>NW_020175395.1:1083393-1162017 GCF_003031525.2 Neophocaena asiaeorientalis asiaeorientalis
GGCAGCCGACCGGGCACCTCCTGGAGGGAGGGAGCCCTTCTTCAAGACTGGAGGACCTGGGGCCGGCAAGATGCTGACGGTGGAGCTGGCGGCGGCAGAGGGAGGGACGACAGGTTTCTGGAGAAGGCTGGCGGCTGAGGCCCAGACCCGGGCGGGGGGCACCTGCCCAGGGGCAGGAGGAGGGGGGGCTCCAGGGCCGCTGCTTTAATCACCCAACCTGCTCTCGCTCCTGAAGGGCAGCACCGGGGAGGCGGGGCGCGGGCTCTGGGCGGGGGTTGGGTGCGCGCAGGGAGGGGGCTGTGGGCCGCGGGCGCGGGCGCTGACCCTGTGCGGGTTTGAAACGCAGACTGCAGGTCTCCAGGCGCTCGGTGTCCCACTTCGCTTCCTTTAATAAGGATCATCGTTACTAAACAAGCGGCTCCAGCTGTTAGGCTGAATGAATGAATAACCAATTACAACGAAAGGTGAAATTTAAATCCCTGTTCCCGCGCTTCCAGAAGCAGCTGTTCCCGTGACTCGCTGGAGGGCAGGCTTCCACACCAGGACCCCCTCCTCGCGCAGAGCCGTCGGGGGGCTGAGCGGGTGGCAGAAGGCCACACGGGAAGGGCTCCACCCCACGCGGTCGAAGAGAGCAGACTGCGTCCTCTGACAAGGACACCGCATCCTATGGGGCCCCTCCCAAACGTGGCTTCAGTAAGAGTTGTCGATTGGTCAACATTTCCTCTGCTTCCTTCTTTTTCACCAGTATCACTGGAAACTACTAAATAGAGAAGTTCTCCTTTCAAACTGTCCTCTCTCACGCTTTATCTGTAGGAAATCCGACGGGTGTGATTAACTCAGTAGACACAGCCTTGTGGCGTCGAGCCTAATGAGGCCTAATGAGACTGGCTCAAGAGATCAAATGCAAGACCAGAGAGCACGGTCCTCAGCTGTGCAGTGACAGGGGCTTCTAAGTCAGCCTCCGCGTTCCTGCGCGGCCTTCACGCGGCTCTTATCTGCCTATTCGTATTTATTTTAACTCAGCTGGGGTGTCCTATCCGCCCCCAAGGAATGTGGGTGGAGTTTCTCCTGCTTTACAGCGTGAAGCAAACCGTACAGTGGCCTGACCGGGGGCCTGCGGTGGGGAGGTGGCGATTCCGGGACCAGAGCCCCACTCTGTCTGAGCCCCATCACAGTTCAGGGCTGTCTGACCCCTGCACCTCCCGCAAATCCCCAGCTAGCGCCTAGAAGTGCCAGGCGCTGAGCTGAGCCGCGTGCTGAGGACGGGGGCCTCTGTCCTCAAAGGGCTCGAGGCCTGGCGGCCACGCAGGAGGCAGCAGAAGGCAGCAGAAGGCAGACAGGGGCTGTCAGAGGACCAGGTGGCACCTGGCAGGGTGGTGGCCTCAGGGAGGCCTCTAAGCTGAGACCCGACGGGTGTGCGGGCGGTAGGTGTGCGTGTCTCTCGCTGCACCCGAGGTGGCCAGGCTGTCCCAGCCCAGCTTTCGGCCCGCCCACTGCCCACAGCCAGGTTACTAATGCCCCTCTGCGCCTGTTCTCATGCCTTTCCACCCACTTGGAAGGCTCTCCCTCCCCTGAACTCCCAGCCACGGCTCCCGCTTGGGCCAAAGGCCCACTTAACTCCACCTTCCTGCCGACATCACCCCAAACCTCCATCACAGGGCTGTTCTTTCAGAACTGATGTGATAAATTTGCACAATACCATCATCTACTTGTATACATTTGTACATAATGAGTTCTTATTATCACCTAATTAGAACCTACACTTCTCAAGGGCAAGGAAGTGTCTTGGTTCTCTTAGATGATTTTGGCTCTGGGAAAAAAAAGAAGAAGAAAATGTGCAGCGAGCACGTTTATGGAGCGTCTGCTCTGTCTTCAGTACAACGGCCCCCGTCCCATTAGGTAACTTACAATGCAGCAGTTATTCTGAGGATCTAATGGATCCTTAGTTAAAGAACTTAACTGACCTGCTACCCAGTGAATTGCATCAACCGTACATGAAATGGAACAAGGGTTGCCCCAGCCTCCAAGACACAAATAGCATCAGGGCTCACATCAGACCTACACGCGCTGCTAGACAAAAACCTGTCACTTGAATTAAAGTTCACATCCCTTTAGGCTGTTATACTTTGGTTTTTTTTTTAATGGATTAAAACCCCAAGTATCTTAGAAGTTCATCAGTATAACATGATAGTAGGGGGACTTCCCTGGTGGCACAGTGGTTAAGAACCCACCTGCCAATGCAGGGGACACGGGTTCGAGCCTTGTTCCGGGAAGATCCCACATGCCGCGGAGCAACTAAGCCCATGAGCCATGACTACTGAGCCTGCGCTCTAGAGCCCGCGAGCCACAACTACTGAGCCTGCGAGCCACAACTACTGAGCCCACAAGCCACAATACTGAAGCCCGCGCGCCTAGAGCCCGCGCTCCACAACAAGAGAAGCCACCGCAATGAGAGGCCCGTGTACCGCAACGAAGAGCAGCCCCCGCTCGCCACAACTAGGGAAAGCCCACGCACAGCAATGAAGACCCAACACAGCCAAAAGTAAATAACTAAATACACAAACAAATAAATAAATTTATTTTTAAGAAATGATAGTAGGGTTTAGACTTCCCAGTGGTGGGAGAGATTCTGTCTCAGCGGTGAGTGGAAGCTGGTAGGGAGAGTCCAGTCTCTACGCAGACATTTCTGAAGGCCTGGGTCTGGTCAGAGGATCTCCACCAAGTTCTCACGGTGCTGACACCCAGCTTCTCAAGAGAACTGATTCTCCCAGCTCTACGGAAGACGCAAGTGATGATATTTCTACCCCTCCGTGTCAGAGGTTCCATTCAACTTGCTTAGACAGTATGGGCATCAGACAAGCAGTAAGCAAGCTGTCAGGTGGGGCTGCAGCTCCGGGGGCTCAGAGGGGGTGAGTCTGAAGAGACGCGGCCGAGGATGGCGCCCCTAAACACGCGTAAACGCACAGAACCTTCCCAGAGGAAAACACGCAGAGCCACGGGGACTTCCCTTCTCCCAACTCCCGCCCAGCCCAGGCGGAGCTGCAAGGTACGTCCTGGGGAAACTCTGTTCGTCAAAAACGACTGACCAGAAGGATGTGCTTTTGTCCAAAAGCAACTGGACACAGTCAAGGCTCAGCACGTTCTCCAGGATGGCCTCACAGCAGACATGCCAGCCACGGGACATGGGCTCACACCCGGGGCCTCGACACCCAGCCACGGGACACGGGCTCATGACCTCATGACCAGGGAATAGACACCCAGCAACGGGACACGGGCTCACGCCCAGGGCATAGACACCCAACCATGGGACACGGGCTCACGCCCAGACCCCCCCCCCCACCTCCTTACGGTCCCCTCTGGGCATCCTCCAGGCCCAAGGGCCAGAAATCCCACCCACCAGGAAACAATCCGCAATCGGGGAAGAATGTGCACGAAGACAAGATGCTTGTTGTCTCAGCCAGGGGGCGCTAGAAAGGAGCTTCTTTTTCAACATACAATAATGCTTGCCCTTGTTGTTTTGGCTGAAAGTGTAGATACGATACCACAAACTATGATAAATATTTCCATCGGCTACACATCTCCCCAGCAGCAGACGGTGGTTCTCACATGGTTGCAGGCTATTTCTACAACTCTCTTCTCAAAATTTAACAAGATTAATGACAGAAAATTAGTCAAGACAAGTATTGGCCTGTCCGGTTTACGCATCACTTCAACTATAGGAGAAAAGCTCTTCCTTTTCACATTACTTAGCGATAAGTTGATGGGAAAGTGAAAAGCAAAGCCTAACACTGACAACAACCCCGACAACACAAACTCCTCCAAAAACACACATGCGCACACACACGTACACATAGATACACATACACACACGTACACATAGATACACACATGCATACACACAGATACACACACATAGATACACACACACATACACATATAGATACACATACACACATATACACACACGTACACATAGATACACACACACACACACACACACACCGGGATGTTCCGGGAAGAAAATATTTGTTGTCACAAGGGTACCTTCTCAATGTAAACAACCAAATGGGAACTTTACTGCCAAACGCGACCTTAGATGTTATCAGGACTGCATGCGGCACTGACCTGCTCCCCTGAGTATCTTCTACTGACCCAAAGTCACATGAAGGTGCTGTTTTCCAACAAACTGAAAGCAAAAAATCACTCAGTGGCGTCAAAAACTTCGAGAGCAGACACTGTGCCAACTCTAAATGTGTAGATGGCAGCCCGTTTTCCAAGTCTTTTCAGTGAAAATTTCAACAGACATTTTCAAAAACAGTAGAAGAAATGGAAAGTGACAGTAGATTGAAAACAGCTAAAGTGAGACTCCTCCAGATGCTGACTGGTGTGCCATATGACAGGAAAGCCATATGATAGGAGGTTCCAGAGACAATC
Organism: Neophocaena asiaeorientalis asiaeorientalis; assembly: GCF_003031525.2. Classification (NCBI taxonomy): domain Eukaryota; kingdom Metazoa; phylum Chordata; class Mammalia; order Artiodactyla; family Phocoenidae; genus Neophocaena; species Neophocaena asiaeorientalis. Next base: position 1,087,828 of record NW_020175395.1, read on the forward strand.
CAGGAGCTCAGAGAAAATACCTACAGCCTTCCTCTGAGCTCACAAAGCAGGGCAGGCAGGAGCTCCCAGAGGGCAGAGGCCTCCCGTCCTACCCGACAGCGCTGCGGTCGCCGGCCCTGTGCACGTGCAGGCCCTCCCCAGGCCTCTCTGGCTCCCTGGGGTAGGAAGACGGTGGCGCCCCTTCAACTGTCACCACCCTGGGAGCATGGGCCCTGCTACCCCGACATGGGGGACTTAGGGCGACCAGGGCCCTTCCAGGGAGGACTCAGCACACAGGCTGGCTGTGGATACCCACTGGGTCTCAGTGATCCAGACCGAGGACCCCAGACTGCAGACCCCCAAGGACGGCGGGGGGGGACTTGCTTCCAGTGACAGAGCAGAGGCCCGAACTGCACGGAGGGAAAATTATCCTGGAAGGATCCTCCCATCTCACTTTTTCATCACAACCTGGGCTCTCGAACACTCAAAAGCCAGGCCTTGGCTTCTCCTGTCTCTGTGTCCTGGTCGGGCTTCCTTCCACGGGCTCGCAGGCCTCAGCCCAGCTCGGTAAGTTGTTTGCTTCTGACACACAACCGTCACGTCACGAAGAAAGGATACACGCGAACAAGATGGAAAATGCGGTATGAAGCTTAGACCCGGACCGCCCCCCTCCCCCCATCAGCAGGTGGCCGTCGAGGGTACGGGGGTCGTGCGTCATGGTGCCTCCAGTGCTGGGGTGAAGCTGAAGGGGGCACGGCCACGGCACCCTTCTGGGCTTGCACTAAACGATCATTCGAGCTGCGTGAACATGCTTTTGTCGGCCTAGCCCACTTCTCACCTTTCTTCTAGAAGTAACATCCCGAGTGGGTGGAGGACCAGGCCCACCCCCCCACCCACCCCCGGCTCAAATCGCGGAATTCTGTGGGGTCGCCGAGCCCAGAGGTCTCTTCCCCCGATGACAGGACCAGACCCAGGAGAAGCCTGGCCACACTGTGGCCTCAGTGCCTGGTCTGCAGGTGGTCACGGGCCCAGCAGAACCGGCCGGGGTCCTTCGTGTCCCCCAGGCTACGCCAAGGTCGGCTGTCGTCCCTTAAAGACAAAAGAACTCTGACTACTAGAAATGCTCATTCACTTCTCTCCCCTTCCTAACATAGACACTTTGATTATGTTTACACGGCTTCGTTTTATTAGCATGGATACCTCACACATCAAAAAAAATAAGAATTTATATATATCATCCCTCACAACTTTTGGAGCTTAAGAGAATAACAAAATGTCATGCTTTATTCCTCAAGAAAACACAAACAAAACGTGTACTTATTTTCAGAAAATAAGATGAGAAATTGCCGCTAGTATCGAGTGAAGGGTGCTCATTCCCCTTCCCCTGTAGTCTTCATTCTAATGAAAATGTTGGGGGATTATTTAAAAGCAACATGAATTCTATATACAAAGATATTTATCTATATAAAAAAGATACTAAAAAAGAACTCAATCCCGACACAAGAAATCCACAATACACTTGTAAATCCACAAAAGAATATGAATAATTTTCTTGAAACATGAAATATCTTCTTTAAAAATGAAATAAGGGGCATAGAGGTATTCTAGATGGCTAAACTGCCTTGCAAAGATTATTGTATGTCCTCCTGGTTTTTGTTTTCACTTAGCGTGCCAACTCCCAGCATCGCATTTAAAATGAAAACGCCTCCGTGTCTGCCGTCCTGTTCTTTGCCTTCCCTAATCAATGTAATTAGTCTCCTTCACAACGTTTTGATGCAAAACAAATTTATAAGCCAGGTAGTTAAGTAAAGGAAGAAAATGCAGCTAAATGAAACATGACATACAAGGTGATTCTAATTGAAATTCTGCTCCTCGCGTTGCAATTTGGAAGCAAAATCACCTAAAGGCTACTACAAACAAGGACACTGGTCTTGGGTTTACGGACTTCCACCTTCTCTTGGGACTTAAGCATCAAATGTTTTAAAATGCCACGTGTTACAGGAAAGCATGCGAAATGTTTCCCAAGCGATGAGCTCTTGGACCTTCTCCAACCTCCAGCGCTAGTTCTGACAGACTGCTATTATAATTTTTTTTTTTTGCTATTATAACTTTTGAAGTAAACAAATTACTGTATAAATTAAGTTGTTGGAAGAACTTGACTCCTGCAGAACTGGGTGGGACTGAGTCGCCATCGATTCTGGGAGGCCCCACACGCTCCTGAGGCTCAGAAGGGACTGACGTCATTGAAGCCTGGGCTCTCACCTCATATTAGAGACCGGGGCTCCAGACACCCTAGCTGCGCACCTTGGAGATCCCCATCATCTCCTGGTCGATCTCTTTCAGACCGCAGGGAATGAGAACGGGAGGTACTCCTCCAGCTTTTCAGAACTCTACATCTCCCCGAGGGCATTCCCAGAGTCACTGATGGCAGGAGTGGGGCGTCCAGAGAACTCTTTTTATCTCAGTTTATCAGATGATAAATTAGGTCCAATTGCTATTAAATTCAACTAGCATTTAAGCAATTCCTGGAGGCGTGAGGGCAGAAGGAAAGAGGAGGGAAGGAACTAAATCAGCCGCAGGTGCTCACTGCATGACAGTTCTCATGGGAAAATCTGGAAATTTTAGGTTTTTTCATTTTCCAGCAATCTGCCCCTACACCCTTCCTGCATGACACACACACACACACAAATCCTAAAATCAAACTCTCAACTTCTAAAATTTCGTTTTCCATTATTGATTCATGTAAATGTTGATTCATTTAGCAAATGTCTGCCACTGTGCTGGGCAGAACGCAAGGTTCAGAAAGGACCCAAAGCAGATTCTGCCTTAAGGAGAGAACTGTCCAGTCCACCACGGAAGGCAAAGTCACAGGTGACTACGATCAAGGTCCAAAGGGGGAAGGGCTTGGGCGTGTGACTGTCAGGCTCATTTGGAACTTGAGGTCCTGTGACTGTCCCAGGCTTTGCTACTCAGAGTGCGGTCCAGGCACCAGCAGCCCCTGCATCACTGGGTATCCTGTTAGAAATTCAGAGCCTCAGGCCCCGCCCAGAACTACTGTTTCCAAATCTGCATTTTAACAAGATCCCCAAGTGATTCCCAGCACCTTAGCGTTTGAGAACTTCTGCTCAGCAGGAGACAGACGCAGCCAAAAGGTGTGGTAATTCTGACAAAACTGCGGATTACTTCCCAGAGAGGAGGAGAGGTCTCTATGCAACCAGAGCAGGGCACCTAGGCCGTTCCTCCCTCAACTGCCTCTCTGCTAAGCGTCTCGCTTACATTCCTTCTGGGCACATAAGCACGAGATGCTGGTGTGACTTTACGTTTTTGGGTCCCCAAACATGTATCATCAGTTGCCCAATCTTATACTGTTTTCACATTTCATGTGTCCCTTGTATTCACTGTTGACAAATGTCATTTTCCGTCAATTACCCATTTCATCATTAACAGCAAACACACAGAGCTTACGATGCACCCGGCCCTGCTTTAGGTGCTTCACGAATGTTAACCCATTTAACCTTCACCCCGACCCTGTGTGGCAGGGACCCTTATTATCCCCCTTTTACAGATGAGAAAATGGAGGCGCTGAGGGTAACTAACTCCCCGGGAAAGCTGCAGAGCTGGGATTTGAACCCAGGGAATGTGGCACTGTGGCCGTGCTTTTATACTTCACACGATATTATACCACACTGTGTGCAGAGAAGGACATGACCGCGTCGTGAAAGAGGGAAATTAAATCAGCATCCTTGGGGAAAGAGGTGCGCGCCCCGAAGGCCTAGAGGCTCAATACTATCCTTGGCCTTCCAGGCTTTGCTCCATCTCAGTGTGTTTTCTTTGCTCGTTTCTGCCTGGTGTCTGACTGTGCAGAAACCGTTCCCAAGAAGGACTCGCCGGCCCTGTCAAAAGTCACAGCTGCAACGGGGACGGCGGGGACGGGACCCGGGAGCAGCCGCGACTACCCTGCTTGTCCTCCAGCTGAGATTGGTATGTGGCTCATGGGGCCCAGAGAAGATCCAGGGGAAGGAAATTGGAAAAAAAACAAACAACAGAACATGACTTGCAGACAGCATTCATAAAGCCATCATGATTTCATTATCTGGCCCTGAGAAGGAATTCTGCCTTTTCAGACACACTGAGGAAGATGCAACGTAAGCATTCTGCTCCCACAGCCCAGCGACGCAGGTACGGGGCACGCAGGTGGGAGCTGCCACCCACGGAAGACTCAGACGAGAGGGGCAAAGCAAGACCTTCCGTTTGTCTGGGACCTGAGCACCTCACGCCCGTGTCTCTTTCTGGAAGAATTCAGGAAAAGGGTTCGATTTCACCCAAATTTTATATAGCACTTGAAGGCCATGTTTACTAGACCACCAAAAGCTTGACTTGCGGTTTAGCCTGTCATCTGAAACAAAATGAAGGTCACTGCCTGAAATGTGCAGTAGATTTTAGTGAAACTGACTCCTGGGCTTTACTGCGCCTTCCCTTCGGACGGAGAAGTGGAAGAGGGGAGGGCTCAGACCCGCCAGGAAGCTGCTACTCAGTTTTGAAGGACAGAACAACACTCCCAGCAGGTACTCCACACAACTCTGTTGTTTGTGTAGGATTCTAATATAAAGTAAGCTTGGAAAGTGCTGGGTTAAACAAAGTTAAACAGATTCCTTACTGGTGATTCTCTAAGAGGGGTTAAAATATTCAATATTCTCCAAATGAACTAGACATGGAATGCCTTTCTAAGACATTTCCTTTTTAAAGAATTCTCTGTTTGTGAAAGACTGTGCTAGGTATTTAAAAAAAAAAAAGGGTATTAGCCCATGGGACTACCTACGGACAGAAGGACAGAAGGATGACCTGGTGACTGAAAACGACACATGGTCTCCCAAGTGGGAGAACGACCAAGTTTCATGCATTTATCAAAACAGAGTCTTGTTTGGGAATTCATTTGTAAGACTACCCCTAACTTCAAAAAACTGTAAGTTGATTTCTTACTACAAAAGCATGTCAGTTCGTTATAGAACATTCGGATATAGAGAAATGTATTCAGTAGAACGCTAAAGGTCACACATAATTCTGCCATGTAGAAATTGCCATTTAAACAATTTTGTGTGTTTTCTTCTAATTTTTTGTAGGCATATTTTTAGGGACTTTAGATCAGCCAACAGATCCTGTTTTTTTTCACTTAATATTGTCATAATCTTACTCCATGTTGTTCAAATTCCTCTCCAGCATTATTTTTAACAGCTGAATGGAAACAGTTGATCAAACTCACTTGAATATCCTTGATGATGGGCACCTAAGTTCTCTTTTGATTCCTTTTATTGAAAAATCAACTATATTGAGGTATAATTTACAAACAAAACGTGTCACAAGTGCATAATTTGATGAGCGAAAGATGCATGCACTCATGCAGACACCACTGCGACACCAGGTATCAGACATCCCCCCACCCCCGCCACAAATTCCCTCTCCTTCTCCCAGTCGCTCTCCCGTCATGCTCAGATTCCTATCAGCACCACTCACCCTTTCCTAGAGCATCACATGCGCGGAATTACACAGTCCGTGCTCTTCCTGCAAGTGTGCCAGGTGTCACCCTTTCCACGAGTGAGCAGTACTCCTCGTGCGGACACATTGTCTGCCAGCTGATTAGACACTGGGGGAGCTAACGCTTTGTTAGGACTAAAGCTGTTACGCACATTCATGGATAAGTCTCTATGTGGACATGCATCTTCATTTTTTTTTTGGTAAATGTCTAGGAAGATCACTGGTCACATAGTAAATTTAGACTTGGTTTTATAAGAAAGCCAAAGTGTTTTCGGAACTATTCGTACTTCCATTAGTAATGCATGAGCGCTCCAGCTGTCCCAGCATCCTCAGTAAGACTTGGCTCTGTTGACTTTCCCCATTTTGCCATTCCAAAGGGAGTGCAGTGGGATCACACTGTTGCTTTGTTTTACACCTTTATTGGGGTGTAATTGCTTTACAATGGTGTGTCAGTTTCTGCTGTATAACATATACATATGTCCCCATATCTCTTTATTGGGGTGTAATTGCTTTACAATGGTGTGTCAGTTTCTGCTGTATAACATATACATATGTTCCCACATCCCCTCCCTCTTGCGTCTCCCTCCCACGCTCCCTACCCCACCCCTCTAGGTGGTCACAGAGCACCGAGCTGAGCTCCCTGTGCTGTGCGGCTGCTTCCCACTGTCACGCTGTCCTTTTAACGTGCATTTCCTGGATGAGCATCTTTTCACGTGCTAAGTGGCCATTTGTGGAATTTCTTGTGTGAAGTATCTGTTCAGACATCTGGCCCATTTTTAAAATGGAATTATTTGTCTTCTTTCTTTTGAGTTACGGGAGATCTTTGTATGTTCTAGATATAAGTCCTTTTTCAGATGCAAATATTACATTCATTTTCTCCCAGACCAGTGTTTGCCTTTTCCTTTTCTTAGTGGTCACTTTCAAAGAATAGAGGTTTTTAATCATGACATTCACTTTGTCACTTTTTTCTTTTGTGGTTCTTGCTTTTGGTGTCCTAAGAAATCCTTGCCTTTGCCCCCAGTTGATCTAAATATTTAAGGCAAACACACACAAAACAAAAAGCCATAGAGAATGATAAATTGAACTACATGAAAATGTAAAACTTTGGTATTTGCAAGGCACTGTTAAGAAACTGAAAAGGCAAGTCATGGGCTGAGAGAGTATATCTGCAAAACATAAAAACTCTCGGGGCTTCCCTGGTGGCGCAGTGGTTGAGAGTCCGCCTGCCGATGCAGGGGACGCGGGTTCGTGCCCCGGTCCGGGAAGATCCCACGTGCCGCGGAGCGGCTGGGCCCGTGAGCCATGGCCGCTGAGCCTGCGCGTCCAGAGCCTGTGCCCCGCAACGGGAGAGGCCACAAGAGTGAGAGGCCCGCGTACCGAAAAAAAAAACAAAAAACAAACAAAAAAAACTCTCATAACTCAGGAACAGAAAACCACCTCAGACGTTTTTCCCTGCCCCAAGGTTTCAAAGCTTTTCTCCCATGTCTTCATCTAACAGTTTTCGATTTCCACTCCTGCATTTATACCTCTGCTCCATTTCAACTAATTTGGTGTGCGGTTTGACTCTTGGGTTGAGATTCACTTTTTTACCCCATAGGGTTATTCCTGATTCCAGCACCATTTGTTGTAAACACTATCCTTCTCCAATTAATTACCTTGACAAGTTTGTAAAAATTCAATTGTCTGTATAAGTGTGTGTCTATTTCTGGGCTTTATATTATTCTGTTCCCTGGATCTATAAATCTGTCCTTACGTCAATATCGCACAGAGTAAGCATTAAAAGAAATCTTAAAATCAGAGAGTAAGTGTTCTCCAGCTTTGATCTTCTTTTTCAAAATCATTCTAGATCCTTTGCATTTCCACATAAATTTTAGAATCGGCCTGTCAATTTCTACCAAAAAAAAAAAAAAAAGCTTGTGATTTTGTTCAGGAATATACTGAATGTACAGATTAATTTGAAGAGAACTGGCACCCCATCAAGTCCTCCAATCCAAGAACATGGTGTATCTCTCCATTTATTTAGGGCTTTTTTGATTTCTCTCATCTATGTCTTTTAGATTGTGGTGTACAGATCTTCTGTGTATTTTATTAAGTTCATCTCTATTTCATTTTTCTGATTCTATTGTAAGTGGTAATGTGCTTTTTTTTACAAATTTCAATTTCCAGCTGTTCCATGGCAGTACACAGAAATACAATTGACTTCTATATAGAATAGACCTCATATCATGGGATGTTGCTAAATGCACTCGTTAGTTTTAGTAGCTTTTTGGGTAGGTTACTTAGGTTTTCTATGTACTACATCATGCTATCTGTGAATAAGACAGATATACATCTTCCTTTCATTTCTTTCTGTTTTTTTCTTTGGGCTAGGATCCAGGACAATGTTGAAAGGTTGGATAAAAGCAGACATCCTGCCCTGAGCCTCGTTTTTAGGAGAAAATTATTCAGTCTCTCAACATTAAGTATAATGTTAACTCTTGGTTTTTCTCAGAGGCCATTTATCAGCGTGAGGAAATTTCCTTCTATTCCTAGTGTGTTTAAATTTTTTTTTATTTTATTTTATTTTTTAATAATAGCTGTTAAATTTTGTCAAATGCCTTTTTCTGCCTCTGTTGAAAAAAATCGTATGGCTTCTCTTTTGTGTTCTTAATATGGCGAATTACATTGATTTTCAAATGTTAAACCAAGCTTGCATTTCTAGAATACATCCCACTTGGTCATGGTGAACCAACTTTTTATATATTGATAGATTCAATTTGCTAATATTTTGTTAGTCCTTTTATGTTTCTTTGCTCTCATGGAATACTAGTCAGTATCTTTCTTGTCATGTAACATTTTTATTTTTAGCATCAGGGTAACGCTGCCTCATCAATGAGTTGGGAAGTGTTCTCTCTTCTGAGTGAGTACAGAAGGGGTGTCACCTTCTTCCTTTCACAGACACAGAACCACGAAGATTTATACATATTTTGAAGTCACTTTTGGCAATTTGTGTCTTTCATGAAAGTTGCCCATTTCCTCTAACTTGAAAAAGTCGTTGACAGAAAGCTGTTCATAATATTTTCTTACTATTCTGTTCATGTCTGGAGGATCAGTAGTGACGTTCACTCTTTTATTTCTACTACATATAATTGCTGTCTTCTCTTTTTTTCCTGGATAGAGGTTAGGTCTGGAGGATCAGTAGTGACGTTCACTCTTATTTCTACTACATATAATTGCTGTCTTCTCTTTTTTTCCTGGATAGAGGTTTATCCAGGTTTTGGTTGCACTGATTCTCTCCACTGTTTTTCTGTTTTCTACTTCACTGATCTCTGTTTTTATCTTTATTATTTCCTTCTTTCTGTTTGCATTGGGGTTAATTTGTTCTTCTTTGTCTAGCTTCTTAAGATGGAAGCTTGGATAACTGGTTTGGGCTCTTTCTGCTTTTTTAATGTTAGTATTCAAAGCCACAAATTTCTCTTCAAGCATTGCTTTGGCAGTATCCCGCATATTTTGATATGCTGTTTTCATTTTCATTTAATTCAAAATATGTTCTAATTTCCCTTGTGATTTCTTTTTAAACCTGTGAGTTATTTAGAAGTGTGTTGGGTGGTAAGCTCTAGAAATGTCAATTAGGTCAAGTAAGTTTACTATGTTGTTCAGGTCTTCTGTACCCACAGGTATTTTCTGTCTACTCGTTCTGTTCTGTCAGTTACAAAGAAAGGAGTGTTGACGTACACAAGCATAAAGTTCATTTGCCTTTTTTTCCTATCAGTTCTGTCACTATTTTGAAGCATCTATAACTGGGTGTAGATACGTTAAAAAGTATTATGTGTTCATGAAGAATCAACCCCTTTAAAATTATGAAATGACTCTTTATTCCTTCTAATTAAATGAAGTCTATTTTGTCCCATATAAATATTGCCACTCCAGTTTCCTTATGGTTAGTGTTTGGACGTTTTATTTTTTCATCTTTTTACTTTTAAACTATCTATGTGTTTATATATAAAGTGTGTCTCTTGTAGACAGCATATTGCTTTTTTTTAATCAAGTCCAACTATATCACCCTTTTAATTAGAGTATTTAGAGCACTTAGAATGGATATAATTATCAATATAGTTATGATTTGTTTTCTATCTGTCCCACCTGTTATTTGTTCACACTCTCTCTTCTCCCACTTTCTTTTAGGTGAGTATTCTTTAGGATTGCATTTTGACTCCACTATTGGCTTATGGCTACTTTTCATTTTGTTTTGTTTTAGTAGTTTCTCTAGAGTGTGCAGTACCTACTTTAACTAATTGCAGTCTGTCTTCAAATAACATCACACCAATTCCCACCTGGTGCAAGAATCTTTACAGTAATGATACACTGCTTCCATCCTGTCCCCACTCCTTGTGCTACTGTTGTTATACAATTTATTTACATATGTAGTAGAAACCTCATAATGTATTTTCATTATTTTTACTTTCAACAGTCAATTACCTTCAAAGAAATTTTAAAACGAGGGGAAAACGTTTATATTTTCCCACATTTTGGCTATTTCTCTTGCGATTCATTCTTCCGTAGAGATTCAAGCTTCAAACTAGCATCATTTTCCTTCCGCCTAAATGACTGCTGGCGATGAACCATCTCAGCCTTTGTCTGGAAAGCCTTTAATTCACCTCCATTTCTGAGATGGTTTCCTCAGGTACAGAACTCAAGGTTCGGGTTGCTTCCCGCAGTTTAAAGATGTTGCTCCAAGGTCTTCTTGCCTTGCGTAGTTTCTGGTAACAAAACTTTCCTATATTTGTTCCTCTGCAAATAATTCTATTTTTTCTCTGGCTGCTTTAAATTTTTTCTCTTTAGCATTTATTTTCAGTAATTTGGGAAATTTTTGGCTGTTACTTAATTCTTTTCCTGTGCCCTCCCCGCTTTTTCCCTGATACTCTGATTACACATATATTAGATTGCCTGATTTTCTCTCACAGGTTAATCAAATCAAACTCTGTTCTCTCTTTTTTTTTTTTCCTCCAGTCTTTTTCTTCCTGTGCTTCATCTTGGGTCCTTTCTAGTACTATGTCTCTAAGTTTACTAGTTTTTCTTCTGTAGTATCTAATCTATTCTCAATGCCAACAGCGATACTTAATTTTTCATCTCTAAAAGTTCCATTTGGCTCTTTAAAAAACAAATATATTTCCTTATCTCTCCTCACTATACTCATGTTTTTCTTAAAATACTTGACATAGTTATAACAGCTATTTTACCTTCTTTATGCACTTATACCATCATCTTTTTTATTCCTCAGTCTGCTTTTATTGATGGATTTTCCCCTTGGTTTTTGGTCACATTTTCCTGCTTCATGGCAGTCCTACTAATTTTTGGTTGAATGCTGAACATTAAAAACTAAGGAAACAATCCCATTTACCATTGCAACAAAAAGAATAAAATACCTAGGAATAAACCTGCCTAAGGAGGCAAAAGACTTGTATGCAGAAAACTATAAGAAAGTGATGAAAGAAATCAAAGGTGACACAAACAGATGGAGAGATATACCATGTTCTTGGATTGGAAGAATCAATATTGTGAAAATGACAAAACTACCCAAAGCAATCTACAGATTCGATGCAATCTATCAAATCACCAAAGGCATTTCTCACAGAACTGGAACAAAAAATTTTACAATTTGTATGGAAACACAAAATACCTTGAATAGTAAAAGCAATCTTGAAAAGAAAAATGGAGCTGGAGGAATCAGGCTCCCCAACTTCAAACTACACTACAAAGCTACAGTAATCAAGACAGTGTGGTACTGACACAAAAAGAGAAATACAGATCAATGGAACAGGATAGAAAGCCCAGAGATAAGGTGACCATATGTGCATGCGTTTGTCTTTGACAAAGGAGGCAAGAATATACAATGGAGGACAGACAGCCTCTTCAATAAGCGGTGCTGGGAAAACTGGACAGCTACATGTAAAAGAATGAAATTGGAACACTCCCTAACATCATATACAAAAATAAACTCAAAAGGGATTAAAGACTTAAATGTAAGGCCAGTCACTATAAAACTCTTAGAGGAAAACATAGGCAGAACACTCTTTGACATAAGTCACAGCAAGGCCTTTTTTGACCCACCGCCTAGAGTAAAGAGAATAAAAACAAAAATAAACAATGGGAGCTAATTAAATTTAAAAGCTTTTGCACAGCAAAGTAAACCATAAACAAGAAGAAAAGACAACCCTCAGAATAGGAGAAAATATTTGCAAATGAAGCAACTGACAAAGGATTAATCTCCAAAATATACAAACAGCTCACACAGCTCAATATCAAAAAAACAAACCACGCAATCAAAACATGGGCAGAAGACATAAATAGACATTTCTCCAAAGAAGACATACAGATGGCCAACAAACAGATGAAAAGACTCAACGTCACTAATTATTAGAGAAATGCAAATCAAAACTACAATGAGGTATCACCTCACACCAGTCAGAATGACCATCGTCAAAAAAATCCACAAACAGGACTTCCCTGGTGGCGCAGTGGTTAAGAACCTGCCTGCCAATGCAGGGGACACGGGTTCAAGCCCTGGTCCGGGAAGATCCCACATGCTGGGGAGCAACTAAGCCCGGGCACCACAACTACTGAGCCTGCACTCTAGAGCCCGTGAGCCACAACTACTGAGCCCGTATGCCACAATTACTGAAGCCCATGTGCCTAGAGCCTGTGCTCTGCAACAAGAGAAGCCACCGCAATGAGAAGCCCATGCACTGAAACGAAGAGTAGCCCCTGCTCACCACAACTAGAGAAAGCCCATGTGCAGCAGCGAAGACCCAGTGCAGCCAAAAATAAACAAATAAAAAACAAATAAATAAATAAATTCAGTTTAAAAAATCCGCAAACAAATGCTAGAGAGGGTGTGGAGAAAAGGGAACCCTCACGCATTGTTGGTGGCAATGTAAATTGATACAGCTGCTATGGAGAAGAGTATGGAGGTTCCTTAAAAAACTAAAGATAGAACTACCATACGACCCAGCAATCCCACTACTGGGCATATACACTGAGAAAACCATGATTCAAGAAGAGCCATGTACCACAGTGTTCACTGCAGCTCTGTTCACAATAGCCAGGACGTGGAAGCAACCTAAATGTCTAACGACAGAGGAATGGATAAAGAAGATGTGGCACATATATACAGTGGAATATTACTCAGCCATAAAAAGGAATGAAATTGGGTCATTTGTAGAGATGTGGATGGACCTAGAGACCGTCATACAGAGTGAAGTAAGTCAGAAAGAGAAAAAGAAATACCGTATGTTAATGCAGGGGTCCCTAACCCCTGGGCTGTGGACTGCTACCAGTCTGTGGCCTGTCAGGAACTGGGCTGCACAGCAGGAGGTGAGCGGTGGGCGAGCGAGCCAAGCTTCATCTGTAATTACAGCCGCTCCCCATCGCCCGCATTACGGCCTCAACCATCCCCCCCTCCCCCTGTGGAAAAACTGTCTTCCACAAAACCGGTCCCTGGTGCCAAAAAGCTCAGGGGCTGCTGTATTAACACATATGTGTGGAACCTGAAAAAACTGGTATAGACGATCTTATTTACAAAGCAGAAACAGAGACACAGATGTAGAGAACAAACGTATGGATATCAATGGAGAAGGGTGGGGGTTAGGATGAACTGGAAGACTGGGATTGACAGATATACACTATTGATACTCTGTATAAAAGAGATAACTAATGAGAACCTGCTGTACAGCACAGGGTACTCTACTCAATGCTCTGTGGTGACCTAAATGAGAAGGAAATCCAAAAACAGGGGACGTATGTATACGTATGGCTGACTCACTTTGCTGCACGGCAGACACTAACACAACATTGTAAAGCAACTCATACGCCAATAAAAATCAAAAGAAAAAGAAACGTTATGCTTTTGAGTCTAGATTTCACTGTATTCCTTTGAAGAACACTGGGCTTTGCAATGGTCGAAGGCTAAGTTATTTGTATCCAGTCTGATCCCTTTGAAGTTTGTGTTTAAGCTTTGTTAGCCTGGGTCTAGAGCAGCCTTTACTCTGGGAATCAGTCCCATCACTGGGGCATAGCTCTTCTGGAATCTTACTTCATCCCCTGAGTGAGGATGGTCACTGAGTGAGAACGAGGTCTCTCCATTATAGCTGAAGCTCAGGTGCCTCCCAAGCCTGGGAACGCTCTAAGAAACCTTCAATTCCACCTCCCAGGCAGTTCCTCATCCAAGCTTGTGGAATGTCCTCTTAATATTCAGTAAGGACTCAGTGGGATCCTTATGCACGTTTTGGGAACTCTTTTTCTTTGCAGGTCACCACGCCACAGGCTCCTCATCACACGGCTCCACAACATCCAGGTGCCTCAGACTCTCTGAATTCTGACCTCCACCTCCTCGGCTCTCAGCAAACGGTTGTTCTCTGTTGAAGTTCCTCTTCCACGCTCCCTGGTGGAGACCATGTCTCCAGGAAACCCGGGGTCCTGCACTGCCCGTCGCCCAAACGGTGTTTTATATATTTCATATAGTTTCCTAGTTTTTCAAGATAGAAGGTTTAATCTGATTTCTGTTATTCCATCATAGCTAGAAATGGAAGTCCTTTCTTATATTTTAAAAGTGAATCTCGGAAAAATGTCTGAAAGATCTTCAAAAAGTTAAACACAGAATTACCACGTGACCCAGAAATTCCACTCCTAAGTTTATAAACCAAAGACCTGGAAGCAGGGAGGGACTGAAACAGATATTTGTACACACGTGTTCACAGCAGCACCATTGACAACAGCCAAAAGGTGGGGGCCACCCAGGTGTTAACAGATGATGGAGAAGCAACACGTGGTCCATCCACACAGTGGAATATTACTCAGCCTTAAAAAGGAGTGAAATGCTGACACAGGATGGAACCTGAGGACATCAGGCTCAGCGAAATAAGCCAGTCACAGAGGGACAGATACTGTGTGATTCCATTGATATGAGGTCCCTGGAGTCGTCAAACTCAGAGACAGAGAGTAGAATGGTGGCTGCCAGGGGCTGGGGGAGGGGGAGGGGAGGTAGGGTTTAATGGGAACAGAGTTTCAGTTTGGGGAGAAGAAGGAGTTCTGTGGACGGATGGCGGTGATGGTTGTCCAACACCGTGAGTATACTTAACGTCACTGAACTGTGTGCCTGAAAATTATTAAAATGGTAACTTTTATGTTACGTATATTTTATCTCAATAATGCAATCACCAAAAAAGAAGCTTCCATCTGTAGTGAAGGATTTCCCCCAAATCTTTCAAATATTCCAATAAAAATCTGACTTCAAAATGTGTGTAATGCACCAAGTAGCTGTAGCGTGTGGACCACTTGGTATGAAGTGGAGCACTGACCCAGCTGCAAGGCTCAGGCGGGGTCTGCAGGTGAGACGGCACTCGCTCAGCAGTGCCACCTCCTGACCTTGATGGCTGCACTGCATTCGTGTTCGACAATGTCTCTGTTTATAGGAAACACTCACAGAAGTCAGGGGCACGGGCCTACGCTCAATGGTTCAGAGAAAAGAATTATGCTGGTCATGCATTTGAAACTTTTCTGTAAGTTTCTATGGTTTCAAAAACTTCAAATATAAAGTGAAAGTACTGAAAAAAGTTTGTGTAACTTTTATGTTATCACGTTGATCTGTAATGAGCAACAGTAAAATCCTAGTAAACTGAGTATAAACCATGATACAAAATTTAAAGTTAAAAAGGTAAGAACCTTAAAAACATAGTTAAAAATTAAGAGAAAAGAAATTTTTAAAAAACTGAGTTTAGATGGTGACAAACATTTGACTCTCACTATAACTGGGACCGAGTCCCCGCTTCATGCTTTACAAGAGCAAAGAGGGAAAAAGACAAAATGCAGGCAGAACAGCGAGCACACGTCTGACAAACGTCCATCAGTCATACTCACACGATGGTTTTTCCGATGTGCAGAAACGACTTCTCTACGAATTCCCGGACGCTGTGGACCTCCCCCGTGGCTATGACAAAGTCCTCGGGTTCATCATTCTGCAGCATCAGCCACATGGCCTAGAAAGAGAGGCAGAGCCACGTGAAAGCTGGACCCAGTGGCCCCTCGGGAAGTATCATGTCACCGACGCACATCACCGGACAGGGCCAGTGCTAACAGGTAAACCGAGGCACGCAACAACTCTCAGGAGTTCATCTGAGTGCACGTTGATTCCAAAGGTGTTCAGGAGGCTCCCCACGCAGGGGCAGGGGGGCAAGGCTTTTACAGAGGAGAAGTGAAGCGAAACAGAGCAAAGCAATTATTTGATTATCTGGGAAGCCGGGTGAGCTACTGGTGAAGTTTCACTTCCTCGGATTCTGGTGCGGTGACCCTGGCAACCAAGGGCTAACGGCCTCCTTGTTTAGATGCTTTAACCTGTGTAGCCAGACGGTGACGACGAATCTAGTCCACTATCCTAACCACGGCAGTCGTGGTTCTCAAACTCTAACGTGAGACAGAATCATCTGGGGACCTCTGGGTACAGCCCAGGTGCACAGGCCGGGCAGCTGTTGCAGCACCTCTGTCTGCAGCAGGACCTTGGACTACAGTTCACAGGTATGAGATGCTGAAGAGCGTCTGCACCGAATAAACTTTTCAAAGGATATTTAAGAATCATGGAAGGAAGGCAAGAAAACATCATTTAAGGACAGGTGTTTATCCTCCAAAGTAGGACCAAATTTCTTAACAGTAAAGTTGGAAATTTACCACTGCGGTGACACGGTAAAGCAAAATATCCAACAATCCTTAATGGAAAAACAATCATATAACGAACAGCACTTTTAACAAGTTATCTGGCAGTGAAGACGTCTGCGCAGAGTTAAGGTTTCAGTAGCTGTGTTTGAAGGTCAGGGGCTCGGTGGGTGCATCTCGCAGACAGGCTTTTTCAAGGAGAGCCAGAAGTCTAGCTGCAGGTGAAAGACCCAAAACAGGGCCCCCAAACTCAGCTTAGATGGCTCTCACCGTAGCAGCCAGGCCTAGAGTTCCTATAGCTTGGAGCCGTACACTGATTTTAAAGATTCTGTTTACACAGACAGAAGATGAAGATTTTACAAAATTAAGTATAGCTGATATCTGGCAGCAGTCTCTTTAGGAAAAAAATCTAAGACAAAAACAAAAAACAACTCAATGTAATAACCTATAATGAAAAGGAATCTGAAAAAGAATGTACATATGTATATACACATATATATGTATAACTGAATCACTTTGCTGTACATCTAAAACACATTATAAATCAACTATACTTCAATAAAAATTTTTTTCATCACTCACACCCACTTTTCCAAATAAAATAGGTGAAAGCAATAGTCACCTCATTAGAACACAGAGTCCCCAATATTATGTGCATTGAACTCTTGTTGTAACATCTATAGAAAACTATTGGTTGGTGTCTCCCTAGCTGCTGTTGGATAAGCTGAAAAATAGGTTTCTGAGATCAGTGGAGCAGCTTATTTTCTTTTAGAAAACACAATCAGCAAAGTTTTTGCTGATTTAGTTTAAGTAAAGTTTAATTCTTCTATATTCATTTCAATTTACGGCAGCCTTCTAAAAACTAGAAACACGCACGTTTCTCCTGTACTCGAAGTTTTTTCTTGTGAATATTTCGGTCTATTTCCAGATTGTTTTAAATTGTATTTTTGTCCTACAGAAGACAAGGCTTTCGGCAATTTCACACGCCTTGCAGAGGCGGCCCCCGGGTGGGACGCTGGAAGCAGACGCAGGTCAGGGACATGCTGAGAAGCATCAGACGGAGTCGTCCTGGCAGGAGAGGGGTTTGTTCACATTCATGAAAGATCCGCAGTTTTGTTTTGCATTAAGAGATTATAGTTGATGAACTTATTTATAACACTTTAAAAATTTTCCATGAATTATATTAATAATAAAGCTTGATCAGTTCTAAAAAGGCGCAGAATGCAAGCTGTCCTCTTCATCGGGATGGTGCGTGCGGCCCCGAGGGTCAGACCCTGGGCCAGCGCCCTTGGCTGTTCAGCTCCTCGAAGGTGCCCTGGTCGTGGGCACCAGCAGAGGCGAGAGGCCCCTCTTGGTGTCCGCGTCTTGCAGGTGTCCACCCAGCCTGGAATACCCTCCTCCTCCAGCCTGGGCCCTGGCACGGCCTGTGTCTCTCCAGGTTCCCTGGGACGATGGCACAGCACACTGGCTATACTGGCCTGAGCTGCCCTTTGGGCACCTCCCCAACTAAGCTGACCCTCTCACGTGCTGTGTGCACACACACGCGTGCACACACACACAGACACACACACACACACAGACACACGTTTTGGCTTTCTTCAAAATGCTTCCAAAGTTTTTAGGAAAAATTAAATTATGCTTCTGGCTAGAATTTCTATCTGAACGTTTTTCTGAGGGATTAGTGTATGTACTTAAGGGTGTTTTACTTGACTTTCCATTCTAAAAATAACATTTCAAGTAGGCCTTTCAGGACTGCTCAGCTTATTTTATTTCTTTTAAACACCATGTTGGGCTGGAATGGTTTTGAAAAAATCATATTTTTAATCATGTGAAAGAAAGCAAGGGCTGCTAAAAATAAAAGGAGAAAATATGATGACTGGCCGAGGGTGGATTACTTGAGACACCGGCACCAGCTCCCTGGTGCTCGTTCCGTCCCCACCGGGAATCTGGGCACACAGGAGGCCCTCACTTTCACCACAGCTGAGTGCCAAGAATCTGCCCTTTTCTTTTCCAGCCGACCATCCGCGGCCTTTGACCTACCAATTTCTAGGCATTTCCTTTAAAGTTCATCCTGTCCCAGACTCCAGCCTGGGAATGGGCGGGAAAGGATGTACAGCTCCAGATTTATTTGTTATTACTGAATAGTTTACTGGTTTTAAAACGCAGAGGGAAAGGCTTTGTTTGAATTTCCACTGCGCATAATGAATCATCTCTGACTGGTAAATGAAGGCCGGTGACACTCCAGATCAGATGAACGAGTCCGTGCTCTGCGGCGATCGTGGGTTAGTAATTTGCCACCGAGCCGGGGCCGCGCGGCCCATCGCGATGCCCAGTCGTGTCCAGCACAAAGGCCCCTGTGTGGGAAGCGCCCAGGCCTGCTCGTCCTCATGCAGCTGCACACGCTGATCTGGTCCATTTCTTCCCTGATGGATGGCACGGCCGAGGCGAAGGTTCACCTCTCCTCACCTTCCTGTTCACATGCGGGCCATGTGACCCACGACTCGGCCGGCCACCCCGCGCTCAAGTCCCTACCCAGCTCCGGCTTCCGGTGCAGAAACGCTCCTGAGGTGACAGGTTTCAGGCGTCTGCACTCTGGGCCCGTCCCTCCCGGAATGAGGGGCCCCATAAGGATACGACTGACTTCCCCACCTCCTCACACACTTATTTACCTCTGCCCTGCCCTGATCACCAGTGCAAACGAAAACACCGCCTGCTTTTTATTTTTTAATCCATCCCACAGGGAGGAATGTACCAAGGCTTGGGATTCTTCAGCATCAAAATGTCTCTTGATGGTAAATGAACAGCGCAGCTCTCCAACCATGTCCCATATTCATCTTGCTTTTAAGGCACATAAAGTCCAGGGGGAACCCGACTCCATGTCACTGACGCTTGAAGGCCCAGTCTAGGTGGTTATAAGTATCCGCTCCATCTGGATGTGTGCTCTCTTGTAACTACACAGTGAATCTATCTGTTTTACAAACCTAATTTAGAGAAGTCAAAATAAAACTTTCATTTAAAAATTCCCACCCCCACCCCAGCCAAAAAAAAAAAATACTCCTCTCCCACACCTGCTCTTCGGCCGTACAGGTCACGAACGTGGAAGTCACGGTGGAGGGGCCTCCTCTTTCCTGGATCCAGGAGCTTGCAGTGGCTCCCAGCTGGACCAGTGGTGGAGAACAGCCAAAGGGCATCACCACAGCCGACCAGCTAGCCTTGATTCCACGCGTGCCTTTCGGGCTGTGATGTGTGTTTGTCTTGAGAACCTGGATTCGACAATTGCTTCCACCTTGCTATTAACCTCCGGCTCAGTATCCAAGCCACGGACACTTATTAACTGAGCTGTCATCCATGAATAACGAGATTTGTTAATCAAGGTTATGTTTAACTATGTTCATTTGACTGTTGCCTTTTCAGTCCTGTGCTTTTGTGCTTTACGGGCTACGTCATAAAAATAACCTAAACGCATACACGCACATAAATATATATACATATATATAAACATATGTATAAAAATAGGGGAGAAATTTTATGAAATAATTCTAATAAAAATCAGAGTCGTTTGAACAAATGGAGATTAAAATTCCCCATAAAGGATTCTAAGTGTGGAACCGTTCACGTCCATTTCCTTTCAGCTCTGTTCAGTAGCTGTTTTCATCATGAAGCCTGGTGTTTTCAGCTTGAATCAGGACTTCAAGGAGTCCTGGGCTAGGCTGGGTCTTATGCTTTGTGGGATGCACACAGTTCGGGTGGGTGAGCCCGGGGGGAGTACCCCTTGCTCTGACATAGTTGGGAAACAGGCACTAAATGACTAACAAACACCACTGTATCGAGAAAATCATCTAGCATAAAATCCAAACCTCAGTCTATTAATTCCTTCACGGGTGAAAATACTGTTGTTTGTGGATTCCTTTGATTAAGGGTCTTTTAGACATTTTAAAAGTACGAAGTTACTGGACAGGAAAAAAATCATTAGATGATACATTTCTAAAAACACCAAAAATAATAAAACAAGTTTAGAAGGCTATCTAGCTCTTGCTATTAACGTATCATTCAACATTGATACCAATGCACTGAAAGAGGCCAGACCAACACTTGCACTGCCCTGCCCTTTTGTTCCAGCCAGGTCCACCAAGCTACGAAGTCCGAGGCTGGGGGTGACAACACACAGCCTGAAAGCTCTAGTCCTCTGGGAATCACTCTGACCCAGTTTTCTGGAGCACCATCTGCTCTCTCTGTATGCAGGGTCAGGTCACGTAGTTATTTATTGATCTCTGAGTACATTTTATCTCTTCCATGCTTCCACGCACTCCTTTTCTTTTCCAGGCACACCAATTATGCATGTGTTGTATCTCTTTTCTTCTGTGTTCAGGTCTGTTACTTGCTGCCCCATCATATTTATCCTTGTTCTCTTCCATATTATTTTATGTGATTTCCTCCTGCTTGTTCACCTGACTGTTTCTAATAACACTTATTTAAAGTTCTCTTGCTAATGTGCCTTCAACCTCTGGAATGATTTTCTCTCTCTTGTCCGTGTCTTTACTGACTACTTCTAGCTTAACTCCTTCATTTCCTTCCTTTAAGTCCGGGCTCTGCAAACGTTTTCTGAAAGGGCCAGAGAGTAAACGCTTTAGGCTTTCGAGCCACACGCTGTAACACAGCCACTCAGCTCTGCCGCTGGAGCACAAAGCGACCACAGACAACACAGGAAGAGGTGGGTGCGGCCGTGCTATTTACACAACCCGTGACTGGCCCACGGGCTCTCGTCTGCCCACCTCGGCTTCTGGCAAATGGAACCAAACCACGCTGCCTGTAAGCTTCTTTGAATCCGTGGTATTTGCCTTTGCTGCTACTCCTTATGGCCCGTACGTGCTGTTGGTCTGTCTCGTTTTGGTCCTTGTCCCCCCTTGCAGCCCTCTCCCCAGGCCCACTCAGCTTTTCCATTACTCTTCCTGTTTGAACAAGGCTGCATACTTGCTGTGGAACGGTGTGAGGAGAAGGAAAGTGCAGGGCGGGCCTGCAGCTCCACTTTAAAGTCCTCCCAAAACCCTCTCTCCAAAATCAGGACACTCTCTGCCCCGGGACACGGCTGCCCTCACTTCCCGGCACTGATCTGGTGAGTGTGGGCCCCAAGTAGCCCAACCCCGATCAGTCTGCACTGCCCCTCAGCCAGGCCCCGACAGTGAAACCGGGGTCCCTCCTGTCGTCCTGCAGGAAAGGGTGGGCATCGATAAAGACACTGCCCAGCCCTATGGAATGTCATTTTGTGGGACTTTTAGGACTGGAAATTAATTTGAGTGAATTCTACAGCCAGACACGTATGCCCAGCGCAACACGCTCTGAGTGAGCACACGAAGCACGGTATGTACCCAAGGTTACGTGACCCCGTAAACAACGTAGGAAAGAACCGTAAGAGAAAACGCGCGTACAGACAGAGGACGCTGCTTAATCCGCCAGCCCGAAGCTCTGGCTTAAGCCTTTCTACTGCTCAGGACCCTGAGTTCAGAATCCGGGAGCACGGCTCCTCCCTGCTTCCCGGGCTGCTGGCCGAGATGGCCTCCCGCACAGGCCTGGGTCCTCCGTGCTGGACCGCCCCCCAGCCCTCCTCCTTGTGTCCTGTCCCCGCAGCCTCTCACCAGTCTGGCCCAGCTTCCTTAGAAAACAGGATCTGCAAGGCCTCCTAAAGCCTCGGGAGGCCCCGCCGTGCCCCTCCATGGACTACTGTGGCAGGCACAGCCCAGATCCAGACAAAGGGGAACGCCCCCCCAACTCCAGACAAAGGGGAACGCCCCCCACCCCCACCCCCGCCATGAGAAAAGCAGTAAAGTCACACTGTGACAGGGCATTTAGGATGGGCGGGCAGTCCTGTGATGACCGTAATTTCAGCTGTTTCAATACAGCAATGCAATCCTTATGTTTGCCTTTAACATAAGCATTGTTGCCTCTGCTGTAGCGTCCCTGCACAGCTCTGCCTACCCTGCGCCGTGCGGTGATGGTCAGGTTGACACTGGCTCAGGGACTCACACCTGGCACACGGGCCCCGACACCGTGACTGTCACAACGCACTTCCCAGAAGTGCTGTTTCCTGGAGCCCAGCCGCCTACCCCTTCCAGGTGCTTCCAATACCTGCTCCCACTCACACGCCCGGCGAGCCACCCAGACTTCGTTCCTGGCTCAGCGGCACAGCAGGAAGTGACTCCACGCCCACGGCCGGCCACCTGTCCGCCACTCCCGGCTCGTGGCTCCCGGCCCAGGGCTGCCTCAACTCACCCTTGGGAAGCAGCTGTGACTTCACTGTGACCTTCCCCTCAAAGCCGTCCTGAGCACCCAGTTCTGCCTCTCGTCTGTCTCTGACCCGAGGGGCCCAGCTTCTGGGCTGGTCCTGGGCTCCCTTGAGTGACAGGCCCGAGCCTCGCCACGGACCTCTGGGTTCCGGTACTGACAGCCATCGTTACCGGTAACTAACCCTGATAAACACATCACATTATGTGCATGAAGGGAAACGCAGACGGGATTTTACGAGCTAAGGTTCCCTAAAACGGTGCTGCCCCACAGAAATGCAATGCAAGCTACATATATAACTTAACATTTTCTATTAGCCACATTAAAAAAGGAAAAGGAAAAGGCAGAGCTAATTTTAATGCTTTATAAGCCAATGTATGCAGTACATTGTCGTTTCAATAGAGAATATTATCAAGGTATTTTACGCTGTTTTCCTATGCACTGAGCCTTGGAAGCCCCGTGCACGTTCTGTGTTCGCGGGCACATCTCAGCTCACCTGGGCACCCCTTGTGTGCCCACGAACACAGGAGGCTGGCAGGCACTCATGGGGCAGCCGGGCCATGGAGCCGCCCCGCAGAGGGAGAAGGGCCCCCCTCTCGTGTGTGTGCTGCCCTCACGCCGCCGCTCAACCTGCAGGGCTTCGTGGAGGCGGCCTGCTCACCCCGGGACACAGCTGGCGGATCATCCTCTCCCCTCCCTCCTTCCTCGTCTCCACCACCTGACGTTTCCTGCAGTGACTACATCGGTGATGCCAACTAGAAGACAGACCTTGAGAAGTGGGCTAACTAGCTCCCAGTTTATGACCATCTGACTTTTGAATGCCTGTCTCATTCGTGTACCAATGGGCAGTGACACCACACCCCTGCCTCCCAGTGGGAACAGTGGGGAGCAAAGACCCAGAGAGACACTTACGGGCACGATGACAGCCAGTGCTCAGGGAGCAGGGAGGGGTGCTGGAGTCTGTGTGCATCAGAGCCTCCTGGGAGGTTAACACACAGATTGCGGGCCTCCTCCAGCCCCAGCGAGGCCGACTCAGTAGGCCTGGGTGAGGCCTGAAAATCTGCACTTCTAGCAGGTTCCAGGGCAAAGCTGATGCTGCTGGTCTGGGGACCACACCGAGAACCAGTGCGTGCTGTGGTCCTCAGACCTGGAGTCAGACCCGGGTTAAACCTCGGCTCCAGGAGTCACTGGGTGACTTCTGGAAAGTTCCTTAATCTTCCAGGGCCTCAGAAAAATGAGAATAATGGCACCAACCTCGTAGGGTCGTTTTAGGATTAAATTAGCTAATATATGAACAGTGCCTGGAACAGAGTAAGTGCTCACGGACTATTATTCATCATGATGATGATGACGGTGGTTACGCCGCTGGAGAGGGTTCCTGGCACCTGGGAGAACCTAGTTCACCTCCAGGACCAAAGTCCTGCGTCCATACATGGCACGCAGAGCGAAAAGGTGGAGTGAATTTAATCCCCATTCTGTTCACAGCCACAGACTTTCATAGTTGGAAAGGACCTCAGACATGCTGTCTTTCAATTCAACTCATAAAAAGGCGGGGAAGCAGCTGAAACCAGAGAGGTTATGTGATCTGGCTGAAGTCACACAGCTAGTTTGGCCGGAGGTGGGACAAGAGCCTCAATCCCCTGTTTCGTTTTCTTTTCACTGCATTACACTCCCATGCATTTTCCTGTGGAAATTCTGCTATTCTAAATGGTCGTGCGGACCAGCCCGGGGACCTGACCTGTCGGTCAGCAAGTAATTACGGAAGCCCGCGAAGTGCCAGGCACTGGGAGGATGCCAGGTGGGGGCAGACACGGGGGATGCAGAGCCTGGCTTAGGGACATCCACCCTTTACGCAGGAAAAAGGCTCTAAAAGCCCAGCATTTGACTTAAGGAGGAACTTCTGAGACATGAACTCCAGCGAGCCTCCAGGAGACATCAGGCCTGGAAGCTCCGGACAACCTCCATCCCAAGCAGGCCTCCCCCACCCCCCGCCCCCCGGCTTGAGCTGGAGGCGTGAGGCCAGAGCTACGCTCAGCCAGGGGCCCGTCCCAGTGCCTCCCCCACTCCCAGTCCCATATCAAGGGTGGACACAGACATATTCTGGGCCAATCGGGGTCTCAAAAAAGCCTGTGATCAGAGGCCCAGAGACTGAATGCGCGGGATGGCACTGGGCACCGGAGATGCCTGACTCCGGAGTGGGGGTCAGCGCCCTGCTGAGGCCGGGGGGAGGCCTGAGGCAGAAGGAGCACCTCAGAGCCCAGGGCAGGACACCTGCTGGGCGAGAAGTAGGGAGGGCGGGACCCCAGGCATGGGGGGAGCGAGGGGCAGGCGCCCGGAGCACGGCAAGCGACTCCACCGCCCTGGCCTGGGACGTGCCCCAACGCCCCCTGGGATGACTCCTTTTCCACCTGAATTTCTTCGAGCTGGTTTCTGCTCCCTGTGCCACGAGCTCGGAGGAAGACAGCTGGGGACCAGTCCCTGCATGGGGCGGGGGGCAGCCATGCATCAGCGCCGAGAAGGCAGGTCCAAGGGGTAAGGCAGCACCCGGGCCCCAGAATCCTCAGGGAGGAGGGAGGAACGCCACGTCCCCAAGCCACCGGGACCAAGGGGTGACCGCTGGCCGCTGGCAGGAGCGGGGAGGCGGCGGGCACACCTCGCGGCGGGAGGGCTCTGAGAACCCTCATCCGTCTGCTCCTAGACCCACGAGCGCGGCACCTGCCCGTCCAGCATCCCCGAGGACCTCAGCCCGGCACACGCCGCATCCCTGTCACCGGGGAGCTGGTGCCCATTCAACGCATTCACTGAAACTCATTTCAAATGTGTTTCACCACAGCATCCTGATTCACAGAAATCAGGATTTCAATTTAAAAGTCAGTCTACCCTCCATACTCTTAAAACTACGCTTGAATAGATTTAGATTTAATCATTCTGCCTTTAATTTCTGGTTGCTAAATACAAGAACACCCCAACAGAAACACTATGTAAGCTTTGATCTTCTGGGAGGTTAAGTTGCTCTTTTCAACCTGGTCTTGCCCATGACTGTAATGTTTCTGTTATCATAATTATTTCCTAGATGCTGACTCAGTAGTGTCCTTGATTGCGAGAGATGGGAAGGGAAGCTAGTTCTATTTAAGAAAACATTTCTTGTAGCAGTAATATCTGAGCCTAGTGACACGGGAGGAGAGAAATGCCACTACATATAAAAAACCCAGTAATTTACAGACTACATCCCCTCCACACTGCTGAAAATTCAACCAAAAGCTCCTTTATGTTCTTCAAATTAAAAAAAAAAATCAAGAGAGCTCCTAAAAGTTTGGTTATTTTAAAAACACATAGATAGTGACAGATTTTTTTTGAGTCTTTATAACTTTAGATGAAATTTAGAAAATCAGGCCTTTGATAAATTGAATTAATATTTTCAAAATAGTTAACATAACAAGTCTTTAAATATTCTAAAGTGCCCCCCCCCACCCAAAAAAGAAAATAACAACCAAACAAAAACCCGAGAGAAGCTTAACTCAAATTGCTAGACTCTGGAGAATAAACCTTTATTTTTTGGTGACTAAAATTTTCTGTAGTCTGACCGTACCACTGACTCTGCTCAAGTCCCGTGATTAAGAATAAAATGCTGTCTAATCCTGTGGAAAACCAGAAGCGGTTCTCCCGGCAAATGCTGACGGTCAAGGGCTGAGGGGCATCTTTTCTGTTAACACAACACAACATTTTCACATGCATCTCACATGAATGAACAATGTCTTCACTGTCCTCCTGAACACTACGTTAGGGTTGTATTTCTTTGCTGTGTCAATGAGTGTCAAAATATTGTTCTTCTCATACATGAAAGTATTTGCATGGAGCTCTATGACTGATCTTTAGATGTTAGCCAGAGGCAGAATAAAACAGAGCCGCTCCAGTTGGGAAATCTCCCTGAGATGAAAAGCAAGAGTCTTTAACATATTCTGCCTTTCTGCCAATTTTTTTTTTTCCAACTGCACAATGGTTTATTTGCCCCGCAATTGTGAAATTAAAAGTAATATCGGACACAACAAAACTATATTTCAACGGTAAGACCCAAAGGATTCCATTTCCCTGAAAATGAAACAGAAAGTTTTCCAGGAGGAAGACAGAAACTCCAAGAGGAAATTCTAAGAGCCTGACATGAATTAATATACAAACCATATCAACCGATTACAGAAAAGCCAAGAAACACTGTGCATTTCAACTATGAACGGAGAAACTTTTTCTAAGTCATGCATTTCTGTATCATCTCATCCTTAGATGCTCAATGGCCTACAACCTTCTGCGTTTATCCCAGTTATTAAGAAAATCAGGGCCACCACATTTTCTGTCTCTCCAGAGTTGAAGAGCCCACAGCCAGGCATCTGATGGGTTTTCCATTCTGTTCTTTCCCTCCTTCCTACTAACTAACGGGCCACGGTGGTTCTGACGGAAAAGACACCGTGTCCTCTCACAGAGGCGCTGGTCCGGCTGATGGGTTACTCACTATGAAACTGAGGGATGGGCCCAGCTGCTGCCCGGGCAGAGCAGTCCCAGAGCTCGGTGCCAGGACAGGCCCAGCGAAGGCCACACTTGCACCACAGAAACCAGACCAGCCTTTTGAGTCAAGTGTCGGCTTGCAGACAAGTAACTACATCAGCTCTGAAACAACCACCACAATGTTCTTATTGATCTCGAAGGCTCGTGACGCAAGGCTTGGCAGGGAGGGGATCTGCGCTGGTTCCCTCGGCCCAACTTTCCGAGAAGGAGGGCGCTTGGGGTGGTGTTTACGGAAGACAGATGTTACTCCGTGATGGATGTGAACCTTCCCGGGAAGGCGTGCAACGTGCCGGCTCTTCGGGATGAACTGAGTCTGCTGGACGTTCATGTACGTGCCAGCGTTTTCACTGCACTGCACTTACCAAGGGTAAAGGGTGCTTAGAAAGCTGACGGCTGGTAACATCTCAAAGCTAAATGTGAAGTGATCTGCTAGATTTTTTTCTTTTCTGTGAGACACTAGGTAATGCTGATAATTTTGTTTTTAAATCAATGTTGTTGATTTAAGAACATTTGCTCCAAAAATCATAAATTAAGAGGCTAGTAATATTCAGGCGGGAACATGTGCGCAGGCAGAATATTCAGTGTCCTTTTACTGCTCTTGCAAATAAGCCAGTGTGACGATCACACTTTCTGCTCAATCCACACCGAATCTCCAGTTCCCATTTCTACGAAATTCCTTCTAAAATCACAGAGGGACAGATAAAGGGGACACACAGGGAGGTGCTGCTGGACCAAAGCCACCGGGCCGACCCCAGACCAGACAGCGGATAAGGAGCCCTTCCCACCCGGCCCTCCACTGTCAGCCAGAGCGAAGACTCATAAGAAAAATGAAGAACAAATTCAGTTCAGGGTCCAGTGAAAGGATCACACGAGTGGACTGAAGCATCAGTGAACTAAGTCTCCAAGGAAGTCAGCTCTCCCCAGACAGGGAGAGAAATCCCGTGCCTCCCCCCACGGGTAGCCCCACAGGACTGGTGGGCGGGTGATGAGCCCGGGGTTGGGGGGCTCCGAGGGCAGCTGCCCCACTGCCCCTACCCCCGGCGCCTGTGCCTCTGCATGCCTGACTCCAGGACACAAAGGGCGGAAAGAGAAGCAAGCTCACGCCTCTCATGGAAGCTTTGGGCTGGGAACAGCCTGGCATCCCACGCAGGGCCACCTACCAGGCGACCATAACGAGCATCTCAGTCCCACGAGTCACCTTTGTCTCTGACTCCGTGTTAGGTCAGGACCTCTGAGAAAAGGGATGGGTTTGGGGCGCTTGCCTCTAAGAGCGAGCCGTGTCCTCCAGTTGGGGAAACCGCGTCACCTGCTGGGCCCCTGACCTGCTTTAGCAGAGACGCCCCTCTTGGCGGCCCGTCCGGAGGGTCCAGGGGGAGCAGGGACAGCACCCAGCTGATGCCAACTCGTCCTGCTGCTAGAAGTGGAGGCTGAGGACGAAGGAGCACAGGAAAAAGAGTGAAAACACCGACCTTGTTCCCAGCAGTACTGGGCGCTGGCAGGCGAGGAAGCTTTCTGTGATCAGCTGCCACCTTTTTACAAGGTGGGGCAACTCCATAAGCTGCGCCTGTGGCGTGAGGCCCACACACCCAGCGCCCCCGACAGCAGGACCACAAGGCCTCGCACAGTGATGCGTCTTCCCAAGCGAAGTGTTTTGTAGGAAAATGGGCCATCAAGGACAGTCTCAAGGTTACGTAGTGAAAAGAACGCGGACAGAAGCCCTCAGACTCTGGGCCTATCACGCCAGGCAAGTCACTTACTTCACGCTTGGTTTTCTCGCACTTCACAGGGTTTAGGGATCCTATTAGCGCATCTCTTGAAAGAGCTTTGTGATCTACAAAACGTTACTGCTATTACAAGGGATAATATTACTGGAGAAAATGCCTGGCTAGTGCTGAAGAGAGCAGAGATCCATCACGATCACCAAGATACAACGTGATAACTACACAGCCTGTTATCGCTCTTAACACGAAAACACAGCATTTTTCAGAGCACTAATTCTTTAAAAAAAATGTGTTTTAGAATGGAAATCTGCAATTTCAACATTTCCATCCTTAAGAATTTCTGATTCCTTGCCCAAAGCAGGTCGGTTATATGCAAGTTTTGAAAGAGTATAAAAATCCTGGTAGGGATCTCCCTGGTGGCAGAGTAGTTAAGAATCCACCTGCCGATGCAGGGGACACGGGTTCGAGCCCTGGTCCAGGAAGATCCCACATGCCGCGGAGCAACTAAGCCCGTGCGCCACAACTACTGAGCCTGCACTCTAGAGCCCGCGAGCCACAACTACTGAGCCTGTGTGCCACAACTACTGAGCCTGCGCTCTAGAGCCCGTGCTCCGCAACAAGAGAAGGCACCGCAATGAGAAGCCCGTGCACCGAAACGAAGAGTAGCCCCCTCTCACTGCAACTAGAGAAAGGCCATGTGCTATGAAGACCCAACGCAGCCCAAAATAAATAAAATAAAACATTTAAAAAAATCCTGGTAATTTATATATTTGTCTTATATGTGGGTTTCTGCTATTTCAGGAAAATAAATCTGTGCTGTACAGGTAGATATCTCAGGGGAGCTTGAACTCATTTCTTCTCGATAGTTAGCTTCATTCGTTATTGTTCGTGTTCCTTGGTGTTATACTGTTCCCAAATAGTCAACAGTTGCTGATAGAAAAACAGATGTTTTTCCAACATTTCTCAAGGAAGGAGAAAAGCCCATAAATAGAGCCTGAACTGAGGCGTGATCTGAAGATTTCAACTAATGAAATCTTGAAACAAACAAACAAACAAACCTTTTAAAACAAACCAGTTAACTGCAGAGTGTGCTTTTGGGGACTGGATTCCAACTTACGTACAACAAAAAGTCCAATGCCATCTTTCATTCAACAGCATTGTCCTAATTATTTTGGTCTACATGTCTCCAAACTTTACTGTTTATTTCGGCGTAAGGAGCTCCCGCCTCCACCACCTCTCCTCCTGGGGGGCGGAGGTGTCACCAGGGTGGGAACAAAACCCATGGACAGGCAGCAGGAAGGCAGGGCTCTGAGAAACCCCTCCAACCAGAGACGAGGGCCCTGGACAGTGTGCCAGAGAGGGGGTCAAGGTGGGGGCCCAAGAAATGTTCATCGACCATAGTTCTCATGGAAATAATCAGAAGGATTTCCCTAACGTTTCTTATAAAGCACATTAATTTCACCGTCTTATTTTACGGATGGAGAAACTGAGAAGGGCTGGGGAATGACCTTCCAAAGGTCGCGGCTGCACAACAAGGAACAGAAGGCAGATTTCCTGACCCTGGGGGCCGGTTTCTACCCGGTCCACCCCATCTGCATGAGACGGCAGGAGCTGAGGCTTGGTAAGCGGCTGCCTGAAGACACCCCCCGTACCAGCCTCTCCAGCACCCGTGACTGCACCCCCCAGGCACACGCCGGCCTAGGACACTGCCAGGACGCAAGGGGCTCGCGCAGGCACGTCCCAGGCTCAATGTGGGACCCTCCTCCCTTCCCAGCTTCCAGCCTGAATGTCAAGGGGTCCTCCGAGATGCCCCCGGGGTCTCCTCTCTCCGGACGTCCAGCGCACACGTCCTCCGTCACAGCGGTCAGACCGGCCCACAGACTCGCCGCGCTTTATGAAGGTGATAGAGATGGAGGCGGGGTGATTATGTGAAGGACCCTTGTCTTTACAAAGGGAACCTCTACACAGAACCTGAAGGTCTGTGACAAACAGCCCCTCTGAGGGCAGCAACATGCTTGATTCCATGATTAATTCTGTTTGACAGAGACACTAGGTTAAGGTAGGAAACCTAAGCTACGATGTCTTGAATCATTGGAAACGGAAAAGTGGCAAAGATCACAGAACTTTCGAGAGTTGGGAAATTTGTTTCAGGTTTTGGAGGTAAGGAAACTGGGCTCCATCAAGACATTCCAGATGGTGAGAGGCGGGCCTGGTACTGGGGCCCACGTCCATCTTCCAGGCCAGCCGCCTCTCCAGGTTGCCATGTAGGAGACAAAGGGCCCTGAGAATCACAATGTAGGTCAATGAAGAAATGAGTGTAATATTTAAGTATCTGCTCTTACACAAAAAGCAGGAAGGACTTTCCGGTGAGCAAGGTACTTTACTTTGAAAAGTGATTTCTCTTTTTTAACACAGCACTGGAGAAAGAGTCCAAGACAGCTTCACAACTCCAGTGCCTTCAGGGGCCCTGGCTGGGTTCACCCCTGGTGGCCTGCAGAGGACATTCCCTTGCAGAAGGGTCTGTGAGAACTTGCGGGCAGAAGACGGTCCCCGTACGGGGATGTGGAAGGAGCCTCGCCGGGTCTTCTGGTTATATCAGAGAAGTCATACATCTGAAATGCTGAAAGCTGAGAGTTTTGTTTAAAAAAAAAACCAAAACCTCTCAAATTTTAACTGTTAGCTAAAAAAGAAAAGAAAATTTTAAATATTGCCTGGACTAAACAAAGCATAGCCGTGGCCCAGCTCTGATGCAGGTGGTAAGGACCCCAGTAGGAGGATCTGTTCTTGAGGGTCCCCCTCGGGTGTCGGGTCGAGCAGGACCTTCAGACTCTCCTCACGTGGCCGCTACCAGGCACGCTGAACTTCACTCACTTCACAGGAAAACAAGGGATGAGACAGGAAATGTGGCTTCTCGGTTTGTTTACACTATAGAATACTCCTCTTTCCCACTTCTTCTGAAATCCTTCATATAGGAAATGTAAACCACAAAGAGGATATAATTTTAAAACCAGAAAGATATTTTCCAACACCCCCTTGCTCCAAATTTCATTAAATGCACAAGAGAAAACATCCTTTGCACGATAGCTAATATCATTACAAAGTAATTAGTCGCAGAGGTCCTATAAAAAACCCACCACCTACCACCCTTCAATTTCGGTCACCGAAAATCAGGGAATTCATTATTTGGGGACTAGGAATACCAATTCATCTAGTTTAAATTGGCGGCTAGGAAAGAAAAAAATAGACAAGCAAAATCGGGCCCTGCCTCCCCAGGATCTTCCCGCCTTCGTGCACGTACTTCAGACGGCAAACGACAAAGACGGACAGTCCTGTCCTGGGCCTCCCCCAGCCCCCGGACTGGCCTTCCCGTGCAGCCAGACAGGCTGACAGAGATGTCAGGCAAGTGCTGAAAGGGGACTCGAGCATCTGGCGGCGAGTCTGGAGCAAGTTTCGCTGCAAACTCTCTGGGGGCTGCCGCACTCCGGTTTCTCAGGAATGCTTCATGCCCCTCGTCCCTCTCGGAGAGGTCAGGGAAGCCTGTGACACCCCCGAGGGCACGGCCGGACTAAATTAGCATGAGATAACTTGGACTCTCTTCCAAACATGAGAATACAAGGGACGGAATTTCATTAAAAGCAGAAGACGACATGATCCAAGTTAATCCCTGCTCTAAGCTGCTGTAGAAACCGGTGTTTACGTTCCACGCTCCTCCCTGGGGCAGAGGTCACCGGCCACCACGCCGGCCACGCCAAGTGTCCAGCGTGACCTCAGCCGATGGAACCTTCGTTTCACAATGAAGCTAAAAAGTGGGTTTGGGGGCGTTAAAATGAGTATTCAGCCTATTTATGTGTGACTCTATGAAGCAGTAAGATCCCGAGGTCAAAAATAAACATTTCAGTACTTCAACCTTTCAATATCTTTTAAATCAGGAAACAGGAAACTTTAATAGGTAACATGAGTCATTAACCATATGTAAGTGTGTAAACATGGGAATATCTAGTGTCAATTTAGTAAGGCATATAATATCAGAGACGTGCTTTCTATTATATCTACAAATATTTGAAAGAACACATTGTAAATATTTAGAATGACAGTATAATTAATGAGCTATGTGCAAAAAGTGCAAGGATGACACTTCATCATTTGCTTCTAAAAAATTTAATTGGAAGGACAGCTCGTAAAAAAGTATCCATGCATCAATGTATCCCGTCAATAATATGTGACCAAAAAGTATTAAAATATTCAAACCTGGCTGCTTATTTTGGGGCCCTTCTACGTCAGCCAAGGAAGGGCAATGTTTGCTAATTCTTTGATGAATAAATGATTCTCATTAGCTACTATACCATAACGTAAGGTATTCGCTTTGACTTAAAAACACTTTTGTTTCTTTCAAATAGTCATAATTTGTGAAAATTGGCACTTTATTATAAACTATTATTCATCTGTTGACATTTTGCAGACTAGAAGTTATGCTGTGCACTTTTAGACATTTTTCACTTCGCACTCCTTCTGACATTACTCGACTTTATTGTGAAAGATGAGAGGTGTACAAGGATAAGCCCTGGATGAGGGACAGTGGCTTACTTTGTCTGATTCTACTACATGTTACGGCAAAGTACTCAGTGATAAAAGTTATTTGCTAGAACATTATACTTTACATTAGCTTATGTACTGGTGTGAGTACGTCCTGGGAGAGTCCTCTGTTTTGACGCTGTGATTCTTTGTAACCTGCCCCCAATGACTTCACGACGGATGCTAACAGGACACACACAACAGTTACAGAGGCAGAGAGGAAGCAGCCGGTGTGGCAGCAGATGGGGGTGTCACTTGTGAGAAAATAACACTCCTGGATGTAAAAGTTGGGTTGAGAAACTCTCTCCAAGCTGGAGGACACAAAATATTTTAACCTGTGAAGGAGGAGCTGTATTCAGACTGAAGTAGGAACAAACAGCACAGGGAACACAGCGATGGACCAAAGGACGCGCTAATTCCCTGCTGTTTTTCACCCATCATGGGCCTTCTCAAGATGCCTGGTGGGGCTCGGTGAAATCCGCAGCCCCAGGACTGAGCTGTGATTTAGGAATTGCAAGACTGAAACCCAAGTGTCAAGCTCATTCGTTTTAAGCTCTAACAAACCAAATTTGATTAGCTCAGACCTGAAATGCTGATACCCTTCAGGTAACAGAGTTTAAGCCTAACTTTCTAAACGATTTCTATCTTCTGTTAAGAAGGCCAAATACAAGCTTAAGATGTGGGGCTGTTTAACTTTTGAAGGCAGTGATTATTAACTTGATCGGGGTCACGAACCCCACCGAGGAGCTGATGAAAACTGAGGTGGACGCCTTCCTCCCTGGAAAGCACACACACGTGAGCCTGCACATGGCATGTTTTGCCCAAGGTTTTAAGGGATTCACAGACGTCCTGGAAAGGCTGTCTTTGGACACTGGGTTAGACAGACATTTTTGATTCACGGAGGTAACACTGACATCCTCACTCATCTTCCACTCGCTCGTGCTTCTATGCAGGCCACGTTTGCGGAAGGCCAACTTAAGGCCTGTGCTAAAAGCTGAGCGGGACGCCAGGGAAGACAGGGTGCAGCCCCTGCAGCGGAGGCTCTGGTGCAAAGCGAAGCGGACCCAGGTGAGGCCGTCCCGCCGTCAGCACGGCCACCCACAGCTCTCGCAGGGCCGCAGCCTGCTTGTCTGGGGCTCGAGCCCTCAGACCGCGACCCCAGTTCTGAGGCCGAGACAATGGAGTGGACAGCGCTTTCTTTGTAAACGGCAAGCACTGTACAAATGTTAGCTGCTGGTTTTATGAAGTCAAACTTGCCTTCCTGTTTTGAGAGGCAGCCACTGGGCAGGAAAGCACCAATTATTCCAGGAAAGTGAAAGTGAGGAGAAGACAATTAACCGTAAGAAGCGTCCGTAATGGTCTTAATGAGGGGACAGGGTCATTTAGCCAACAGCACCCAATCAACGGTTTTGAAAAGTTTTTAAAATGATGATCCTTTAAAAAATAAAGCTGCCGGGCTTCCCTGGTGGCGCAGTGGTTGAGAGTCCGCCTGCCAATGCAGGGGACACGGGTTCGTGCCCCGGTCCGGGAAGATCCCACATGCCACGGAGCGGCTGGGCCCGTGAGCCACGGCCACTGAGCCTGCGCGTCCGGAGCCTGTGCTCCACAACGGGAGAGGCCACAGCAGCGAGAGGCCCGCGTACCGCAAAAAAAAATAAAAATAAGAAAATAAAGCTGCCAAGATAATAAAGGAAGAAGTGCTGGCTAGAGCTTGTAGCATAGGGCTTTTTTTACTTACTTAATGCATTCTTTATTGGTTCACAAGATACATAAATAAAATACACTGAAATTAAATAAATATAATAAATAAAAGGTTTATAAGATAGTTACTTTTGAAACTCACTGATTTCTTATACCTTACGTGCTAAGACACCTGCCCTCCCCTGGGACTCAAACACTCTACACTTTTGGGAGCTAAGATATCTAAGCTTGAAAATACGATTGCTCTAGAGCCCGTCACAGCTGCAAGACAGTCAGACCCCATACCCCACGGAGGACGGTGCCTCTTTCTCCCAACTTAGGATGGAGACACGGTAAGGAGAGCCTGGACATTGGACAGACCCGGGCTAGAATCCCAGCTCTGCTACCCAATGCCTGGGATGATGGGCAAGTCACTTCAACTGTAAAATGAGGGTAACAGGGCCTCTTTTGTAGGCTTTAAACAAATAAATGAGAAAATGAGTATAAAGTGCCTATAACGATGGTTGGCACAAAGGAGTAGGTCACTAAAATGGTAGCTGCCATTCATTCGCACTAATGATGCCATTCACTAAGCAAAGGAGGTGCAAATGTGCCCGGTTTCAGCACTACATGCTCTGTGAAACACCCTCACAATCTGCCACCTGACCCTCACGGTAAACTGGAGTTAATCAGCGTGCACTACGGTTGCCCTTTCACCCTCGAGAGCACGGGATGAAAGATGTTAACTGATTCGCCAGTCTTCCAGTGGCAGACACGAAGTGGCCCAGTAGAGGCTGTCCATCCTACAGCACCCGGTGTGTCCAGCCAGCAGGGCATCCTGTGTCACCAGCATCCACTGGTCCAGCACAAGCTATTAACGCTGTAGATATTCAAGAAAGGAAAAAGAGAAGCGTTGTCTGGGGGGTGTGAACACATAATCAGGAGGCAACCAGTCTCGAGAGAAACTGGAGAGCGTAGGAAAGAAACGGGTGATAGGGTACAGCCTGTGGCCCTCCTGAGGGTGGGTCACACGGACCAGAAGAGTGACGTCTGTGAAAACAGCACGACGGTGTGCTGAGGACACACAGTCCTTGGTAATCGCCAGCATCCCAGCTATTTTCAGTTACTGCTACAAAGAAAATGCAGTGGAAAATGACAACAAACCAAAGACCACAACCAAAACCCATATGCTCTTTTTTTTTTTTACTCCTGAGGGTGGGGCAAGGAAGGACTAAGCTAAGGAAAGAGTGAAATCTGTTCTTCACAAGTGGGAAGCACTTAGGGTATGTAGAGCAGTTCCGGTGGACACAACTGGCCCAGTCCTTTCGTTCCACGTCCAGCAAGAAAACGAGGCCTCCGAGTTGAACTTCTGACTCTGCGTGCCAATAAGAGAAGACGCCTTCCCAATATGAAGAGGTCTTCCAAGAATTTCAGTGCACGAGTATTGGGACTGCATCCTCAGAGGCCAACACTTTACAGATTATATTTAGCTCTTAAATGAAAGCAGCTCGAGCACAGACTCAGAGGACAGAGGCCTCACTGGGTGCAGGAGAACCTGCCAGCATGTGCACGGTCGCCCAGGCTGACTTCCCGAAGGACCATCCATCACCGGGACTTGTTTACAGCAACTTTGAATAGGGTGGTGACTGAGGGGAGAGGCTGATGGGCGAGAGTCGGCCGGGGATGCTGCCAGAGAGCAAACCGAAAACGCAAAGACGCAAAGATTCTTCATTTCTTCTCAACTTCTCTGCAGGGGGCAGCTTGTTAGCAACTGGTTTCCGGGAGGAGGCTTTCCTGGAAACATTAACCCTATGTTCTGTTGGATATTCCTCCTGTTTAAGCTGGGATGTATGTTTCAGAGCAAAATATAAGGTAAAGAGGTCACACAGGGACGCTTTGATCATCACCACCGGGGTCTTCTTGGTGAATGGCAGTGACTGCAAGCCCCTGTCTGCAAGCATGAGGCCCACGGGCAGGGTTAGAGCGGATGGCGTAGAGGATTTCGGCTGTCTCTCTGGGTGATGGGGAAATGCAGGGGAAGTTCAAGGGGAAAAACAGCATGGACTTGATAGTTTACATACAGTCAGGGCAGTTAGAAAACACTTAGGGTCCACTCTTTCAGCTTCCAGGTAAGTATCCTGTTTGAGAGAAAATCTAAGTTATTTGGGTTAACCAAGGACTTCCTCAACACTTACGGCGATCCTTGGAAAGTACTAGCATCTACTGAACTAATAATTCCTCAGATGGAACTCTGTGCTTTTAACGAGATTGTGAAGACAGGCCTGTCCGTGGCTCAGAATGGTTAGGGCTCCGCTGAGTCAGACGTGGGACGTCAAATACCAGTTGGCGCTACACCATCTCACAAAAGGGTTCTGGGTGCCTCAGGACCACACAGGTGAAGACGGGGCCACCGCTTGGCTGAGTGTGTGACCGCAGAGGCAGGTCTGAGTTACCTGATGTGACAGATTCACGGCTTCGCGGGCAGGAGAGCAAGCACCGCACTCAGGGGTGGCCAGCCGTGGACGGGGAACTTGTGGTCAGCAGGTGACGCTGCTGGGGGCTGGCCCAGGTCTCAGCTCCTGATGTCTGATGTGTGAATTCTAAGTGGCCAATTCCTCTTGAGAGAGTGTGGGAAAGAAACTCCATTGAGGTAGTCACAGATTGTTCCAAACACGTCAAGATTTTAGTCTCCTTGGAATGGATTCAGAAGATTTTAACATGTAAGGGTACAGCTTGTTCTTATGAAATATCAAGTCCATTAATAGCTTATCTGTATCTTACAGTTCAAATGTTTATGATTAGGTCAAAAGTTCAAACCACTCTACTGCATGACGCGTGTTTGAAAAATGGGAACTAAGCTGTGTTTTTCAATAGTAGCTTCGATTTAAAGCACAGAAATGCCCACTGTTCAAAAATCAACGTCAGAATGACGTAAAAATTAATGAAAGGAAATCTTGAAAGAAGAAAGTCACGGCCATTGTTGTTTCTTGCAGAATTCCCAAGGGGCACTGGATATATCGGAGGCAAGGCCTTATAAATGCATGAATCAAAAATATAAGAATTGCACCTCCCTATCTCTCTCTGAGCTGCACCGCGAACACAGACATGGCTGCAGAAAAAGGACAGCATTATTATCTGGCGTGCAGAGATAGGCCGCCTCCTAACCCCTTGTGCCTCACCACCCCGGTGCCACAGCGTGCACCTCCCTGTCTCGGGGAAATTGCATCCTTGCTGTACAGCATCTGTCACGAGGGCTTTCTGGGTACGGGGAGGATACAGAGTAATGAGTTGATGTGAGATACGGGGTAGATCCCACGAGCCAGACAGGCAGGCTCGCAGATGAATTATGAGGCCGATTCCTTCACAGCTGCAGAGAGTTTTCAGATT
The DNA here is from genome assembly GCF_003031525.2 of Neophocaena asiaeorientalis asiaeorientalis. NCBI lineage: Eukaryota > Metazoa > Chordata > Mammalia > Artiodactyla > Phocoenidae > Neophocaena > Neophocaena asiaeorientalis. The sequence goes on from NW_020175395.1 coordinate 1,126,218, forward strand.
TCGTAAAACAAAACATGATGCAATCTCTCACTAGGCTATTAAAGTGGATTAGGGCCCATCGGCATCCCCACACGATGGCTGTGTGTAAATGTGCAGACACAGAAGAACACGGGCATAAAAACACACACTCTGTCCTTCTGTCTCACCAAAAATCTAGGAAAGATGTCTCAGACTACGGCTCACATTGAAACCATATGTGCAGCAAGTTACAGTTCAGAAAAGCCTGGTAACTCACGTCAGGGTAGAAACCACTTGACCCAAACTAAGAAAAGAAGAGCTTCCGAAGTTTTCCTTTGTATAAAGGAAGCACGTTTTCCTATTTAATTATTGTAGTTATATCTTTACCAGCCACTCTGACTGAATCACAGACGTACAGAATTTTAGAGCCGCACAAGACCCTCGATGGCCTTCAACGACGGAAAGGGAACCAAGTTTCAGAGTTGAAGTTAGAGCCGCGTGTCAGAGACAAAGTCAGGACTTACTAAGGAGGGATATCCGGAAGCCGGCAGGCGCCTGCCCATCCCTGGAGGCGGGAGCGGGGCCCTGGGGACGTCCACTCAGTGGCCTCTTGCCTTTGGCTTCTTTCCCAGGACACGTCCTGTGGCGACAGCTACTTAATTAAAACCCGTAACACCTAATGTGATTATGAAAATAATAAGACAACTCAGGGACCCAAGCCTTCAAGAGACGAGGGGGAAAGTCTGCTCGCAGGCGGTGGGCGGGGGCGGGGTGTGCGGGCAGCCTTGGGAGGACCCCAGGGCCACGTTGGCGTCTGCATCTCCTCCTGTCACACAAGGGCCTCCTGCCCACCCAAGTTCACCTCTGGAGACCCTGGCAGGGCCGAGACTGTGTAAGTGTTGACAACGCAACACGACAGTGACAGCACGACCTGGCCCTCACCTGCCACCGCTAGCTACCATCCTAACGCCTACGCGAATCAAAGCATCTATGAGCGCAGTGCCCACGCTGGACGGGAGGGACTCGAACCCGCCACGCTCCAAAGCCTCCTCCGTCTCCTGGCCCGCAGTCCCCAGACACACCCTTCTTTGAGGCCTGCAGCTACAGAACCATTCACGGGCCAGGCCAACGCCCTGCCGGGAACCCAGGGACAGGAGAAGGGGGGCCTGGTCAGTAGTCTCCCTGTGGCCCAGGTCTCCTTCCTGTAGAAACGTGTGTCACTCTTCTCCAGGATACAGAGATGCTCTGATGCTTGTTTCTCAGTGTCGGGTATTTTTTTCTTCAAATTTTCTCAATTTTCTAAAGTGGATGTTTACTCTTTTCTGTCTTTACAGTAAAATAGAAAAGGGGACCCGGGAGACTGGAGGGGGGTTTACAGTGGCTTTACCGCACGATGCGGCGTGTGTTTCACCACCTCCCTTGCCAGGCGTGTCCAGGCCTTTGCGCTGCCACCGTCCCGGAACCACAGGGGCAGCCAGGAAAGCAAACAGCTGCACTCAGAGGCCAGAAGCTCCATCAGTCTGTGAACTGACAACCAGGCACAATCTGGACTTGACCACACAGCACGATCAAGAAGATACAGTCACGGAGGGCAGTGAAGAAGCACCATTTCTCTATTTCCCCTGAGTTTTAAAGTCACGGGGCAGCCACTGCCCTTCTCTAAGCCAATTTTGTTAAAACAGGTAAATTCCCATTGAAACCTGAGGCGCTCCTGCAGGTACGGGGGCCGTACACCCCACAAGGCGCTGAGCAGTCTCAGGTCCTGACGCTCCCGTGTGACCTGTGGCCACGGCATCACCTGGGAGTCACCTGGCTCTCAGGCTCCAGCTCAGACCCACGATCACAGGCTGCATTGACCCAAATCCCCAGAGTGCCTCTCTAGCTCTTTTCTACCTGGGCACTCGACGCCCACCTCCCCCCATCCGCCACCCTGGAGCCTGTCATGATGGGAAACCATCCAGGAGAGGGTGAAGACAGGCACTCTGCTCCATCAAGGGCTCCCAGGCTCGGGGGTCGCGGCTCGAGCTCATCAGCCGAGGAGGCAGCAACACCGAGCACTTGCAGGTGGCCACCTGGCAGGTGCCAGACAACCACCAGTGTGAAAACAGCGGCTGAGACACAGGATCTGGTCACCCCTCACCCAGGATGGCCTGACGACAGCAAAGCCCAGCACTGGTGAGCCCCCAGCAGGTGCCAGGCCCCGTGCGGTCCACAGCCGTCCCGGCCCGCACGGTGCTCTGCTCCTCTCTGACGGCAGGAGCGAGGTTGGACGCGCCCCTGTACCAGCACCGCACGACTCCTGAGGGGCCTGGGCGTCAGCCCGCGCTCCGCCCACCACTCCGCACTGCTTCGTACGGCGCAGAATGCTTTGGAAGCACTCCGATGCAGCAATTCTGGAAGAAAAATCATCTGCGTGCTTTTCTACTTTCTATTATTTCTGTATTTCTTTGTGATGTAGTTCCAGACTTACTGCTGAAGGCTGAGGTCGCCTTGTTTGGGGAAATTTAAACACACACACACACACACACACACACACACCCCTACATACACACACACACGCACACGTGCGCACACATACATATACACACGCACAAATACACATAGTAGCAACTCCACGTGGGAGACCTTACTTCAACAGCGGGTGTTACACCATCAGTCTTAGGGATTTTCTAAGATCGCAATAACATGAATATTTCTAGGAAAGGGGCACGTACAGCAAGTATGTGCTCCCTAAATGCAGTGGGAGCTCCAGCAGCCCTGTGGAGGGGACAGGACTGGAGCTGAATGAGGTGTTCCCTGGGTGAAGGTCACAGTGTAGCACATTCTGTCTCTGGGGGGTGGGGCAGGGGAGGGTGGCACGGACAGCAAGAAGGTATAAAATGCCTTCCTCATTTAAAACACAAACTGGTCTCTTCAGGCAGCTCACCGTGAATAACGAACCAGGGAATTAAAAGCTTTAAACCTGTTAAAGAAGCAATATTAAGTTTGGTATAAATATAGCTGAAATAATCCAGACAGTTTTATGACCTTACACCCCAAATAAAGGTGAAATGCTGAATTCTTTCCCTGGAAATGGAGGTAAACACAGCTAACAGATGGAAGGGCTGAATGGAAATTTCAATAAAGAAGGCCACAAAGAAGCACTTGTAAGCTCAGGGGTGCACGCTTTAAAAAAGCGGCTGAAAAATGGAACTCACGCTTTAAAAAAGCAGCTGAAAAATGGAACTCTGTTTTCTCCTGATGGAGTGCCAACGCAGTGCTGCATTCCTTAAAGAGCGAACAAAGGCTGGAGTTAGACTGGCCTTCTCAACACCTCTCGAAAAGCCCCCTTGGGTCTCATTTTGCTGGGATGACTATTTATATGACAGGTAAGGGAATAATTTTGCTGGATTCAGTTACACCCGGGCCTCTGTGACCCCCGGGTCAGAAGAGCAGAGGCAGAAGTGACAACGTAGATAATTGCCTGTTCAGGGTGACGGAGCAGTGACTGAAGCCCAGATTATAACACCTGAAAGATAAATGATCTGGCGTGAGGTGCAGGGGGGCAGAGGCGAGGGGCCGGGCAGTGCAGTGCCCAGTGGCTGGACTCTGGATTCCGTGGGGAGGGGCACGTTTCCTGACCTGGAACTCACTCCAGCCTGACCGTTCCAGCATCTCAAATAGGTTAGTTTGTAAAACATGCCATAAAACAGAAACTCAGCCCAACGTCCCAAACTGCAGGATTAGAGTAACATTAGTTAACGTGGCCCTCCATTAATTTTCACCGTAACCTCTGAAGGCCAAGACCTGCCCCAGATCCATTATTTTTGTCTGTCACTGGAGGGAACTTTCCCTTCCTGCCAGCCAGGAAAAAGCCTGCTGACGTCCGCAGTTCAGACCTCAGCGCGCGGACCGCGGCCTGACCGCTGTGGGCCAGGCCTGCACCAGCTCCTCCGACAGGACTTGGCCCCGTAGATTTTCTTTATTTTTTTTTTTTTTTCCTCTAAGGCAGAAAAATGCCTGGAAATGTTTTCCAAGCCCGACAGCCCCTGCCCTCCCGGTTCAGGTTGCCTATTGCCGCGCCTGCCCCTTCCTTCTCGAGGGGCTGCTGAAGCCGCCCAGGCTACTCCCTGGACCAGGCCTGGCCACCCCGTTCACAGGCCGGGCCAGCCCTCCTCCGGCCGGTCTCCCTGGGGGCCACCGCCGGGAGCCTTTCTGCCCTGGTCCCACGATGCCACCTGACGGGAAACTTCAGGATGGGTGTCTCCTGTCCAGGGCTCCCCTCCGACCCGGGGCCCCACTCCTCAGCCCCGGGGACTGTCTCCTGACCGATGGACCCGTGCTCCGGAGCTGGACAGCTACCTCTAGGTGAATCCACGTGTCTGGTGGGCTAGGGCCTGGGACTCTCCCCAGACCTTCTCCCTCCAAATCCCTCCAAAATCGACCGAAGAGCCATGAGCGACCTGAGAAGATCGTGACTTGGAAGGAAACTTGGTGACCCAGGCCACGATTTTCCAGCAGAGACGGTGCACTTGACGCTCGCTACGGGGACGCCGTGCGATGATGTGCACCGTCTTGTGAAGAGTGTCCTGCGATCCGTCTCCTGAGGGCCCTTCCCTCCGAAGGGCCCCTCTGGCCACACACAGACCCCCGCCCCCGCGGGACAGCTGGCGATGGGCTCTGAGGAGGGCGTGCTGAACACACCCCTCCACTTGCAGCCGACCGCTGACGGGGGTGAAAAGAGACATTCTCGGAACTGCACCTGAGGATATAAGGCTTTGTTTTCTAAGCCATCACTTCCGACCCTCTGGGAAAGTGTGACATTGGGCGAATCCCTTCCTTCTCTGAGGCCCGGTTTCCTCGTCTGTAACATGAGGATGAGACGTGGGGTAGCACAGGGCTCTCATCAGGATTCAATGTCAGTACTCAGCCTGGCGGGACACACACACCAGATCCCACGTGTGCAACACCTGCTGCCAGTCGAATAGCTTCCACGGCGGGAAAGGTGGCCCCGTGGCTCCCTGGGGACGCTCGGCACCGGCCGGGCACGCGGCGCTCGAAGGCCTGTGCCCCTCGGCCTCCGAGCTCCTGTGACACTCAGCCCACCCACCTCCACCAGGCACCGGGAGCCTGATCCGTCACACAGACCATCCTGCTTTCCTTCCTGTTCCCCAGCCTGTGGGCCGGGGGCCTCTCCACCCACCTGCCTGGCAAGAGGGGGCACTGCTGGATGCCAGACCCAGGGAGTGGGCAGCCTCCCACCCCAGGAAGCTCTGCCCACTTCCTCTTCCGCGAGGATCGACACGCTCACCACCTCTCCCAGACACACGTCGCCCGTGCGTTACAACAGCTCCAGCGTCTGAGGGACGTCAGACCCAGAGAAGGACCTGCCTTTTCTTTCTGCCTTGTTCTACGCCAAGGGGACTTTCCTTTTAACTGGGGCGGCTGGATTGCACCCCGAGATTTACAAGCCCCAGTCCACGCAGAGGTCGGACGTGGACGGACGTGATGATGCAGCATCTTTTTTTTTAATGTATAAATTTAATACCATGATATGAAGCAACCACGATTTTTCTTCTTCTTCTTTCAGATCTCATTACGCACACAACCGGAGTCTGAAGAATTACCTGCGGGAAGTGAGTTTTTCTCTGAATGCTGCACTTGGACAGACCTGCCCTGTGCCGTCAGATCTCTGAGTCTGTAAGCACGGACCCAGACCGGGAGGCCCCCGCTTCGTGAAGGTGGCACAGGACACCTTGCTGGTCGGAGTAGGCTCTTGGCTGTGCTTAGGGGACGCCCCTCACAAAGGACTCCGCCTGCCAGGTCCCTCCGCAGGCGTCCGAGCCAGCTCCGCCCCTGCTGCTAGTGGCCCTGGCCCCCTGCTGTCCCCTGTCCCCCGCATCCCAGCCCAGGTCACCCCGTGTGAGACCCGGCTGCACCGTCGGTTCGGGGAACACAGCGTGCTGTGGACGTCCTCTGGAATGGACCCTGCTGGCCGTAACTGCCTCTCCTTTCAACTTAGCCCTGAAAGATGAGTCACTGGCTTCCAATACCCTTAACGGTGTCTGGAGCCTTTTACAATTTTATAGTATTGTAGGAATAATAATTTTATAGTGAGTAGCACGATCCTCTCAACCCAGCAATTTTTTTTTTTTTTTTTTTGGCAAAAGTTGATTTTCAGAGAATCCCAGCTGTCCTGAAATACTGATGAGCAGGGTAGAAGGGGCCAACTTCAAACACGATCCCGTCCCCACCCCTTGCCGCCAAGGTCAACAGGCTGCACAGCACAGGCTGTTGTACTTGGATCAGAAGTCCCCAGAGCTGGAGGCCTGAAATGCAGCCGATTTTATTACAAGCAAAATTAATTCAATGGAATTCTATTGAAACTGCATGGGAGGGAAGGGAGTTTGGCCTGGTGTAGTCCAGACTCACAGAATTTGGTCCAACTCTCTCATTTATTTCCTTACTCCAGTCTAGCCCCAAAGAAATTTCTAGCAACAGACCTAGTTACATGTATTCAAACAGCAAGAAGGAAAAACCAGACACCCAAACCGAAGTCTGTTCTAAGGGTCACTGTTCCTCTACGCACAGAACCAGACTCAATCACCTCCAACTGAAGCTTCATTAACCTGAGTCAGGTTGCGGAGATAACTTCTTTATCTCACTGGAGGCCCCCAAATGCTCCCAAGCCTTAATCTTCTAATGATCTCTTTCAAAGTCTTTCTTAGGACCAATAAAAATCTGAATCTAGAGCAAATGGGACTGTCATGAAACACCAGCACGGTACCGCCCACAGAAGGAAGTGCCTCGTGGCCAAATGCCTGATTCTCAAAGCTCCTGATTTTAACTCAATCTTGGCGAAGAGAAGTATTAGGAATTGCTAGGAAGTCATGAACACGGGCAGAATTGCCCTGTCGATCAAAATGAAATAAAATATTTACAAGACAACGTCGCTAAATGCTTACGGACGCCCACCCGCCTGCCTGATTCCCAGAACCCTGTGGCCTGCCCCTCAGAAAGCCGAGGTCAGAGAGGTGACGAGGCTGGGTTACGCGGCTCAGTCTCCCCGACGGCCCCTCCTGCTGGGAGGCTGGCCCCTGAGGCCAGACAGGCGCAGCCTCCCCGGACCCTGATGTTTTAAGTGGGGCCCGTGTGTGTCCCGAGGGCGAAGGGTGCCTCTCTCCCCACGCACCCCTGGGCTTGACTCCACTACACGCTGAGGTCAGGAACCACGCGTCTGAAGTGACCCAGGAGAAGGGCACAAAATGAATACAAAATCCGAAGCCGGGTGTGAAATGGGAACAAGATGCATGTTGCATAAAGCTAACGTGTCCTCTTTCCTTACAAAGCACCACGATGTTTCACACTGGTGATGGCAGTCTTGCTGGAAAATGCACAGCTTTGGCATCTTAAGAGGTAGCAGTTGAATTACTACCGAAAATACGCAAAAGACACAGATGTGAAAACGTCAGTACGAGTGACGTGGCAGTGCAGCTCACTCGTTCATATTACTGAGCTTCAAACACACACACTAAAAGGACACCAGGCTCTTGGTACTTAGTGGCAGAAAAGATGTTAACATGTTAAGGCTAGATTGCGTGACTTACAAAGTCCTGCCCCTTCCCCCTGGGTCTCTGGCCAGCCCTGGATTTGTGATCATCAGGTAGCTGGTCAGGCTGGATGGGCCAGTCTTTAAAAAACAAAAACCAAAAACACTTTCTCAACTTTAGTCAGGGCCCTGACACCAGTAAAATATTCAGAGGTTCAATCAGCTGTGATAAAAGCTGTATCTTGCATGTTACAGGTGGGCTATTTATGACTGCCAATTTAAAAAAAATTCTAAGCATAATGATATGAAACAGAGACCAGAAAAGTTCATTTGTAAGTTTTCACAAACCTCCTCCCCCTCCCGGGCCTGAGGATGTCCAGCATCTGTTTGACTTCAGGGCTGTCTGGTCCTGGAAGGAATACTGGCTACAGGAGATGGAGAGGCTGGGACAGAAGGAAAGGTGGGGGGCCAGAGGTGGTGGAAGTTTAGAGCAGAGTCTGGGGCCAAGAGGACGGAGACGTCAGAGGCCTTTGGGCAGAGGGGTACGAGGCACTTCTGTACGCACGGCTTTGCGTCATGTGACTGGTACCCTCTGCCACCTCTTCTAGAGGCTGCAGAAAAGAATAAAGCAACTTTTCAGTGCTTCTGTGGGGTTGGATGTTTCCTTCTTTGGGATGTAACCGACCATAGGGCAGCCTAGTTTCCTCCACATTACACGCAAAACAAACCGATTTCATTCTCTGGTCCATCACAGATATGCCTCTCAGATCTGAAAAACAGATCACGGCAACACGCAGATTAAAATGGTGCAACTCTATTTTAAACATCACTGCTCAGAAAACATGCAGAAAGAAAAAGACAGTTTTCCAGAGCAGTTTTTCTATAGACGTAATCTGTGTTACAGCATAAATTGTTTTTCTAATAAAGCATAAACAATGACTTTTTAGTGTAACAAGGCAAGGATAAAAATGTGCCCCAGGAGTACCCCACAGTCCTAAGAAGCTGACCCATTATCTTCCAGCAGAGACTTACGTTAGCAAAGCACGATTAGGAATGTAATTCAAGAAGTCCTTTGGCCATAACAAATCCAGATGCTTTATAGTTGAAAAACAGGATTAGAAACATGTTTTTATTTGTACTCAATAAATCTTCAGCATGAAGTATAAAAGCATAAAAAAGCTGTATATAGATGGATGCTATATATAGATGGTGGTTTAAGAAAAATTCTAACAAGTAGCAAGAAAAATTGTTTGATCCGATGAAAGTCATGGTGCTTTACAGTATACAATTGTAACAGGCTGCATCATTAGGCCTCATTTCCTGGAACGGAGTAATTTAACCATGACCATGGCAACTGAATGCCATGGCGCTATTTGGTAGACCTTTCCTATTTCTGAAGGACAGCACAGAAAAACTGTACTATACTCAGAAACGCTTCATTTGAAGCTTTAACGCTGTGGAGAGCAAACACCTCATTCCGGAGACGTCAATTCCCCAGAGAATGGCAGAATATTACTGCAGGGACAGGGCCTGCGATGGGTCCGGAAGACCAGGCCACGGTGCCCAGTGATGGCTCCAGGGCCCGGGCTCAGGGGATGTACTGTAGACAAGCGTGTGGTCACAGTGTCTCAGGACAGCCCTGTGCGCCGGAGAAGCACACTGTCACCTCAAAGGTCCCCAAAGCTTCTAGCAGCCGCAGTAAAAGCAGAAACAGGTGAAATGAACTTTAATAATTTATTACTTAATCTAATACATCCAAAGTATTATTATCTTGACTTGTAATGTATGTAAACAATTGTTGAGATATTTTACGTTCTGTTTTGTGCTCTTGGAAATCTCGCGTCCAGTTCACATCTACAACCGCCTCGGGTCAGACCAGCCCTGCTCTAGGGGCTCAGCAGCCTCGGGTGGCGGGCGGCCGCAGTCCTGGACGACAAAGTCCAGCACAGAAGAATCCCCTCTCATCCCTGCATTGATTCAGGGACCAAGACCCTTCCACCCCGCGGATCCTTCCATCCCAAGGGGCTCAGAGACCTTTGCTTCCAGTTGGCAGACAGGAAAGCCCGGAAGTGATGGGTCATTCTGCTCTGAAACAGGCTCCAGCCTCCTGGACGCACAGGGCACCCAGAGACGTCGTTTCGGCCCAAGCAGCCGCCTCCGGGCAACAACTCAAGGGAGGACCTCAGATCTGCAGAAAGCTGGCAGGGTCTCCACCCGCATTGTTTTCTCACGGACAAAGCAAACCCCGTGTTCCCAACATTCCAGGACTGACTGGGGTCACCAGAGAGGAGGAGACAAAGCACGCCTTGGTTTGGGGTCAGCGGCCGGGCGTGAGTGGCTGCAAAGCCAGCACCTTCCCTGCTGGCGGGCGGCCACAGGCTCCCAGCCTGATGGCCCTGGACGCGTCCCGAGCCAGGTATGAACCCCAGCTGAGCTCCACGCGGCCGCTGTGTCTGACCTAGGCCTCCGGTGGATGTATGGTCACTCTGGCTGAGTAACACGGGCCCCCAAATCTTAGTGGCCTAAACCCGCCACCTCTTATGCTCGTGAGTTCTCTGGGTCAGCCATGCGGACAGAGCTGCTGTCTGGGGCCTGCACTAGATGACGCCCGGCTGGGGCTGGGCTCTGTGTCCAGGGCAGGTGCTGAGTCGTCCCTGCGAGCACTCAGGCCAACTCAGGCTTCCTCCTCGGCGGACAGCTGGACCCCAGGGACAAGCAGGTCAGCTGGGACCTGTGTTCCATCTCAGCCACTCTGCTCACCGAGCTCTCACGAAGCCCACCTGGCTGGGGAGGGTCTGGGGCAGCAAGCACGGCCATGACCGGCCACCCGGGTGACCTGCTCAGCACTCTGAGCTCCAAAGGGCCGCTGTCTGCTCAAGACCCAGTCACTCCCACCAAGAGGTAACAGCTCCCTTTTGTAAAACACGTTCCTAGAAATAAAGCCCGGAAGGGTGCCGATGAAGGCGGTGAAGGGGCCCAGCAGAGACGGTTCTCAGCCAGGACGCTGAAATATCCGATAAAGAGGGAGATGTTAACACGACAGTGGTCAGGTCAAGGGGTAAATGCACCCAAACGAGCCACAATTTCAGCGTGACGTTACAGTGTGTCCCAGAGGTCGGTCTAAGGATGTTCAAGGTCGCACTCTGTACCCCACACAGGAGGGTATTTTAATAACTCCACAGAGATGGTAAAATAGTGAAGCATGAGTACAGCTCAACTCAGTTCACCAAAGTTCGTTAAATCAGAGCCCTCAATGAGGTTGATAAGTACGACGCAGGAAGAGGGAAGTGGCGGTGCACTTGGCCGAGAAGCGGGGTGAGGAGCAAGCGTGTGGGAAGCGGGGGTCGGCTGGTGGAGCGGGGGCAGGGCTGGGCTCCGGGCCGGACTCTCAAGACAGCAGAGTCCAGAGGCTGAGGCTTCGGGGCAGGAGATGAGCTCGGCACCCCAGGCTCGGGGTCCACGCACCGGGCTTCAGGCCACACAGCGAGCCCAGCCCTCGCTGGCAGGTGGGTGCACGAGGGCCCAGGTGCTGCCCACAGCCTGAGCCCGGGGGCGAGAGCCCTCAGGGCAGTGCCACCCACCCTCCCAGGGGACTGGCTTTTGCTGTGAGTGCAGCGGGTCTGGCGCCTCCCGAACAAGCCAGCTGGAAATGACATGACTGCAGTTAAGGGCATCTGCCTGTAATTTGTGGCATTTTCATCATTCCGAAAATCAGAATTACTTCAGAAAGAAAGAACAAAAGAATGACTACCAATTACTCAAAAAAAAAGAAAGAAAAAGAAGAAAGAAAGAAATTGAGTCAATTGAGTGTCATGTAGGGTGACCAACTACAGACGCCCTGAGATGTCACCAGCTCAGGGACCCACGGCCGTGTGCCCCAGCAAACACAATCCTGCAGTCGCTCAGGACTCTCCAAACTCATTTGCGTCAAAACAAAAGTTTCCCACTTCATAAAATGCAAGGCTGACAGACTCAAGCATTTACGGCATGTTTCTTTGGGTACGCCTTAATCTCCCCCTTGGCTAAGTTGCCATCATATAAATCAGGCCCTTAAGTTATCATTGTTATAGTAGCAATAAAAATAATAATAAAAGTACTGTGAGGTCAGAAAATGTCAAGAACAGTCAGAAAAATGAGAGAGACATAAAACAAAGTACAAAAGACTATAGCTAGAATTCGAAAAACTCAGGTACTGTACCTCCAAGTGTATTCCAGCAGGAGGTGGCTGCCACTGCTGTTTTATTTAATGAGCCTCCACATAAATCCCAGCTGCTAACCATGTGATAAGTCCATCTCTGCAAACAAGGGGCCCCATTCTCCATCCGTGCTCAGGCCTGGCTGCCACTAATGGGAATTTCACTTCCAATAAGGGAAAAAACAGATCTCGAGACGTTCTTTTGGATTTATGGTTTTGTTTTGTTTTTTTAATCTAAACATTAATTGGCTTAACTCTGTCTTGTACAACAAAATTAACATGTAAAGTCTCTAGGCCCGAATATATAAAAAAGGCAGGAGAGGAAGCCCCAGATGACTGAAACACTTTTAATGTGGAGAAGGTAGAAAGATTTTCCTGAGTTCCCAAAGAGAGAACTTCGACTCTAAGGCAGCAATAAAGCATAAGTCAACCTCACAAGTTTGGAATATTCCCTGTAGGACACGCACTTCTGTAGACCTGGTGACTGAGGTTTCGGTGCTGACGTACTGCTGTAAAAGCGGGCTGTGCCCAGGGCCCCTGGGGAGCCCCGCCTGGCCGCGCTCGCCTGTGACCTTGGCGGGTCCTTACACTCTCCCAGGCTCAGCTGCCCAGATGTCAAACTGGAATATTAATGCCCAGAGGTTAGAACGGGCAACAAGAGAAGGCTGGGCCAGCCGGCCCAACACAGGCACAGAGGAACCATGAGTCACGAGGCGGGGACCGGGTGGCCACCAGGGCCATGGTCCGGGGGAGGGGAGGCACACAGGTGCAGCGCGTGTCACTGTGGACACCCCCGGCCCTTCAAGGTCTTCACAACCAAAAAGCAGGGCGGGGGCGGGAGCACAGAAATGGGTTCCTTCCTGGGGCTTTTTTGTGGGTTCCTGAGAGGTGTGGCTCAGTTCATTCACAGACACGGGGTCAGCAGAAACGCCTAGAAAATCTGATGGACACGGTAGGGGAAGAAAGGCCGTTTCTGTCACTCAGCAGCCATGGCGAGGCCGGACAGCAGGGCTGCAGGGGATGGTACCACTTCTTCAGGGAGGGGGAGTCCACAGACCCCTCGTCTCGGGCCATACATCAGGAGTCTGGAAGCCCCACTTGGCTCCAAGCCTCCTGATACAACTCAGCATCTGTATTTTAGGTCAAAACACGTTCAAAAACCGTCTGCTTGATTTAATTCACTGCCAGATCCCTGGATTTTCTTTGCCTCCCTCCCCAGTCTGTCAGTGCAACGTTATGACGTCATCCTGACGCCACCATGACTGCCCTCCCCTCAACACCAGCCACAGTGTGGGATCCCTCGGCTGCTGTAATCCTGACCAACCGGCTACAAATTCAGGGGTTCCCGTGACGCTCTCAGGTTTGATACTTCATTAGGATGACTCACAAAACTCAGGAAAGCACCACAGTATGTGAAGGACACAAACCCGGACCAGGCAGGTGGGGGGACACATCAGGGGCCCCGGGAGGGTTCAAACATGAAGCTTCCATGCCCTCAGGACACAAAAGCCTCCCGCACACGCGTACAGTCACCAACCAGGCATCTCCACTGAGCCTTGGTACCCAGAGTTATGACTAGGGGTCATTACGCACTTGATTAACTGAATTCTTGGCAATGTGGTTGAACTTGATCTCTAGCCCCCTCCTCCCTAGAGGCCAGGATGTGGGCTGCCCTTGTGTGGCTCAGAGCTCCAGCTCTCTAACCCGGCGGGTGGCCGGCCCCATCCTACTAGCTAGTAGCCCACCACGAATAACCAAAATGCCCCTGCACTTAGGAAATTCCAAGGGTTTAGAGCCTCGGTTCCAGCAGTGAGGGACAAAGGGCAGCCAAATTCTCTATTACACAAGAGTCAAATGTAACCGGATAACAAAATGCCCTTAATACAACTTGCTGTCGGTTACACAGCTAAACTGTGCTTGCATTTAAGAGTGGCATATAATCTCACTCCCGTTTAAATAATAACACACTTTACATTTATTAGCTCCTACAATTAAAATGATTTTTGATTCACTCTGATATCTTTTATTATTTTTCCCCTTCTTGTGTCCATAAAGATACATTTTTTTGTCCCTAAATACATGACATTGCATTTACTGCTGCTGAAGTTCTTACTGTTTTTCATGAAATGTCCCCCCCTCACTCTTTCCATGAACAACCTTACCAATCCTATTACTTGTTGACAAATCCAGACATAAACTGCATCACTACAGCACGACAGCTCAGGAATAATCTCTCAGGGCTTAGGGGATGTCAGACAAGCCCCTTCGTCAAGAAGATGGACCATCAATTCGTAGTAACAGTAAGAGCCCACACTCACGGTGTGCTCAGTGTGTCAGGCGCAGCCTGGCAACAACCCAATGGGGTGGAGACTCCGGTTTTCTCTGTTGCACAAACGCGGGAATCGAGATTTAGAGAGATTCCGTGACTGGTCCAAACTCATGAGCAAAGAGGTGGAAGTGGGTTTTCAACTCAGCTGTTTGACACAAGCACCCAACTGTTAACTGCCATTGACTTATTCACCTGCTTTAATGGGGACGAGGCAAATTATCCATGAAATTTCCAAATTTTTCAAAATATCAAGGTTTTCAGTAGTTCTAGTTAGAACTGAAATTAGATTTGAGTTTTCTTCTATATCTGAATATAACCAGGAACACGTACATGGTTTTAAACAAATGTCAATTCGCTGGCAACCGTCCTGATGCTTGGGGATTAAGCGTGAGGAAGGCTGTTTGCTCACACCCGCTGGCTCCCTCACCTCTAGTGGTTGCTGAATAGCGTCCCCAAAGACGTCCACGCCCCGATCCCCTAACCTGTGAGCATGCGACCTGACACAGCTCACGTGATGCAGATGTGCATAACGGTCCTGAGGAGGGGAGGCTGTGCTGGTTACCTGGGCAACCAGTGTGAGCGCGAGGTCCTCATAAGGGAAGCAGCGGGATCAGAGAAGGCACAGGATGCAGTGATGTGAGGTGACGTGGCAAAGGGGCACAAGGAATGCGGGGGCCTCCAGGAGCTGGAAAGGCAGGGCACGGCGCCTCCCAGAGCCCCCAGGAGGAACACTGCTCGGCGGGCTCCTTGATTTTAGCCTGTGAGACCCGTCCAGACGCTTGACCTGAACTATCAGGTAAGTTTGTGTTTGTCTTAGCCTGCTTGGGCTGCCACAACAAAATAACGCAGACTCGGTGTTAAAACAACAGACAGTGATTTTCGTACAGGTCTAGAGGCTAGAAGTCTGAGGTCAGGGCGTGTTCAGCTCCTGGCCTGCAGACAGCTACCTTCTCACTTCTTATACTAACCCCATCATGAGGGGACCACCTCATGACCTTCTCTAAATCCCATTACCTCCCAAAGGCGCCACCTCTAAATGTCACTTCGCTGGCTGGGGGGGTGGGTCACAGCCCCGTCCAGAGCAGTGCCGTTCTGGGCCCTGAAGTCTGGTAATTTTTATCCACAGCTGCAAGAAACTAATATACTTCTTTCCCTGATAAATGATACGAACATCTTACTATACTAACTACAGTTAATGATACTGTATTGTCTACTTGAAAGCTGTTAAGAGAGATCTTAAAAATTCTCATCACAAGACAAAAACTGGAACTATGTGTCCTGACGGTTGCTAACTAGACTTAGTGTAAAATCGTTCTGCAATACATGCAAATATCGCATCAATACGTTGCATACCTGAAACGAATGCAATGGTGCGTCGATTATGTCGCAATTCAAAACAGACAACGAAGTCTTGCTTCCTGCTTCTAGAATGCAGGGTGCAGTGGCATCGTTAGTAAAGATGAAAACTGAACCTGCTTTGACTTTAATGCTGTGTACGCCATATAATCAAATTATATTTCTTTTAAAATTAGTTTTTAAACTAACCAAAATATTACATGTAGATAATATAAGAAATTAAAAAGTGCTAAAAGACTTATAATAAAAAAACAGTGCCCTTGCTCCCTGCTCCTCCCAACTTGTCAGGCTCTGGGGCCCTTTTCAACACTTGTAACCATTTGGTAAATGATGTGTTTTATGCTTTTATCGCCTGATGAATCCATTTTAGGCCTTAACTACTGCCTAGTATAGCAACAGGGGATGTTTAGTACATTTACACACTTGTTTACCCTAATTTCCATCTATAATTACTTCTCAATTTTTGGTTAAATCTATATTCATAGTAGCCATTACTAATTTCTAAATGAATTTTTCACTTCTGAATCAACTAGTGGATGATGATTTCAGTTTCTTAACAATCCCTTCCCTCCCTCTACCAGACTTAACAACTGCTGGGGTTTTTCATTTGATTCGTTTTGCTTATATATCTGAGTTCTCTCACACCCTTCAACTCTCTGTAAAAATGTAATTCTCCACACCCTCAAACCTGTCAGAGTACTTACTGGTGCCTTTTCATTTTCCTCCTGGAGACGCACCTCCTGAAACCTCCACCTTCAATCACTGACTGTTTGCTCTCGACCTTCCTCTGCCGTCACCCTGAGAATGTCCTTCTCCTCTCTTTGTGTTGCATCCCCTACCTCCTGAATCTTATGCCTTCCTCTTTCTTGGTTTACCCCCTTGTTTTGGTGGAGAATGTTCTCCAGTAGCTTTCTCAGGGCAGCACGTGGAAGATAATTTCTTTTAAAATGATGCATGTTTGAAAATGTCTATAATATTTTGTACAGGTTTAGAATTCCAGATTAAAAATCATTCCCAAAATTTAGAAGGCATTGCTCCCTTGGCTTCTCATTTCTGTGCTGGAACGTAATTCAATGGCACATTTACTCCTGCTTTTACTCTGGATCATTTGTAAGAAACCTGTTTGTACTCCTAGGAATTTTAGGATCTTCTCTTTAATCCCAATGTTGAAATTTCACAGTAATGGTCTTTGGTGTGGGTCTTTGTTCATTCACTGAGCTGGACACTCATAAAGCCTTTGCAATCTCAAGATTCATACGCTTCAGTTCTGGGAACTTTTCTTCAAATAGTCCTTTGATAATTTCCCTCTACTCCCATAATGAAATTCTTATTAGAGGGTTGCACTTCTCAGTGCCTTCTCTAGTTCTCATATATTTCATCTTCTTGTGGCTCCAGGGCTAAGTTCTTGATCCCCTTTCTCTGTCTACACTTACCCACCAACAGTGATCTTTTCCAGACTCAACAGATGACTTCCTAAGGTTTCCTCGGGGCGGGCGGGGCACATTTTCCTGGGTCATTTTAAATTCCCTGACGTCCCATGTTCAATGGTAGTCTCAGACCCCATGATAACGTGACTATGTCTTTGGGATGCACTTCTCTACTCTAGAACAGTTTCAGGAATTTATGAGGCTGTCCTAGGTGTATAGATATGGGTTAAGGAGAGCCTAAGAGTTCCAGCTGCCTTCAGAACAGTTACAAGAAATTCAGATACACAGAAATTACCATGCTCCTTTAAAGTAGGTCTGAATCAGCATGGGAAATTATGAACGACCTCTTTCCAGAAGTTCATGAAATGAAAACTTGATGTATGCCCTTAAGACGTCCCAGAACTTGGAGTCTGCTCTTGTGTTAACAAGTGAACGTGGGCAGGTCCAGGAGACCTGCCTGCTCCTGAACCAACCCAGGTGAAGGCTGTGGATGCCTCACATGCACAGGTGACAGACGGAGAATAGCGTGAAGGCAGCTCATCTTACTTTAAAATGCCAAAGGGAGTTCCAAGACCCCTGGGGGATAGTTACCATCCTCTCCCTTCCTGCTCTGCAGCTACACGGTCACCTGGAACTCTGGGTCTCTCACTCGGCTTAGTGCTCCTAAATGCACACAAACTCTCTGTCTCAAGTCTCAGCGCTTCTCCCAGATCCTCCAGACTTAAAAGAACAGAAAATGTGACAGTTCAGGGCCACAGATGAAGAAATGTCTGTACCCAGCAAGAGGTATAACATGCTCGGGTCTGGCAGGACGAGGGATCCCCAAGGACAGCAGGAAGTGAAATGATGGAAAGTGCTTGACTGCTTATGTGGGAGTGACTTTGTTTTAAATGGACAGGAGGTGGAAATGGACCCTTCGAAATAAAGGGTGGGGAAGTGAACGGTTATCCCAGGTGGACATGTTTTAATGGGAAGGAAAATGAAAGAAAACAACAAAACCAACAAAATACGGCATTTAGATCTTTATGAGAAATTTATCGACACCTCTTGAAGTGAATTTACAAAGCCACTTTTTCAATACCATAACCAACACCTAGTGAGTTCTTTCTTCTTTTACGATAAACCCATGGAGATTCCCACAGTTCAATAATTACATTCCAAATCCTTTTTCTTCATATTTATTTCAACTCTACTTCGAACATTTCTCCACCGAAGATATTCCCTAAAATATCAGCTCACTGAGACAAAACTTGGGAAAGTGCAACACCGTGTAAACCGCTGAGGTCGTGCGAACACTGGGGGGAACAGACACCCAGCTATCGCAAAACTCACGGAGACGGAATCGTGGTGTTTTGTGGAGGCACGCTGTGCGACGTGAGCGCTCGCAGTTTGCTGGCTGAAAGCCTGGGGGCAGCTGTGGTGCCGAGGGCAGCAGCAGGGGCAGCTGGGAGCACGGCAGCCCCAGCAGAGTGTGGCCTCGGCCTGACCTCAGAAAGAGCAGGGTCGATACGCTGTCTGAAGAGGATGGAGTGAGTGATACCGCCTTCCAAAGCCTATCACCTCTGAATACGAAGAGTGGTGCCCAGATCACTTTATAGATTGATCAAAAGCTACATGCGTGTAGTGAAAGGACCCTCGTATGGGTAGATACTGGACATACCTGTCATTCTTACCCCAAGGACATAAAATTCATTTGGAACCTCTGAAAAGGAGATAGACGTGTCCTATTCCAGACTAAATGTAGTCAGATGTTAATAACATCCTAAATGTTCTAAATGAATGCATTTTTACATGCTGCCGAAGACTCCGAGGTAGTGACTTCTTTGTTTTTGAGGGAACTCTCAGTTACACCGAAAACCCATGGGGCATCAAAGTTACACAAATGCACACAGTGTTGGTCTCACTGCTTTCACGACTGTGTGGAATCTAACCTTCCAAATGGCCCAATCTCTTTTTTCTGTATTTATCTTTTAAATCAGCTATTAGAAAGAGGATCTATATTTCCTCACTGGAGAACAATTAAAAACTGCAGAAAACTTTCAGCCTTAAAAATAATAACCATGAAGTAACAAATGGGAAAATGACTAGGAACCAAGCCTTGAATTGAAATAAAAGTTGAAGATGATTACACGTAGACGTGAAGTCCACGTGGAATCCTTCAAGAACAGAATGAGCCTTGCAATACAAGGACCCTGTAAATAGCTGTTCATCCACGTTAACAGTCACTCACATTGTATAACACCCAATTGAAACAGCTCTCTGCTCTAAAGATATGTAGGACACATTTGCAATGTGACCCTAAAGAAACACTCAGATGAGTGTTGATAATTCATCATAAGTACATCACGTGCATTTATGGTGGCCAGTGAAGCCAGGACAGGAGGAAGCCAGGGCCCGGCCAGGTCCCTTCTTTCCACCGGAAGTTAGCAGGAGGTCTACAGGCGAAGAGAAAGTGTAACCAGTGCTGTGACCTCAGGTGGGAGGTGTTCTTCCAGTGCAAGCACAGGGTGTGTGTACACGTCTCCTAGAGAGGGCTCGGCAGCCGTGCATGGTGGGCCCCTGCCACGTGGGGGCAGGAAGTCCACCCAGCCTCAAAACTTCTCCCTGAGGCTTACAGAGAACTGGGGTCCCTGGTCATTTTATCTCAAGTATAACATCTGTTATTTTTCATTAAGATGGTGCCCCAAAAAAGAGGACGAAAAAATGAGGCTGGTCCAGGTTAGAAACTATACTTTTTTTTTTTTATCATGTGTATTTTGAATCACTTGGGGTGCTTTAAAAAATACAAATTCTCAAGCCTGACTTCTACAGATTGCAATTAGGTAAGCTGGTGAGGGGCCTGGGAGCTTCTAATTTTATGAAGCTCCCTGAGTGCCCTTAACGATCAAGCCATGTTTAGGATTTCAGATGTGATGCTATTTTGGAAGGTTTCCTTGGGATACTAACTTCTCAAATCATAACATTCAAATTTCATGTAAATCTAGAATACTGAACTATGTGTATTTGCTCTTTCAGCAACATAAAAATCCACTGATCTGCATCCTCATTTCAATTAAAAATAACAAACATAAAATATTAATTTGCTGCATTTTCCATCCAAACACGTACTTTGTTTTAATAGCAAAAAACTCGAGGAAGCAGAGAATAAGGCTTTCCCTTCCTTGGCACTGACTAAAACTCTCATTCCTCAAACCACAGTGATTTTCACTCATTTGATATGTTTGTAGGGGTCCTTTTCCCATTCACTAATAAGAAGTCGGGGAAATATTATTTCACTTTCGATGAGAAATGTTTACTCAAAAGGCTCAAGAAAGCAGGAAGAATGGTGTCACTATACCCACATGAAATGGTCACTAACTCGTGATTCTGCTGTGATAAAGGAGATTTTAAATCTTAGAGCTGGAGGACAAAAGGACAGGTGGACCTGGTAAAAAGAATCCTCTCACATCTCACTTCAGTTTAGGTAATGGATGTCGTAATAGACTTGTTTCTATCTATGCGACTTTCTATCAGATTATTTTGCGATGTTCTGATTTGGGTGATGATGCAAAGCAGGCTGGCAAGTACCTGTCAGCGCCATCACCACCACCGTCATCATCAGAGTTGCCAACATCTAAACATATTCACAGTCTGGAGAACTGTAGGTACACTGTGTTTAATCCCCCCGCTGGAGTCCTATGAGGTAAGTACTATCACGACGTTCACTTCACAACTGGAGATACTGAAGCACAAAGGAGCTGAGACGGTCCCGGGAAGTGGCAGAGCCAGGATCTGAACCCAGGGGTCTGGCTCCCGACATTAAGATACGCTGTCTGAAGAGGATGGAGTGAGTGATACCGCCTTCCAAAGCCTATCACCTCTGAATACGAAGAGTGGTGCCCAGATCACTTTATAGATTGATCAAAAGCTACATGCGTGTAGTGAAAGGACCCTCGTATGTGTAGATACTGGACATACCTGTCATTCTTACCCCAAGGACATAAAATTCATTTGGAACCTCTGAAAAGGAGATAGACGTGTCCTATTCCAGACTAAATGTAGTCAGATGTTAATAACATCCTAAATGTTCTAAATGAATGCATTTTTACATGCTGCCGAAGACTCCGAGGTAGTGACTTCTTTGTTTTTGAGGGAACTCAGTTACACCGAAAACCCATGGGGCATCAAAGTTACACAAATGCACACAGTGTTGTGCTGATGCCCTGACACCACGTGTGCAGCATGGACACGGCTCCCACGGACCACAAGGAGAGCTGTGCCCCAAGCCTCCGTGTGATGAGGACAGGCTTGGTCGCGTGTCAGACCCCTGCTCTTTGATGACAGGCAGGGCACCCTAGCTTTGTTCCAACTCTGTTTCTGACTCATTGCGTGGTATTAACGCTATGACTGTCACAGAGTTACTTTCTGGTTTTACACACATTCAGCAGTACTCCTTTTACAAAGAAGTCAAAGGACATGAGGTTTTCACACTTCCCCAGTTTTGGTTTCAATCCATTTGTACCAGCTTCAGAAGAACACTCATCGTATAATTCTAGAAATTTCAACTGTGGCTGCATACGGAAGGGGCCAATCATGCCCAAATTCTGATTTGAGTTTACTTCTGATTATACAGCCATCAGGCACACACACACACACACACGCACGCGCCTTAAGAGAAAATTTTTAAGGTTTTAGAAGCTATTATTGAAAAATGCAACCCCACACCACTGTGTTATCATTTTCAAATAAGTGACTGTAACGGGCAACTCTGAAAGAAACCAGATTTTTAAGGATGTATTAAGCCAACTTTCCTGTACTCAGTTCTTCTCAGGAAAGAGCAGAACCTGTAGAACCACTGGGCCTTGCGCAAGCCCATGTGGGAGATTCTGGAACAACGCCGGCTTTCTGGAAGCTGATCTGTGCGGGAGGAACGGGGCTGGGGGAGCGCGAGTCTCCTGATCAGAAGGGCTCCAGGCTCCCCCCGCAGCCAAGCAGCCCTCCTGGCGGGGTACGTGTCTGGGAGCCGTCCAAGCGCCGGTCCCCGAGATGCCAGACAGAGCCAGCACTCTGAGCCCCAGCGTCCGCCTTGCCATCAGGTCCCCTTTCTGGTCGGGCCCTGCACGGCTTAGAGAGTAAGAGCTGGCCCTGCTGACACCCACAACGGGGTGTGAGCTGCAGGCCGCGACACAGACCTGCTGGCTCGAAGACAGGCTCCTGGCTCGTGGGAAGCAGCCTCGGGAATCCAGCGAGGCAGCAGCTGGACGTAAACAGCTCAGAAAGCCCCGATCTGACTTCTGTCCCATGGATGGTGTGCTGGACCTAGTGAGCACTTCCCAAGCCAGTAAAGACGCATTTCAATCACCACTGCTTATTTTTATTTTTTTCTTTGCAGTATGTGGGCCCCTCACTGTTGTGGCCTCTCCCGCTGCGGAGCACAGGCTCCGGACGCGCAGGCTCAGCGGCCATGGCTCATGGGCCCAGCCGCTCCACGGCGTGTGGGATCCTCCCGGACCAGGGCACGAACCCGTGTCCCCTGCATCGGAAGGCGGACTCTCAACCACTGCACCACCAGGGAAGCCCCCCACTGCTTATTTTTAAATATGAACTTTCAAAACCTTTACTCCCAACAATTCCTAGGGCATTGTTTAGTTCAAAGATGAGCAAGGGAAGGAACCTGGAGCCAGAGGATGAGGGAGAGGGGGAGGGGAGGGGAGGAGAGGAGGGAAAAGGAGGGGGAGATGGAGTGGGAAACAGGGAGTGGGGAGGGAGGGGTACCCCTCACCGGGTCCAGGCCCAGAGCCTCCTGGCAGGAGAGTCAAGTAGCTTCCTTCTTGCCCTCAATGATCAGATAATAAAACAGAGGTTCCCTTTCAAGTGCCGAGTTTCCCAGGATTTAATCCCCAGTGATGACAGTGTGTGGCCCTGTTGCTCGGGTCAGACTGCACGTGCTGACCAGACCCTGGGCTCCAGCCGGGCAGCGTCCTCACCCAGGATGGGCCTTGACGCGTGACTCCAAGGTGCTTACACTAAGCTCCTTCCCTCCAGTTTTCATTTTCAAATCTGAGAACTCTGATGGGTGTATTTTTAAACAGGAAAACAATAATCAACATATACCCTTATTTTAAGTCTGAAGGTCTTCATTATTGTCCAAGGAGGCGAAGGAAGGCAGGAAAAGAAGACCCTGGCTCTCCTTCCTTCCTTGGTCACGTTCTAGAGCAGAGAGGTGTCACGGAGCCTCACATGGAGAGGAAAAGAACGCAAAGGGGGTCAAGAGAAGTGGGGGCGCGGGAGACTGGAAAAGGCAAGTCTCGAATCTGTGTGTGTGCGCTTCACTTGATGCTGCTCGTGTCATCTGAAACGGCTGACTTCAGCGGGACACCCACTGAACTAGACAGACCGTCTGGGGGCCCCTCCTGAACAGAGGAGACAGCTCACACCCCTGCTGCACACACCTCCCACATGCTTACGTCAGAGGAAGAATGATTTAACGAACTCTCCAAGGGTTAAAGCTAGTAGGTCATTCACACCTTGGTGTCCCTTTTTCTTTAATAATTAAAATCACTACTATTCAGAGCTTGTCTTTGGGAAGGAGAGCAGGAGGTGGGGACGCATCACCTGCTCAGGGCCAGCCTTGGCCTCTCCCTGTGGCCGCCTGCCTGCCCTCCACCCACCCTGACCGGGCTGCTGGACGACGCCCACATGGGGCCGCCGTCTGAAAACCATTCATGCTGAACACACCAGGTTTTCAAAGTAAAGAAGGTCCAGCTCACGTATATGTGGCACAGGGGGCTAAAAAGGCTTCAGATTCCCAGAGCCCTGCGTGTGAATCCCAGCAGCTCCACACACCAGGTGTACGGATGCTGGCGGTGAATTTCTCACAGGCGCTAAGCTTCTGTGCACTCATCTGTAAAAGTGGATGATAACACAGCCCATCTCGGGAGGGCCACTGTGAGGCTTCGAGTAGGCGACACCACTATGGGCGGGCTGGTGCGCTGACAGGCCTGCTAACACCCACCTCATCACAGTACCGCCCGGCAGGCACCAGCCCCAGGACACACGGCTGCAGCGAGGCATGCACTTCTGCACCTGAATGCACAGGGGCGGCTTGAGCCTCCGAGGACAGTCACCAGAAGATGTGGAAGCACCAGAGCAAACCTCCGGGTAGAACTTCTGCAGGACAGAGCTCTGGAATTCCTGAAAGGGGCTGTCCAGTTCAGGGCCGTGGGTGCCACAGATCGTGGCCACGGGCAGCCACCTCATCCTTGCTCGGAGGCCAGTCCACTTCCAGGCACTCTTTGGGACACTCAACCCTGAACCTGGGACCCAGCAATCAGCACAGCCTGCCTGAGGCCAGAGTTCTCTGTATAATACCCCCATTCTTGGAGACCACGTTGGAATGACCTTTCAGGAAGGGAGAAATATACTTTCTGGGAGGAAGCTAAGCCCAGTGGCCTTGATGGGGGACGCAGGTATGCATTTCTAGTCTGCTGCTTCGAGTTTGAAAAATGCAAGCCATGCTATTTATACGTACAAGAATGTTCCCTTGTTGGAGAACACTACATTCCTGGATTACTGCTGTTCAAGCCGCCAGCCCTGGTAGCTATTCAGTAGATAAGTAATTAGTAACAGTTTTGTTGGACCACGAATATCAGAGATTCATTCCCTTTGAATAGAACCTTAATACAGCAGTAAAGGTTTATAGCTACATAAAGCTGTCCAGCTGGAGTGGAAGCAACCCGCAACATTTTCCATGCGAACCCACACCCATGATGTATTTATTCCCCACCCCACCTTGCTCCCGTGGCAGAGGCACGGAGAACGGAACAGATGTTTGCACGAGGATTTTCCCAGGCTCAATTCAAGAAGCTGAACCAGTGCGCCCACCGAGCGGATGGGGCGGTCCACTCTCCCCCAGAACGACGGTTTAGGGACCCAGGGAGCCTCAGAGAGACCTTTAAAGTTGGGATGCTACCCGTCTGCGACACTAACACTGACCGTCACCAGCTTTCAAGAAGGGACAGGGCAGAGCGATCATATTTTTAACTCGTTGACGTTTTCAGTGTGTTTATATATATCTCGGAGAAAATACCTCACCCGAGGACGCTACCCATCCCCACAAATAAACGACACTGGATGCTATCGGGCTGAAACAGGCACTGACCTTAAAGAGCAATGTCGCAGTCACTGCTAGTAACAAACTTTGAATTTGGATATTTAAGCAAACTCTGTTAAACAAAGACCCATATTCGCTTAAATAGAAAAACAGACGCAGTAGCACATGAGGAAAGTGAAAACAAAAATGCCGCAACCGTTTCAGCTGACTACTGCAACGTAAAACAAAATCTACTCCCTAAGATATTTTAACAAAGTAGCACAAGTCCTCACTGAGGATTTGCAGTATACGTATGCTGAGATCATCTTAGTGTACATACACATGCCAGTCTCCAGTCAGCCTGGGGGCCTTGTATACAGTCGGCGCTCAATCCCTGTGGCTCGACTTGAACTGGAGGATGAGACAGAATTCTGTGAGATTAAAAAGAAGAAACAAGGTTTCTACAAAGCCAGCATTTTCTAAAATAGGCATATCTCAAACTAATAGGCAGGAAGCGTATTTAAAAAAATGTTTTTGCTTTAGGTCTGAAAGATTTTCCTTTCCAACTATAAAACAGCTGAAATCCTGTATCCTCAGCCCAACGTAATTTCACGCCTAATTTATGGAAATGGAAAACCAAAGGACTCTGGGAGGGTGAGGACAGGCGGGAGGGACGGATGGTGTGACATGAGCGGGAGGGCAGGGGGTGGGCTGGGGACGACCCTTGCAGGGGCAGGCACAGTGAGGGTCCGGCAGAAACACATGTTAGGAGGGGAACGGGGGCTCGGCTGAATGAACTCACTGTTACCCTTTTCCCCTCCCGTAAGTCTTCTTTTCCCCGATACTGTCTGAATTTGAAACATCTAATTTAATCCGCAGAGGGCCAGTGTTCCTTTTATTTCCTGTCTGTGCTGAAGCAGTCGCCTGTTTCAATTACGACTTTCCCCGCTCCTCTGTCTTCCGTGCTCCAGCTGGCTCAAGTGCACTTCCTTGGAAGGTAAAATGCACTAACTGTGCTGATCACAGACTGATAGCCTGAGAGCCACAATATTTAATAGCTGCACTGATAAGCAGGTTTAAAAAAATCCATTTTTGAGCCTCAACAAAAGGATATTATGTAGATGTATGTTCAATTACGATCCAGTTAAATTCTTGTTCCCATTAGGTGGAACTTCACGCTGGCAGCCGACGTAATTCAGTGTTAAAGCAAATGTCACCAGCGCTGTAGGCTTGAGAAATGCTCCCTCCTGCCTCTCCGTTAGTGCTGCTGACTTGGGACCAGCTCGTGCAATTACTTCAGAGAACAGCACTGTGGGACTGATACGCCTTCTTGCAAAACCTCGGCTGGCTAAAAATAGGACTGTTTTGTAGTCGAGATGGCAAAAAAACATCTCTGGGCCGTAAACACCACTCAATGTATTTCTTCTCTGCCTTATGAAACCACATTTTTTTCCCTTCTTTTTTCCGTCCCTCCTTACTCACAGTGGAGTTTAATTACAGTTTAATCTCTTTCAGGGAGCAGTCCTGGGGCCCTTACTGTTCAACCACAGTATCAAGGCCACAGCTACCATTATGGCAGAAGGCAGAGGCTCCCCTTAGAAAACCCCCGATTCCCCCACCCCCCGAATACATACATACATACGTACATACATAAATACGTAAATAAACACACAGTGACTTTATTACCGACTCCCACTGCACATTTTTATGAGGCCCTAGAGATGCCAGCCCAATAATTAAAGAAATACCTGAGAGGCCCAGATCAACACTCACCCTGTTCAACTCTGCTGGGTCAATAAATCTGAAGGAAAACTTTTAAGTTAACAAGACTGTTTGGGCCTCCAGTTGCCGAAGTGTTGGGTTACACTGAGGGGAAATGAGAGGGGGGAGAGAGGGGGCGAGGTTCTCGGGAGAGAGCCAGCTCTGCACCCCGAGGTGCAGGCAACGCGGTGGGAACTCCACTGTAAGGCCAGGGTGCACACGGTAGGACTTGAATTTTGCTGCTTGAAGCTCACAGGTGTCTGATTTGGCGTGCATATCTTGAGAGAGTTGCTGCAATGCCAGGGCTCCCAGAAAAGAAAAGGATACTGACTTGACCGTTCACCAGGAGAACAAAGCCGATGACAAGATAAAGCCAGGACGCAAGGGTGAGATGGAAAGGTCACCAGTACCTGGTTTCCTTTACTGTCTTCGTTCTGTAACTGCTTTATGGCCAGTGGACTAATCGGCTCATTGTCTCTGAGGAAGCAGGAACAATAAGAGCCTTTTATTCAGCTCACGGAGCAAAGCTGGCTACCTGGAGGGTTCGCTTTCGCGCATGAACGTGGCTCTAATGGAAGCCTTTCCAACCTCACGTCCTTCTCTCCAGTCTTTTAAATCGCACCCAGCGGGGCCACGGAGTCCTCTGGGGCTGCACCCAGACCCCCTCAACCATCCCAGAGGCTGGTCCCCAAAACAGCAACCGTGCCTCGGCCACCTACATTACTGGGGCCATTCTGCTTTCCTCTCTGTTACTTCAGGGATTTGGGGTAAAAAGCGCTGCTTTGTGCTAACCCTGCCACTGAGTCAGAACTTCAGGGCCAGCTGGTCCCCTCAGCTGATCACACCACCCTGAGTCACTAGCTCCCCCACTACCAGAGGACAGATATATCTCTTATTTATCATGAATTGTATACACTTTCACTGGAAATTACAGAAGGTCAAAATGTGCTAAAGTAAAACACAAAGCCAATAAACAGAAAGTTCTAAAAACTTACTAGAGATTCGCTTCTAAGCCTTATCAATGCACATTTTTACATGACAGTAATGTGTTTATTCTATTTCGTGCTTCCCCCAGGCTCTTTACTGTCATACGCTCACTTCCATTGGCAGCTGAAATGCATGGCTCTTGATATTTTCTAGGCTAAGGTCATCTCTGCAAATTCAAAGGCAGAGAACTCCAGGACCTCAGTGGAATATTTTTCCAAGTGCTTCAACAAAATTAAAACTTTTGTTTGAGGAAAAAAAAAAAAAATGGTCGCCAAGTATCCTGTAGCCAACCTTCTAAAGAAGTTGAGTGGCTTTCTATTTCAAAGAGAAATTAAAACAGACATCTTACTGTCTGTATTAGAGTATCAACTTTCCGCCTTTTTTATCTTATTTTAGGAACTGATGGGTCCCTTTCCTGTCACATAGAACTTATAGCTCCATCTTTACATTCTTAGATTTCCATAAGGTAGCTTATTGGTTTAGCCCTTTAAGATGGCTCAATGTCATGCTGTTTGATTTTATGAAGTACTGATATAGGAAGTGGTCTGAAATGTATGCTTTATCTTTCTTTTTTCTGTCATGTTCAATATGCACTTAAGTATTCTAAGATATACTGTTTGTTTTCTAAGTAGGGGGAGCATGTATTATTAAACATATGTTCCTGTGTATTGAAAGGGTACACATCCATGCCATTTTGTAAGGCTGTATGGTGGTGTGCTGTATGGCTCTGATGCAGCCCATAAGCATTCCAGAGCCGCAGTTCTCAAAGTGTGATCCGGGGTCCCTGGAGGTCCCTGCCTGAGACCCTGTAATTCGGTCTCCAGGGCAAAATTATTTTCTAATAACACGAGGATGTTGTGTCTTTGCCATTATCCTTCTCTCGTGAGTGTGCAGGGGTCCTCCAGAGGCCACCTGAGCTGTGACACTGCAAGACTGTCAGAGCAGATTAGAGAATCCAACTGTCTTCTACTCACCCAGACATTAATGAGATTTTTTTCAAACGTGAAGTAATGCTACTCTTCTTACTAATATTTTGTTTTTAAAAACAGTTATTCTTCATAAAATATTTCTACCATGTTATTTTTTTAAAGAATTAATAAATCTCTCTTAAATATCACTGTTTTATTTTATAATATGGTAAATATTGGTAGATGCAAGCCACAGAAGCAAAAGTAGCTTGAGATCCTCAATAATTTTTAAGAGGGTGTTAAGGGGAGGGGATAGGGCTCTGAGATGAAAACGGTTCGCAGAACTCTGGTCCAGGGCACTCAGGCAGCTTCCAGTTTGGGGCTCCTCTACCGCACGGTTTCAGTTTATATGAAAATGTGGGTATTTGTAATTGTGATCTGTGTGTGAAAATGCATCTAGATAACCAACTTTGTTCCAAGTCCAAATTAGCCCCTTACTTTGGAAGAAGCATACAGCCGTTCAGACATCAGCCTTAGAGCCTGGAGGAGTTATCCCCACTAGTAAAACAGGCCTTAGTATCTGCTCATTTGGGCTACTTAAAGTATTGAATACCACACTAACAGTTCTTGTAAATTGAGATCTTAGCTTTGGATTCAAGAAGCAGATTCTTCTGGATCAGGGCTTATATTGTCAAAGCAATTCAAGTCATTACAAGTCTCTGAATTGGACACGGGTGCCCCATCCATTGTCAAAGGAAACTGTGCGGGCACCACGGCTGTCAGAGACCCTGGTCTGTGGGCCCATCTGTAACTTAAATAGGGCTGTGGAAACACCTTTTCAACTTGATCCATTTTGGATTTTGGTACAAAAGCCTTCTGTTATTACAGCCATTAGTATGTGTCAGTGACATATAATGGATTTGAATTTGCCCAGGTTAGAATTTAGGATTCTTCCATTTCAAAACAGGAAAAAGGCTCTTGATATTTTCACACACTAATACCTATAATCGAAACCTAAGGTTTTATTTAAGCAACAGTTATCTTTCAAAAATAGGAGCATAACAGGTAACACTCAAATTCACAGATCAGCTCATGTTTCCCTCAGAGTTGAAAGCCACAGTTCACTCGACGTATCTGTCATTGTGCCGCCATCAGGCCTCTTCAAGTGCTGACATGTCCAGTCCTAATGACAAATGTCATCTGCATACATGGTCTCCATTTAGACCCGAGAATCTCAATATTGGGGGGTGGGGGCAGAGGTAGTCTGTGTGCTTTGGAAAAGCACGTTCAGCATTTTAGCTGTGTGGTTTTTGTTTTTTTTTTTAGTTATAATATTTATTTTTATAATTTAAAGAACAGATTAGAGAAAGTGAGATTTATTGACAGGGATCTTGTGCTTACAGTGACAGATTTTTACTCTCTTATAAAATCCCTTCCTTGCTTCAACCTAAACTGAAGGGTAGAACCATGGACTGTAAACCCCACAAGAACAGGAACATGTGTGTGTTTCATGCTGTTTGGGCAAGTGACCGTAATGTGAACCCAGTTAAAATTCACTGGAATAATTATGGATGAAAGAATGAATTTCAAAAACTGAAATATTGTTCTAATTTTTAACAAAGATACCAAAACAATTCAATGGGGGAAAAGGAAGGTGTTTTCAATAAAGCTCTAAAACAACTGGATATCGCACAGAAAAGAATGAATCTCCACCCCTACCTCACACCATACACAAAAGTAGTTGTAGGTGGATCACAGATCTTGAGATAAAAGCTGACACTACAAAGCTCCCTGAAGAAACATGACCACAGAGACGAGCAGATTCTGGAGGAAGACACAGTAACACTAACCTTGAAGGGAAAATGATAAACCAAACTTGACGACGATCAAAGACTGCACATCAGAGGAAACCACAAAGAAAGTGAAAAGGCAACCAGAGACCAGGAGAAAATACTCCCATTGCACACGGCTGACGGAGGACTTGATTCTACACAATATAAAGAACTCCGACAAATTAACGCAGGAAAGCCAGGAGCCCGAGAATTTTCAGACTGAGCGCACCACCATTTGTCCAGGGAAGCAGAGTCAGAGCAGCCAGCAGGGAGGAAGCCTGGGCTCATCCAAGCAGCCCTGCTACCTGGCCCCCCACAGGAGTGGTGCACAGTTGGTAAAGGAAATGGCAAGAGGCTTCCAGTTTAACCAGGGAGGCAGAAAAGTGAGTGGGAAATTATAACGAAGCGCGAGACGGCGCAGTGAGAACCTCGAGGGGGCGTGGCTGAGCACAAGGGCAGCCCTCAAGGTCACATACCTGGTTTCATCTCCTTCCAGTCTTATTTGCATTAGTGCCCCTTCCACATACACACTTGGGTCTCACTTGCCCATCTCTGTTCTATGCAGAGATACACAGCAACGACCACGGCGAGGTTCTAGTTAGTTCTGTGTAGAATGGACAGGTAGGTGTAACGCCCAGAACTTACTTTCAAATGGAAGGAACGTTCTTGGAATTTTCTTGTTGATCAGTATTTGGAGTTTGGCTTTTGAAACAACTTCTTGAGAGTGTTTCATGCTCTTAAGTAGTAACTGAGCTTCTCTAGCTCTGGAATTTGTCAGACATACACATATAACAATTGCATCAAAGGAAGCACATTTCCAGCTTAGAAAGAAAACAACAAAAAGTAAGTCCTGCCTGATGTAGCAATTCTGAAAAAGATCCGTTTCCTCTGTTGAGAATTTCAAGATCACCTTTTCCTCCAAACATATTAAAAGGTGAGGACGGTTGGAATTAAACCGAAGTCAACATTACAAAATACTACCGATATAAATGGAGATTTGAAAAAAAAGAAATCCTAAGCTCTCACTGACACCACTTGCACTAGCATATGCTGTGCGTGTGTGTGTGTGTGTGTGTGTGTGTGTGTGTGTGTCTGTGTCTGTGTGTGTGGTGTGCATGCATATACAGACCTACCTACCTCTGTGTCCACTTCTGTATCTCTCCCTCGGATATACGTAATTAAGTTGAAGGTCCTTGTCTTTTTCTTTTTCAAAGATGATTTTACATCAGTTATTTTCCATGAACACATCTGGTGTTTCTTTAAAGCCTGAATTTACTAATGAAAGAAGGATTTGTGCTTTTTCCACATAAATCCATTTTATTTTCTCCAGGCTCTTCCTTTTCTACTCAAAGCTGATGACTTCTTAAACCAAAATGGTTGGTCAGAATCCAATCAAGAATATAAAGGCAACTGAATAAATAAAACCATGAAGTAAGTGTAAAATATTAGTGTCCAGACATCCAAGATGTATGCAGCTACTATGAAACTTCCACAGCTGTACCGGCCTGGAGCCCATGTGGTCCCCCAGATTTAAGATTTAACAGGACCCATTACCAGTAAGAGTTTTATTTGCTTAATAAATTACATTCTAAAGCACAATAGCCTAGGTTCATAGCTGTAAAATTGCCAAATATTGTCAATGACCACTCTCTGGTCATAAATAACAAAATAATCTATGACTCATTGGATTTTTGATTCCCAGGGCAATTCTTTCTCACCATTACTCAAAAATGTAAAAAAGTGCCTCTACGTGGCATTTTATGGAGGTTATAAATTACTCGGAGGAGACGACACAGGACAGATTTGTTGGCCAAGTAACAGGAACCAGCCAACCAAGTGTGTAAATTAAAGAGCCAGTGACAAAGAAGAGGGCTAGTGAAAGAATTCTGCAATCTAGGAATAGATGAGGACTAACTACGAAAAGAGAGGAGGGGGTGGAAGGAAAGTGACGCACAAACCACTCCCGGAGCATTTACACGACTGCTAGGGGCGAGGAATGAAAATGGCCGGACCGTGGCCTCAAAGAACAAAGCTCAGTTACCCTTGAAATACAGTTTATGTTCACAGTCTTAGGGTGGACACGGAGATCTAACAGGTGCCACAGAGATAAACCTGGGATGGTTATTTTTTTTTAACTAATATCAATTTTCAAACTGATTCAGTTGATTAATAGTTCTTCCATTTATTCAAAGAACAGATACTGAGCAGGTGCTGTCTGCCCACCCTGAGGCCAGGGGCTGGGGCGCGGACAGCAATCAGGCACAGCTCTGCCGTCCTGGAGGCTGGGATGCGGGGCGGCCCTGGCCTGGGATGGTACAGTCTGAAGGCTCCTAAGCTAACCCAGCCGGGGTGGGAAGGCCAGCTCAGGGGCGGCTGTGCTCGGAGGACCGGTGAGAGGACACCGGGGAGGCAGAATGGAGACAGCTTTCGGGCAGATGGACCAGAGTAAATAAAGGCGGCCTGGAGAGCCTGGTCTGTCCCGGGAACAGACAGGGAGATGAGGGGGAGGGAAGGGGGGCCATCGCAGGGGTCTCCTCTGCCCAAGGGGGTGAGGACAAGGTCACACCGGCTTTGGGAAGGTTACTCGCCTTCAGCGCCGTGGCTCAGGGCATCAGGACGCTGATGACCAAAGTCAAGCGTGTTTCAACAGAACCATCTTGGAAACTAAAAGTTTATCTTGGTTGCAGTTAATTATGAAAACTAGAACAGACTTGGCTGTCTTCTTTTTACACGCACTGAACACGTGAGAGCCCGGTGCTCTTCCTGGGAATCGGCGGTGGCGGCCGCAGCAGGGTGACTCGGGCGGCGCTGAGATGGGCTGCCCTGTACCGGGCTCACCGGCCCCTCCTTTCTGCGTGGGGCTCTTTCTCCTCGTTCTCAGGACAACCGGCAATGGCTTAGGACGGTTCTGACAACGGGAAGTAGAATCTTGTTGATTAGTTTGTCCCACGCAACGAGGACAGAGTCTAAAAGCTTCTTTTAGTCTCTTATGACTTAGAGGGACTGCTGTGCTGGGTAAATTCTCAGGCCCACCGAGGCTGAAATGATGAAATAATCCTTTAAAAACTTTCACCTTGTCCGTGGAAATACATCCTGTTTCATAGGAGTCAACCAAGAACAGAGTCCTGAGGTTTTTCTGGGATTCAGTATGCAGCTACGAAGTTTGAACTGCTCTGAACAGACATTTGGACCAACAAGTGATGCAAGTTTACTAGCAGCTAAGTTTCATTCATCTTTACGTCCCCGACAACTCCCACTGGTATTCTGCACTTGGTAGGTGATTAAATACATCTTGCATAAATGAAAGAAATGCGTGCAGCTTTTAATTATCAGTAGACTATTACATTTTACTATATCTTCAACATATAAAATTTTATATGTATGATCACTACCAGTATTTTGATTGTACACAATTTTTTTTAAACTAGAGACCTCCATAATGCTTTGGGGGACTTAAAAGGCAAAGGAGGTATCTTGCCTCTTGCATGGGAACATCCACAGGCATGACCTCTGTGCCTTGTTGAAGGGTGCAATGCTGCCCATCCCCCATCGCCCGTGGACAGCAGGAACTCCACCTGTGATAACAGTGACTGCTGGTTTGTAGTCCCACTTTGCTCTCCACCGTTCTCCGAATAAGCTGGATGGTCCGTTTTCTTTCTTCTTTTGGAAACTGTTCAGTTCCGTCCACCTATTTCCATTTTAAGAGTTTGCAGAAGAACAGTTTAAGACCGCGCAGTGGCTGTTCCTACCGCTCAGCGGCCTGAGCAGTGGCAGCTGCAGACCAGTCTTCAGTGGCAGGCCGAGCACTGCAGTCTTCAGCGGGGAACCGCTGAACAGGCACGGGGGCACCTGCACACCTTCGGACCAGTCCGCCACCTCCGGTTGAGCAGCAGGGAGCTCAGGAGGTGGGGCGGTCCATTCACCCTGAAATTCCTCCTTGGCCACAGCCTTCTCAGCTGCTGCCTGCTCGTCCTTTTCAATCTCTTCAGGGTCTCTGCAGAAGTAGAGGTCAGGCATGACCTCCCGGGGTGTTCCCGGGAG
The DNA here is from genome assembly GCF_003031525.2 of Neophocaena asiaeorientalis asiaeorientalis. Taxonomy (NCBI): domain Eukaryota; kingdom Metazoa; phylum Chordata; class Mammalia; order Artiodactyla; family Phocoenidae; genus Neophocaena; species Neophocaena asiaeorientalis. The sequence continues at coordinate 1,160,611 of NW_020175395.1, forward strand.
ATGGTGCCACGCATGCGCAGAACTTCCCGGGCAAAGCATCCACCACATCAGACCCCCTGAGTGAGCTCCCCTGTTGTTGCATGGGATGGCAATGTCCACATATCACAGAGGAGAGAGTGTGTCACACAGAGCCACGGCAGGCAGGTTAGCATAAGAGGCCTCTGTGAGAGGCAGGTGGGCAGCCCAGGGCTCAGTAGCCACTGGAAGACTTGGCTCCTGGAAGGCGGCCTGGATCTGGTTAGTGAAGGTCCCAGGAGTGAAGCGGCCGGAGACAGAAGTGGCTCCAGTGACAGCAGCAAACTTCAGCCCAGCTTGCTGGCCAGTGTTCCTGGAGGATACGACACTGATATCAGCTGGGTTTTCAATGGCAACAATGGCACGAGCTGCCAACAGAAGCTTCTCCCAGGTCTCTTCAGATTTATGATGTAGATGCCATCACTTTTGTAGATGTGCCGTTCCATCTGCAAGTCAAGGCTGGTGCCAACTAAGTGGGTTCTTGCTGCAAGGAATCTGAGGACATCATCCTCCTTCATTTGCAGGACATCAAGGGCTCCGGACATTGTGAGAGCTTCCCTTTAAGTTACGGTGGGAATCCAGAACAACGCCGTATGGACCCCTGCCTGACTGGTGAGGAAAGAAGCTTGATGGTCCTTTAAAGCAAGGACTATGTTCACATAATCCTCTTTCAACACCTAACACGCATCCACTGAAATTAAGTACCTAATTTTAAAATGCTCTGCGTCCATAATTTTAGAATTAGAAGCTCATTCATCTTATTCATCTAACTAATGTTTACCGAGCACCTACTATTCTCCTGGTACAGCGCTGGATATATAAAAATAACGACACCTTCTTACTGTCACGGAAATCACAGTCGAGGAGAAGAGAATTAGGGTTAAGATATGGGAAATGATAAAATACAGCTCTATACACAATGCCACAGAAGCACAGTGGAGGGAGGAGCTGTTCTGAACGGGATGAAAGCTGGGCTGGAGCAACGCTTACAGAGGTCAGATCTCAGATGAGGACCTAGGAGGATGCAGGGAGCTCACAGCCCAAGAGAGGCTGTGTAGCCTGGGCCAGGAGATGGGAAGAGCAGGGTCACAGGCCTGGCCGCGCAGGGTGGGCTGCGGGATGCCTGTCTCTCCCGGCCACTCATGTGAAGAGCTCATGAAAGGGAGGCTGAAGGCAGCAAACGGGGACCAGGTGAATCTTACTGAGGACTTTAGACTTTCGGTAGCTCAGGTTGTGTTGAGAGACGCAGAGAGAACCAGAGGTTCCCAGTGGAGCAGCTGTAGAATCTTCCAAGAAATTCAGGAGGATGTGAGGGAGGCAAAGAAGAAAGAGAAGGGAAGGGGGAGAGGGAAAGGAGGATGAGGAGTGAGGGGAGGACACAGAGGGGAAGGA
>NW_020175395.1:1162114-1185678 GCF_003031525.2 Neophocaena asiaeorientalis asiaeorientalis
GGGGAATGAAATTATTTTAGGAACAACTATTCCTAAGTCATTCCTATTTTCATCTCATTTACAAAAAAGAAGGAATTCTTATGGGCTTCCTTTTTCATCTGAAAACTCTACATGATGTCCCAGGAGACAGAGAGAATCATAAAATCCCTAAAGAGGTGCCTCGGGAGTAGTTAGTTCTAGATAGCTAATAATGGATGGTTGAGAAAACAGAGAAAGCTCCGGAGCTTTTAATAAGAGCATCTTTCCAAGGATTACAACATCCCCACGAGACCCTTAAGAGCTTCAAGTGTAAGAGAAAAAATTCACTGGCCTTCCTTTAGAAAAGAAGTCTCTACTAACTTACACTCTTCAAATATGATTTAAAGCAAAAACTTCTTAAAAATGTTTCTTAGCACAGTCAACTAAACATAGAATTGTCCCATCCTAGTGTTCTCTAGTTGGAAACTGAAATATTGGGGGAAAGTCGCAGAATAAACTCCATTCATTGTTTAATACAATTAGTAATACTTGGTTTCATATAAAGAAATGTAGGGACTGGATTATAAATCATACTTGCTTCTTGAGAGCACATTTTGAAAATCTGGCATCACAAACATGGTGCATTGGTGCAGCTCCTGGCTCCGGGGCAACCTGAAGCCTGTCCCCCTTCTCGTGTTTCCATTTTCATGTCAGCAGATCTCACCTGTTGATAAGAACTAATACTGACCACAGAATTTTAAACCCAATCAGAATATCAGTTCCGGGGTAAGAGTCTGACTAAATCTACCTTGGCTACCAAGAGTTTCCAGCTCCCCAGGCCGGGAGGTTTCATTCCCTTCCTCACAGAGACAGGAATCTTCTCACAAAGGATAAGTACCCACTTCCAAAGGACCATGGCTAGAAGGGCTTTTTCTTCCTTCTAAAAGAAGGGTAACTTTTGGGATCAGAAAGACTGTCAGAACTTTACGACAAGTCTTGCAATGTTTTCAACATTAAGACCCAAGATAAGGGTACCCGGGAAAAAAAAGTGCAGCTGCCTTTGGAACATTCAGGGACCACCCAGGCTGCTCTCTCAAAGTCTGTCCATGTGCCACAGGGCTATTATGAAGACTTAAATGGTGTAAGACTCAACAATATAAAAGCTACTTAATGTCTATAGTTTTAAAGAACTCTCAAGTGGAAGATGAGCAGATTTAATTTGAAGGTATTTAATGTTTTTACCAAAAAATCTGTGTGTGTGTGTGTGTGTGTGTGTGTGTATTTCAAAGCTCACATACTGAAACAGTTCTGCTTTATAATTAGAATTATGATTCTAAATTTCATTATACAGAACCAATTAAACAACTGGTATTTATTTTATGACTTTGTAAAATTTCTTGACATTTCAGTTTCTGGATATTTCAGTTTCCAATGAAAAATGATAGGATGAACAGTTCTGTGTTTAGTTGACTCGTACTAAGAAAAAGAAAGGTGTTTATTTTAAATCAAATGTGAAAAAGCGAGTCACATTTGGGGACAATAGGACACATTCAATAAAACGTCATAAATTCTAAGACAAAACATACGCGATCATGCTACGAAATACCCGTCTGTAAGACGAAATGAATTCTGCTGTGGGTTAGACCCCCCAAGTGCGTACTACATCTCTTTCAACATAAAAAGCTGGGACTTGCTCTGTCTTGAAATGCTTTAGGATCATTTAAGACATTTTCCCCCAGTGCATATACTGCCTGCAGTAACAAAGCCATTCATCTAGTTAAAAATTTCCACGGTTCACCCCAGGTTTGAGGCAAGTTCAGAGCGTTAGTCCATCCCATAAATAATATGTTTAACCCACCAAGTGACCATGTGCAAATATATACAGAAAAAGTGAGACTTTCACAAAGTAAACATCAGATAACTATTTTTGGAAAAAAAAGTTATGGTGGAAAATCTCAGTGCCTTTGTTTTTGCTATTAAATTCTCAAATGAGGCTACTTGTGGTCTGGACTTACTGATCACACATGAAAAGGTACCTGGACAGAGGTGGCAGCCCTGCCCATGGGCTCGAAAGGAGACATTCACTCCACTTGGTGAGTAACACCATGGAATAATCCATTTCTTGGAAAACTAGGAGAAAATTAGCCTGAATTTTTGTTTGCCTTTCTCCTTTGTGATGACTCACATGCTTTGAACCCCGCTTTATTAAAAAGAGTCAGTAAGTTGGTCAAGTGAGATTTAAAAATATAGACCCACTCCCATTCATACAAGGTAAGGAACAAGCCTTTTTCCTTTCTTTCCTTTCTTTCTTTCTTCCTTTCTTTCTTTCTCCTTTCTTTCTTTTCTCTCTTTCCTTTCTTTCTTTCTTTCCTCCTTTCTTTCTTTCCCCTTTATTTTCTTTCTTTCTTTCCTCCTTCCTTCCTTTTTCCTTCCTTCTTTCTTCCCCCTTTCTTTTCTTTTCCTTCTTTCTTTCTTTCCTTTTCTTTCTTTCCTTCTTTCTTTCCTTCCTTCCGTCTTTCTTTCTTTCCTCCCTTCCTCCCTTCCTTCCTTCTCTCTCTCTTTCTTTCTTCCTTTCCTTTTTTCTTTCTAATGAAAAAGAACAGGAGCAGTAAAAGGCCAGGGTGAGTGTGCAGATAACTTCCTATTTAATTATTCAGCTCTTTGGATGGCCCCTTATTCTGATGTCCTCTCTCGCTTTTATTCTTGCAAATTTCACTCACGAGAAAACCCAGACTGGTAGAATATTGCAAAGCAGAGAGAAAAAGGAAGCACTTCAGTTGGTAAAAGCAGTCTGTGTATGACACAATACATTTCTGATCTCTGATACGTGGTGTCTGCTAGTAACACCGCTGTCTGCAAAGCAGAAGTCGCTGAGCAGAGGGCCTGCTGTCCCACGGGTACGGGCACTGAGCTGAGCGGAGGCCTGGCCTCCACATGACCCTGACCCTGACCTGACCGGTGAGGTGGCCGGGCAGGGCCGGCACTGGCAGAGAAGTAATCACTTACTCCCTGACCCTAACCCATCCCATAGTTCCGAGCACCTACTGTGTGCTCAGCTATGTTCTCGGCGGCATTTACGGGAATTCTGCCACACATACTAGCAGCTTTAATCATCTCCACTCATCACTACCATCTTAACAGAAATGGTATTTTTATGACGTCCTTCTAGACGAGGAAAGTGAGGTCCAAAGAGCTTATTTAGCTGTCCTAAATCACATCAACTAAGGACCAGGCTAGGGCTGCATCCCAGTTCTGTCTCATTTCAAAGCTCAGGAACTCCTGATGGCAATATTACAGGGATTCCACAAAGTACCACTGTTAGATTTATTCAGGTACATTAACCCTCTTCCAAAATACAGGTATCTGGGACTTCTCTGGTGGTGCAGTGGTTAAGAATCCGCCAGCCAATGCAGGGGACACGGGTTCAAGCCCTGGTCCGGGAAGATCCCACATGCCGCAGAGCAACTAAGCCCGTGCGCCACAACTACTGAGCCTGCGCTCTAGAGCCCGCGAGCCACAACTACTGAGCCCACGTGCCACAACTCTGAGCCCGCGCACCTACAGCCTGTGCTGCACAACAAGAGAAGTCACCGCAATGAAGAGTAGCCTCTGCTCGCCGCAACTAGAGAAAGCCTGTGCGCAGCAACGAAGACCCAACGCAGTCAAAAAAAAATTAATTAATTAATTAAAAAAATAAAAGACCTCCCCCCCGAAAATACAGGTATCCATAGAGGGAAGATGTCAGACTGCTATTGGTAATTCAAAACATGTGGCTGTGTTTTCTATTTTTTTATAACTTTAAAAGTAATACATTCTCATTGTAACAAATCAAAGAACACAGAAGTATATAAAGACTTTCTCCACCTCTTTCAAACAAAGTTGAATTCAACCCACTGACCAAGTCCGAATTTGGCATTTTTCTTTTCATACTGTTTTCTCTGCTCATGCTAACTGCAGCAAATAGATACACACAGACACTTTTTCTTTTTTTTAAGTTGCAGAAGCTTTTCTTTTTGTCTTTTGATCACAGGACGCTGCTTCCATGGGAGTTTCAATGGAGGAGGGGCAATAGGCTCTCGGGAGACCAGGGAAACTGCCCGAGGAAAGCAGGTCTGGTAAGATTATCAGAGTTATCATGTCATTAAGAAAACATCCTTCTCCTTCCTTCTGGAGCAGGATCTAGAAAGCCAGTCACTAATGAATTAGCCATGACCGCACTTAGGAGCAGCAGCAGGGCTATATACATGCTGGTGTCCACACACACCTGTGTCATCCACCGCTGCCCTGCACACACACACACACACACACACACACACACACACACACACACACGATGCTGCTGACGGCCTGCGACCTGCAACATGCCTTCCTGTTCCAGCACCAATGGGTCTGCATTTTCTTTCAACTTGGCAAGGTTAAAAAAGACTCGTCATAAGTGTGTAATGTCTTGAACCAAAATAGACTTCCTTAATGATTTGTTTTCTCCAATTTCACCACAAAATGTAATGCAGCCAACAAAAGAGCTATTCTTCCCTGCGTATAATAACATGTTATTCAACAATCATGTAAGAAAGCCTATACATGAGACTGCCAAGGATCTGAAATGGAGTTTCTAACTGAAATGTTTGGGAAGAAATCTTTTTTTTTATTTTTCAAGTTTCACTCCAAGGCTTTGAGTGAAGTGATATAAATATCTAGGAATATACAGTTTTGCTTTACTACTGTAACGTGTTTACAGAAGTAGTTATGGCTTACTTTGTAACATGGGCCACTGAAAACATCAACCATAAAAACATATACAAATACAAACGAGTTCTCAGCAGGTCATTTACTCTGTAGCAGAACCAAGCCCATTAACTGCTTCTGTCCCTGTGAGGGCAAACGGCTCCCCGTGAGGCCGCCTCGGGAGCACCGCTCGGCTTTCTGGGGAGCTCACAGCCCCTGCAGGCCATTCGCTGGGCGAAGAGAAGGGGGAGGGGAAAGGCCTGGTGGAGCCTAAAGGAGGTTATAATAAAATGAAGTCATGAGTTTCTTCCTTTCGTTTTTAAGGAGAATGCAAAAGAAAGAAAAATTATAATGCCGTAAAGAGCTAAGAAAAAGGGGAAAACGTGAAATCACTTGATTAAGTTTCCTGAAATATACACTTGGTCTTAAAATATGCCTCCTAGTCACTAGCCCAACAGAAAACTACAGAAGACGGGAAAGTGTAAAATCCCCATCTGAATGCACGTTAATGCAAATTCATGGTATAAATATGACAATGGATAACAATATCACCAAAAATCTTCTGGATCTGTTACATTTTTGGGAAACTTAACTGAGTATATGAAAATGTATTAGCCAAGAGAAAGCAGAGCTAATGAATTTTAAAAACTAGAATATCAAGGACAGATTATTGTAATGACTTAACTTTGAAATGACTCAAACTTAGGGTTTCTCTAAGTGAAAGTTTTCTCCCAAGTGAGAGAAGAAATGCTACCTGGGCGGTGGTGGTGGTGGGGGAAACAGTACAAGCACACACATGCATACACACACACATATACCCATAGACACACACAGATACACATACACACATATACACATACATATATACACAGACATATACCCATAGACACACATAGATACACACACATATACACAAACATACACACACACACATATACCCAGACACACATACACACACATATACCCAGACACACATACACACACACATACACATATATATACACACACATATACCCATAGACACACACAGATACACATACACACATATACACATACATATATACACAGACATATACCCATAGACACACACAGATACACATACACACAGATACACATACATATATACACAGACATATACCCATAGACACACATAGATACACACACAAACATACATACACACACATATACCCAGACACACATACACACACACATATATATACACACACATATACCCATACACACACACATATACACATACATATACACACACATACACATACACACATACACCCAGACACACATAGTTACACACACATGCACACACATATACACATACATATATACACACACATATACCCATACACACACACATATGTATATATATACACATACATACATATATATACACATACACACACATATACCCATAGACACACACAGATACACACACATATATATACTCACACATATAAACATATGCACACATACATATATACAGACACATACCAACAGACACACACACATATATACCCACATATACAAACACATGCATACACACACTCTATACACACATATACAACGCACATACACACATGAACACATATACCAACAGACACACAGATACACATGCACACACATATACACACACATATACCAAGACACACATAGATACACACATAGATATACCCACATATATAAGCACATGCATACCCACACTCTATACACATACATATACACATGCATAGACACACACACACACGCGTATATATATATACACATGCATATATACAAATGTATACACACATATACGTATACGCAGATTGTATATATACATGTAATACACAGGTGTATATACACACATATGCCCGTACACATATATATACACACACATTCACATCATGTATGTAGCACACACATATACATAGACACTAGATTATAAAAATCAGTGCACTCTGCGTTTTAGATTTCGGTGGGAAACCTGGGTTTAAATCCCAGATCTACTATGTGCCCCCCTTGTGATCCTGGGTAAGCCATTTCACCCTCCTTTGCCTCAGACTAAGGAGAGCACCACTCACCTACAGGGCTACTGAGACATAAAAAGTTACCACAGGCAAGGCCCAGGTGTCCTACCTCATCTGTAGCAGCTGCTGACGCTAGTAAACTCAAGAGAGAGCTAAACTCAATGGGCTTCAGCATTTCTTGTGGAAACTACCGGCTGTAACTTGTCACATCAGGAAAGCTTCATGGAAGAGGCCTGTTCCTTGAAGGATACTTCTTTCTAGCCGCTTAAAAATCGGCATGTTGGGTCAGGTTTCTCCACCAAGACAAGAAGATGACAGGCAGAAGCTGCGGGGGTCATGCTAACCTCACTGCTCCCTTGATCATGAAAACATACAATAAAGTAATATGGCGCATGCCGGCGACCTTCATGCTGAGCAGAAACCACTCCTGCCATTTAGAGTGTTTCCTTTGGCGAACCACGTACGTCAGACGAAAGCTTCCGTCCGGCACTAACACAAAAGCCCTCTGACAACATAGCCATCATCCAACGGAACTGTGTACCTCCTAGTCTGCTGCTACCGTCTACAAGCCATCATCCCACGAAACTGTGTACCTCCTAGTCTGCTGTTACCGTCTACAAGACACCATCCCACGAAACTGTGTACCTCCTAGTCTGCTGTTACCGTCTACAAGACACCATCCCACGAAACTGTGTACCTCCTAGTCTGCTGTTACCGTCTTCAAGACACCATCCAACGAAACTGTGTACCTCCTAGTCTGCTGCTACCGTCTATAAGCCATCTATCTTGACTCAGCAGTAGTGAAATGAAACTCACATGCTTGAAAACGTATTTAGCATACATTTTAAGTGGGGAGAAAGAACTCAGGGTGATATCTGCTATGCATGCATTACTGAAAGATGTATGAACTTTATCATGAAAAAATAAAAGGTGGATAAAGAATCCCTTGGTAATCAAAACGTACACATAAAAAGTATTGGATATCAAAATCCAATGAAAAATTTTCCCCCTTTGGCAGTCAAACAAAAATTCCAGGAAAATAGTTTAACCTCCCTTCACAAAGTTCAAATGTAGCTATTGGTTATTAACTTGCTAATGTAAGAGATAATATTCTGGTATAGATATCTGACCAATAATTGCTTATATGCCCTATAAAGTTTAGAATTTTTTTGCATTAAATATATTTAATATGCAATTATTATCATAACAGTCCAACAGCTATTTACTGTACATAATTCTATTCAGATGTATTATAATCTCCTAGAATTCTGCATATTTAAATTTTAATGTAGACCATTCACCTAGAGGGATAAGAGGTGCTCGTAATTATTTTTAAGAGAGAAGAATGTTTTAAAGAAGCGGAAAACACGTATACATTGAAGAATAAGTTCATTTAGTTTCTAGAATTCTGATAAGCCCTGTAATTGACACGATGCTCTGCAACATAAAGTCTCAGCTTTAAAAAACGATCACGCATGCGCCTAGATTCATCTTTTACAGATTCCAAGCATCGAGGAGGATTCCATGCCTGTAAGCCCGAAGAACACTCTGGCTGGTCACTAAGCTGCTCGGCACACGTGGATGAGGGCCTCAGCTGGGGACCTGGCCCTGGGATCCTAGCTCAGACCCCATGGTCATTAAGTCGCTTTGTGATTTCAGTGAAGTCCCAGAGCCCTAGGTTCCAAATAGGAATTTACCAAAACAGTCGTGGAAAGTACTGGCAGAATGGTCCTCCTGTGTCTTCTGGTACGTGGGCTCTGCACATGGACATACATATCACACCCAATTACAGCATCCCAGAGTGAGGGGGAGTCTAGAGAGAGGCAATTACTACAGCAAACGAGACAGGAAACATCCTCTTTCATCGCTCAAGGAAACAGAAATTGTTCCTTGTCTCCCAGCAAACATGGGAAAACTCTCTAGCATTTCAGCAGTTAGGGGGTCTCCCCGGAGGTGTGGAGAAGAAGGCCACGTTAAATCCTGCTGAGCTGGCAGCCCTCGGGGCTCCTTCTTAGCAGGGCTGCCTGGGGCCAAAAAAATAGGAGACTTGGTGGGAAAGTAAAAGAGGTAATTGTTCGCATTCCAAACGTTTTAATATATAAACTGTGTAACCATCACTCATGAGTAGCGCAGCTGCTAACAATTTCTCTCTTTTTTTTTTTTTTCCCCAGGATAGAATTCATGCTGAAGCCAAGAGATGTTTCTCTAGTGAATGATACTTTGAAACTCGGGTCAAAACAGAACTGTGACATAATAAATTTTTAAGAAGTCAGGAAAGCTTGTAGTCTGAAATGTGAAGGAAGCCCCAGTTTTTACCCCAATTACGAAGGACCTTGTCTGTTTCAGCGCCCAGGACAGCGCCGGCTCAGTCCGGAGGGAGGGGCTGCTTCCTGCACACATCTGTTTCCAGCGCGAGGCTGGTATGCAAACTATTGTCCATTGGAAGTGTGTGGGGTAACGTCTGCCAGGGTTAAAGGCTGGGTCAATCTGATCAAGAAGCTAAAATTAGCTTCTGTGTGTTTTCCTGAAAAGAAAAAAAAATACTGTAAAGCTCTTTGTTTTCCTTCAAGGGCTGTTCTCAGATTTCAGTTTCTGGTGTGTAAACTACCAGGAAACAGACGGCTCTGACAAGTGACTTCTTGTTTGCTGCCTTATGCGTTATGAAACCCCGTGACAGTTTACCTGAGCTGAAGGACGCTTGCAAAAAGTAAGCCTTCCGACCCAATTCACATTTTCCCATTTAAAAGTATTAGTGTTATGAAATTATTCAGAGTGAATGCATTTGGAAATTCAAAACCAGAACTATATTTTAAAATATGTGATGGTTTGGCAAAGCCCAAACATATTAAGAAACTCATCATTCTGAGAAGTATTGGGGTGAGTTCTAGGTCACAGATTACTGGTAGTCTTGACAGGGCTCTGATTATTTTCATAGGAAGTGAGTTCCTGAAGACAAAAAAGAGGGGGAAACATTCACATCAGAACTCCACGCCAGAAATAATTTGACAAACTCAAAGACCAGAAAGGAATCATAGAGACAAAACAGGCAGTCATGAGATAATTCAAGACCAACATCAATATGCTTTTAGGCTTAATAGTTAATGTTCACATATATGGGAGACAGGAAAAAAGGAGAAAGAGAATTCTTGGTTATGTTTCAGACTTTGTGATCAAGGCAGAAATAAACCCAAAGCAGAAGCACGTCTGAGATTTATTTACACCCTCAGAGATTTGCTTTTTCTTATAATGGGTAAGTCAGATTACAATGATCTATTTTTGCTTCAGCAAAATACCTCTTTAATATTTTAACTACTTAAATATTATTAATTAAAAATAATACAATGAAATGTGATTTTAAAAAGAGCTATAATGTAACAAGTATTTTTGGGTGTATGTGTTTTACTACAGTTAAATACTTTCCTGTTAAAGCGACGTCTGAGAGAAGACATAAACAGCTTTTCCCCCAAACACAAAATGGTATAAAAAATACCTCAACCAACATGAAAATACTGTGTATTTGGGTCATTTACACCACAGGATTTCCTTTTTTCTAAACATCCTCCCAATTTCAGTGGCTCTTTAAATTTAGAGCTCATTAAGAAGATTTGGATCGCATACCAGAAGTATGTAAAATATTTGGCAAAACTCACTTATATATAAAATTTACTTATTTGTAAAATATATATAAAATTACCTAATTTTTATATTTAAATGCCCTCTAGAACTCTACGTAGAATGACAGGTACCTACTAAATGTTTTATTATTTTTCTTGGGTCAGAAATTACTGGGGAAAACACCCATTATACATTTTGACGTTAATAAAATTCTATATTATCCCTATTTTCTCACTACCCACACTTCAGTTTAAAACCAACCCTCTTTTCACAGTTCTTTTTTTTAAACGGGTATCGTAATATTAAACTGTATACAATAGCTGTCTGTCGATCCATCAAACCTTGAAGTCTCTGAGTAAGCCTTCCTAACTGTATCATCTTAAGCGTAGCTGACGCCACCTGGTCTTCAGGGTCCCTAAGTCGTCTCCCGACCTCGCCTCCCGTCTGCTCCACCCCCTGGGGATTCCCCTCCCCCCCGCTCGCCCCCGGATTTGGCATCTCCTGAAGCTATGACCTGATCTTCCTTCCTTTCCTTTTCCACATACTGCTTTTCAGGAAACTCATCACAGATACGGCTTCAGACAGCCCTGTTTTAGCATAGGTGCGTGGATGGCCATCGGGGGTGCGTTAGCCTCCGTGATCAGGTTAGGATGTATGACACAGCGACTCCACGCTGAGGCAAACCCACGCGCCGCTTCCACGCCAGCACGGCCATGCCCAGCTGCATCACCAGCGCCTCAAACCCAAGCCCACCTGGTCACCTGCCGTCTCCCGGAAAGCTGCTTCTCCTACGTGCCTCACGCGCTGATGATGCTACCAAACCCCGCGCCTCTGAGACCCCCTCCTTCGAAAGGTGTCAATTAGCTGCCCATCCAAGACGGCCTGTCGCACGAGCCCGGGTCTGTGGCCCCGTCCTCTTCCACTCAAAGGCAGCAACATGCAGGAGGCCCCGGGGCCGCGCCCGCGGCCGAGAGAACCCAGGTACTCGCCTGTGCGGCGCCCACGGCATCTTTCCGAGTCACCCCTGCCCCTGTCAGGCCCAGCCCAGCACGGGCTCCCCGGTAGCCGTGTTCAGTAGCTGAACGCGCCACCTGACAGCCTCGTTCTCAAGTGGGGATGAGTTCAACAGCCGGGATGTGAGGATTAAATGGAATAATGTATGTCACACGCCTGGTACATCGTAACGCTCAGTCTTTGCGGCTATTATGTGAACATCCCCGCACTGATATAGTGCTTCTGTTCTCCTCCACCTTCTGCCTTGGACTCTGGGGCTGTGCACTTGCTGCCTTCTCACCTCCTAAACGAGATTTCAGAAGGAGGGGGCAGTCATTATTGCATTAAATCACTTCCAGCACCTAGCACAGTGCCTTACATATCCTAGGTGTTTACTAAATACTTTGTCTTTCTGAAGTCACTTTTTCTTGGGCCAGAAATTACAGAGGTGGAGGAGGGAGGGAGGGGAACCACACAGGGCTTTTTTAAACTTGTTTTAAACATCTAAATCCTTTACAGTAAGTCCCCTACATAGGAACAAGTTCCATTCCAAGAGCACCTTCGTCAAGTCCAATTTGTTCGTAAGTCCAACAAAGCTAGCCTAGGTGCCCAACTAACAGAACTGGCTATATGGCACCGTACTATAACAGGCTTATAATAGCTTTCACACAAATAATATGTACATAAAAAACAAACACGAAAACTTAAAAAAGCATTTTTACCCTTGCAGCACAGCACCGTGAAAAGTACACTAGCACAGCACAACAGCTGGCGCCCAGGGGCTGGCACGCACGTTTGCATCTTTGAAAGTTCGCAACTAACTGGAAGGTTCGTGTGTAGGGGACGTACTGGGCTTGCAAAGAAATCAATTCCCTGTAGGAGTCAGTTGCGTTCAGGCTGCGATGGGGCACAGTGCCTGAGGATGCAAGACCCACAGCTAAGAACGTTCCCGACGAAGTTTAACTACAGAGTGTCCTTCAAAATATCAGACTCCGTGAGACTGTAGCAGACACGGCAAACCTAAACATGTCACAAAACATAACTTTAAAAAATGTACCAGACCAAATGTATTACAACACTCAAGGTTCGCAAAATAGCAGACAAATAAATTAAAAGTTGGCTTAATTAAGCTATGTTGAATAAGTACAGCCAGTCTAGTTTGGAGAACTGGTTCAAATATCTGTAGTCAGAGGACTGTGGAGTATTTGTCAGTAGAACGCCTAAGGGGTCTGATGTATATATAGATACAACATTTGAATCAGCAAATTGTTTTTGTACAAGTAGAGGCTCCTAAAATTATGTTAAATGCTTAAAAGTTTGGTGTAGGTAGCATCATCTTCACTTTGCTTAAACTGTTAATATGCTAAGCAAATCCTTTCTACAGGTATTGTAAAGGTATAGTTATGAAGCCAAATTACTGAGGCAAGTTAAAATAACCTGACTTTAATTCAACACACCTGGTTACTTTTCAATTCTGAAGTCTTATCCAGAATGACCTAAGCCCCCTTATAAGCTTCAAGTTGCTATCTGAAATGATTTCACATCAGCAGCCCTGGGACAGTGCTGGAGTGGAGTTAGGGGCCCTGTGCAGTCAGAAATGCACGTGTAACTTTACAGTTGGCGCTCTGTACCCACAGGTACTTTGTACAGGCGGTTCCTCGTCTGCGGATTCAGTCATCCTTGGATGGGGTAGCACTGCAGTATTTACTAAGAAATCCTTACAATAAGTGGCCGTGTTGTTCAAGGGTCAATTGCATGTATAAAATGACGAATTTGTACAGTGATTATTTCTTATAATTTAACAAATAGCTACTGAATACACATTAACTTCAAGGCACTACATCATATGTTTGGAAAAGAGTCCTAAGGCAGAATCTCTGACTTCAACAATCTGTAAATCAGTTTTATTAAAAGGTAAGGATTTGTTCCATTGCTTCAACCCCCACTGGCTGAAACGGCTTCCAGGGGATCCAAAGGAACTGCCTCTGTAGTTTCTGATACTCAGAGACAAGCACATGTTCAGGAACTGAGAAAGCCACTGTGCTTGCTCAGGCTAAGACACAGGCTCAGGAAAGACCTGACAAGACCTTAATCTTTTTCACCTCAGGATGATCCCTGGCACAGACGCACCCATCAACGATAAAAACGAAACAAAACAAAAGCAAACCCTGGGAAGCAGGAGAATCTGATTTCCAGAGTTAACTTTTATCCAATTCGAATGTCAAGTTTTCGACCACAAAAAAGAAATAGGAAAGTATGACCTGCTCAAAGGAATAAAATAAATCCAGAGAAAACATACCTGAGGAGGCTTAGACTTTGGACTTAACTAAACAACTGTACAAAAAACACGCTCAAAGGGCTACACAACGAAGTCAGGAAAATGACAGAGGCTCGATAAAGAGACAGAAATTATAAGAAGGAACTATAAAGAAATTTTGGAGCTGAGAAGTAAACAAAATGAAAAATACAATAGAAGGGTTCAAAAGCAGATGCGGGCAAGCAGAAGAATCAGCGAACGTGAAGATAAGAAATGTGAAATTATTGAGTCTAAGGAACAGAAAGGAAAAAAATGAAGAAAAGTGAACAGGGCCTAAGGGACAAGTGGGACAACATTGAGCAGAGCAACATACACACTGTGCAAGTTCCAGGAGGAGCAGAGCGAGTACTTGAAGAACTGACGGCTGACAGCGTCCAAGTTTGATAAAAGACACGATTCTACAAATCAAAGAAGCTAGACAAACAAGTGGGAAAAACCCAAAGAGATCTACACTAAGACCATGTAATCAAACTGTCAAAAAATTAAGACAAAGAGAGAATCTTTGAGAGATAAATTAGCTCAGGATTAATATACACACTACTATATATAAAACAGGTAAACAACAGTACCTGCTGTACAGCACAGGGAACCCATATTCAGCATCTTGTAATAACCTGCAATGGAAAAGAATCTGAAATAGAGTGTATATATGTGTGTGTGATTTTATATTTTTATATATATATATATATACACACACACACATCACTTTGCTGTACACTTGAAACTAACACAACATTGTAAATTAACTATACTTCAATTTAAAAAATTGAACAGGTAAAAATAGCAATACAATTGCAAATTACTAACATCTATCAGCTTTCAAATCATTAAAAAGAGAGAGAGAGAGTCTTGAAAGCAGCCAGAGAGAAGAATCTCATCAGACACAAGGGGTCCTCAAAGAAGATGTCAGCCAATTTCCCAACAGAAATCTTAGAGGCCAGAAGAGCCACTGGTTGATACATTCAAAGTGCTGAAAGAAAAACACTGTCAAATGAGAATTCTATATGCAGCAAAACTGTCCTTCAAAAATGAGGAAGAAATTAAGACTCCCCAGATAAAAGCTAAGAAGGTAAAGGAAGCTAGACAGTAACTCAAAGCCATATGAAGACATGAGGAGCCCCAGTAAAGGTGGCCACAGAGACGTTACAAAGCTAGTGTTATCGTAATTTTGCTTGGTAACTCTGCCTTTCATTTTCTACATTATTTAAAAGGCAAGTGTATGAAAAACTACTTAGTAATCTATGGTATTGGGCACACAGAGTATAAAGATGTAATCCGTGACATCAATAACAGCAAGAGCTGTAGTAAAGTTAAGTTGGTATACATTCAATCAGATTATTGTAACTTTAGGATTTTAAGTGTAATCCACATGGTAACTACAAAGAAAGTATCTATAGAATGTACACAAAAGGCAATGAGAAGGGAAAAGGTGAGGATTTGGTTCCAGTTCTGCCATTTACTAACACGTAGCCCCAGGCTGCCCACTTAACCTTTCGGAATCTTAGTTTCCTTATTTATAATTAGGGCTAATACCACGTGCCCTGACTATTTCAGAGTCAGAGTGAGGAACAAATGATCTAATGTAAGTAAAACACTTGAGTAAACGAACTTTCCGTAAAGAACCTGGGTGAGTGATGAGAACATACACTTTATGTGAACTGACACGGAGCTGCCTGCACCTGCATTCCTGACGTCTGTAGTATCCATGGTCCCGTCCCCACACTGTCTTTATATATAAAAGAGGATGATGTGGGCCCCTGGCCATTTTCCGCTCCATCTACAAATAACAGTATTTCATGAGTGGAAGGATATTCTCATGTTCTAATTAGTAAAGACAGATCAATTTTTAGTTATGTGGACCTCATGGTAGTAGCTCAGGAATCTCCACGTACCATTTGAATGCATATCTCAAAAGAAGATAAAGTATTAATTCACGTCCTTGGTCCAGCCTTTGGCGCAGCTGTGTAATAATGAGGTACCCCTCAGAAGGACCACTTTCGACCAAGGAGTTACATACCTCCAGTGGGATGCAATTAGTTCTTAGATGACCCACAAGAAATTGGTTACCATTAATACCACTGAAGTTTACAAATGATTAAAAACCCAAACCTGAACATATTCGGGGCCACCCACACACCCGGATACAGTCTCTTGAGCCCAGGAGGAAGCAGATGCCCCCTAACCTTGCCTGTAGGGGGTACCCTTCCTGAGATGCCTTTAGAGATCTACACAGGACCCCACATCACAACGACCAGGTGAATAAAGGGGCCAAATGACTGACAGCCTCCAGTATAATGAAAACAGCTGCAAGTGAGTCAGGGATCTGTAGCAAAATTAAAGACATTTTAGCGAAACCAACGTAATGATACAAATAACTAAGCTTTTTTTCTTTTTTCCAGATGAGTACCAAACACCAAGGTCCCGGGTAGGAGAGATGGGGACCAAAACCTCCAGTGCAGGTGAGCACTGCTTTCAGCACATCTAACAACAGACGCCACGCTCTCCTTCTGTCCACTCGCACCTGCGAGTTCTCACCATCAAGGCAGGAACATCTGTTCCCGTTCCACCCTCACAAATGAGTCACCCGTGGTTTGTCACAGCGTCACCCTAAACACTGGCAGCCATACATCCAGCTTGCATCGTAACAGCCGTGCGGACAGCGGTGCTCTGTGCAGAGCCAGGGATGTGCCCTGAGAACACTTCCTCCGCTAAGTCTCCGGGGCGGCACATGAGGCCTGAGCCTCTCAAGACGAACCGTGCTAGCATTAAAGCCAAAGGGGGTATCATGCCTGGAGTTTGCTTAAGAACAAGACAGGCTGAGAGCAGTGGGTCAGAGTATAGATTAAACAAGATGGAGCCCAACTTGATAAACGGTGGCGGCTGGCTGAGGGGTACTTATGTCATACTGCCTAATGTTATACGTTTAAAATTGTCTCAGATGAAAAGTTTTAAAAAGTTAATTCTCTTTTAGTCTGGTACATATTTGGACCACGGCTATCTCAGCTTTCTGTTTTTCCAACAGGTTTTATTTAGAAAGTGATAACCCTTATATCTTCCGTCGTCTTACTCCTTTTATCTGTTGTTTGAAGGATTCTTCTTACAACTGACCGAGTCTCTTCTCGTCTGTACCGGTCACGGCTAAGACCAGGCCTCTCTCCACTGGATGCCTGTGTTGGGTCTACCGCTTACTGAATCACAGTTTCTCTCTGGGGCTCTCTCTCATCTCACGGGAGTTGCAGGAGAGGGATGTCTCAGAATGGACCTTAGTCTTACTAATGATTGACACCGTGTCTGGGTAAGAAAACCTCGATTAGGAAGAATTGTCCTCAGAGTTCTGAAGGTCTCGCTCATCTCTGCTTCAGTGCCCGCTGTTGCTGACAGGACATCCAATGTGACTCTGATTCTCGTTAGGTTGTGGGTGTCCCGTATTTACTTCTCTAGAAGCGTCTTAGATCTTCTCTTTATTCTTGGTCTTCTGGAACTTGACAACAGTGAGTGTGTGTGACAGTCCTTCTTCCTGATCATCCTTCTACGGGCCTCTCAACCCAAAGCCTCTCTTAAAGTTCTGGGAATTTTTCTCTATTGACTTTTGGTCGGAAGTTGGACCTCCCAGAATTATCCCTTAGGCCTTTTGCTTGTTTTCCCATATTTTCTGTTTCTTCATCTTTTTGTATTATACCCTGGAATAGTTTTAGTTTTCTCTACCCACCTTTTATTGACAAAATTATTTTAGCAATTATATTTTTAATATCCAAGCACTCTCTCTTGTCCTCTGATTGTTGCTTTTTTTGTAGATTCAAGTCTCATTTTGCGAAGGTGGTGTCTTCCTGAGTCTCTGTGGATACTAAGTAGAAATGAAGGAAGGGGAAAGGCAAAAGTTAGGTCTGTAAAGGAAGCTGGGCCTACTGACAGGTGAACTCTTCTTCGAGGGGAGTCAGCTATTCTACTGAGGGTCCCCAAAGACCAGAAATAAGGCTTAGGGAACCCAGACTACCTCAGCTATGCTGGTTCTACCCAGAGAGCTTGTTCAGGTCCTGTAGAGAAAAGTGTTCTGATTTTACAGGGCACAGGCAGGCACGTCCAGGCGTAGCACATATGGACCCTTAGTTAACTCCCAGGCCCGTCAGTGTCTGAGACGCGTGTCCACTCTACCACAGAGGCTCCCCGGCCTGCCGGGCAGACAGGCTACTACCCCCACGGTCTTCGAGGCCCTTGATCCTCAACCTGTGGTCCTCAGATCAGCAGCGTCCGTGTCACCTGTGAACCTTGTCAGAAATGCAGACTCTCAGCCCCACCTGAGAGCAGGCGCAGGACAGAGCTCAGAGGACTCACACGCAGGTCAGAGTCCAGAAGTGCTGTTTAAACCACAGTCTCTTCTATTCCACTTGGTTCTCGGTCCGGTCTGTATTCCGAAATCAGGTCAAACCCCTCATCTGCTCTTCCTTTTGCTGTTACAAGTATGTAAATCTTTCCTCCTTTTACCATCTTTCTAATGGGGCCTAAGCTGGTGGTAGAAACAAGCCCACATGTTCACTCCACTTTCAGAAATGTAATAAGTTTGTGAAAACTAACGTGTTGCAGGGTTTTGCTGGAGCTGAGTGAAGACGGGGTGCATAACAGAGAAACTCCTTAGAGGGCACTTTTTATCTGCAGCATTTTGCCCCTAGGGTTGAAGTGATGACCTTTTTGTCCTGAAGGACATGCAAATGCTATCAAGCCTGTGCACAGAAGACCAGCACCACCTGCCAGGACTCCCGCTGCAGGGGATGGAGACCTTGGGGTGGGAAAGGAAGGCAGTGAGGGGGCCCAAGACCCTCTGCCCTTAAAGCCGGCCGGCCACGCGGACGTCAGCCTGACTGTGAACGCCCAGTAGGAAGCCTAACAAAGGGGCTCTGCGGAGAAAGGGCACTTACAACCCCGCTAAGGCAAAGTTCACCTTTCATTTCTCCCTTTAAGCTGCATTTACTTGAATGTGGGTCGAAGCAGGCGTGGCCGCGTGAAGCCCGCGGTGCCCCTTGCTGAGCTGGGCCCCCGCGGCCACTGCCAAGTCCCACGTTCACCCGCAGGATGCGTGGCCACTCGAGGAAGGAAGTCTTGGGCTCCTGAAGACCAGCAGCCCCGAGTGAAGCACTGTCGGCCCTGGGCCTCTGATCACCCACACAAAGGGTGGAAAATTGCCGGCCCGCTGGCCCTCTGTCCAGCTCGGCCGCAGCGCAGCCCGCGGAGGCCCCCCTTCTCTGCAGCTGGCGCCCTGAGGGGCAGGGGTGGCAGGGAGCTTTAGGCACCTTAATCAGCGGGGCACCTCCCGCCGGGCTTCCCGGCCCAAACTGCACGTGTCAGCGACCCCAGAGAAGGGGAGACCCCGGATCCCACCGCAGGCATCAGGCCTCCTCCGCCTTCGCAAGGAAAGCTCATCTCGGGGGTGTCAGGATAAAACACGACGAGCGCCAGAGAACCCCGCCTCACGGCACAGGGAGAGGGGGACGCCATCGTAGGGACTCTATAAGGCGAAACCTGCGTCCCGAAGGCCGCCCTGAAACCACTTGCTTTGTGAGTTTCTTCCTCTCCCTCTCCTCGCCTTCCTGAGGGAACATAACGCAATATGATTCAACGTAAATTACTTGAGAGAGAAATGTTTAGGCTCATGACAAATCTGGGCCGAAAACAAACTTCACACATATTTTGGATGACCTCGTTCTGGCAGCAAAAGGAGAAAACTGTAACCAAGGTTGTTTACAGTTTTCAGATGCAAGGGCAGTGGGCTGAAGACTCTTCATTATTCAAGAGTAAGGTCATTTATGGAGGCAGAAGTTAGCACCAGCCCAAGTTGCTCATTAAATAAACAGAGTGAATTAAGAGGTAGTTGCTTAGCTTTTCTGTATTCCTAGTCAACGTGCACGTGGGAAATACGCTCTCCTTCAAATCATTCTGTGTCCATTCCTGCAGAACCCCAGTAATCCTGCCGGTCAGAAAACAGAGACCTGTGCATACACGCACGATGGGGGCATCAGGCCGGGCTTAGGTTTCAGAGAAAATTTATTACAAATTTAAAGACATTATTAAGGGTTAATATTTTAAAATCTAGTAGTTAAAGTTGAAAAGGGGAAAGTTACTGATTTGCAGGTTAAAATGTTTGGCATGCTTTGAAATGCAACCAACTCTACCTAATTTCATCACATAGGAAGAAAATGAAAGATACTGAATACGGTTTCATTAGGGGTCCACTGAAGGTTTAAAAACATGTAAACCTAAGGTTTAAAAGGTTTAAAAACCTAAAAGAGAGTCCATTTAAAATGTCTGCGTTTGTGGAAAAAAATTGGGTGATTTCAAGACACTAATTTCCATCAGCAGAAGGGTTAGGACCCAGGGTGCCGCACTGCCCCGAGCGGGTCCCCTGCCCATGGCCCAGTTGGAACCCATCTCTTCCTGGAGCGTGACATCTGTGTGGATAGTCAGTGACTCCCTCTTTCGTTAAACACTAAAACACAACACACCCTTTATGCACAGGGCTTTTGGGAGATTTGGTTTAGACACTGGCCTGCATTCGGTTTTTAATACACTTGTAATTTGAATACAAGATTCCACTACCCCTACAGAGAATGACTGAAAGGCAACTTCCTGTTGAGCTGTCCCATCCGCAGTAATCCCAGAATGACTCATTTATTTTTGGCAGATACCGCATTCCTACCGTGAGGATCTCAGGCTTAACGAGGCGTATCCCGAGCTGCCCTCGTCCAGCCCTGACCCCCCACAACCCGTCCCCACCTCCCCCAAGCGGGCAGCCATGGGGACATTCTCCTGCCCTCACCTGCCTGGTCAACACTACACTGTGCACGCCGCTCTGACCTTGCTCTTTCTTCTGAACACATCTTAAGAGGTGTTTTCACTTCGTGGAGATCGTTCTTACTCTTTGCTACAGCTGCAAGCCAACCACACTGTAGATTTATCGTAATTCGTTTAACTGTTTTAAGTTAGGTATTAATTAGTTCTCTATGGATGGGCCTAGGCTTCCCCGCACGCCCGCTCCTTAAAAGACAACTGTTTGGGGTTTTAAAATCTTGCCTTGATTCTTTTCCACGGCTCTAACTAGGTGTAGCGGATCACTTGAGTCATTTTTTGGTCCTTGAGTTTGATCCAAAATCAACGTCTGTCGTCTATCTATTGTCAACAATGCTGTATTCTATTTTAAATTTTTATATTTTCAGCACGCATTTACTGAACATCTACTACTCTATGTCTAGCCCTTGGTATCCACTAGGTGTCAAGTGAGGTGGGGGGGGTGAGGGTGCGAGGAGGTGATTTTAAAACATCACCAGAGGGCTTCCCTGGTGGCGCAGTGGTGGAGAGTCCGCCTGCCGATGCAGGGGACGCGGGTTCGTGCCCCGGTCCGGGAAGATCCCACGTGCCGCGGAGCGGCTGGGCCCGTGAGTCATGGCCGCTGAGCCTGCGCGTCTGGAGCCTGTGCTCCGCAACGGGAGAGGCCACAACGGTGAGAGGCCCGCGTACCGCAAAAAAACAACAAAAAAAACCCAACAACGTCACCAATGTGCCTTAGGGGCTTATAATGCCGTTACTGAGACAAGCCACAGAGACAGACAGCTCAGAAAGGGCACAAAGCAGTGTATGCCCAGGTGTCAAAAGAGCAGTTGTGTGAGCTTAGATGTTTCTATAGGTGAGTCAGTAAAAAAACCTTTTAAATTATTTAAGATAGCAGGTGTTTTAGCCAGAAATATCTGCGTTCCCACGTAGACTCTGTCACTAGACTGCATGGCCCAGGGCAGCTGCTCCGAGCCTGTTTCTTTGCCTACACGGAGAGGTCTTCCTCCTGCTTCATGGGACGGCTACGAAGGGTGAACGAGACCACGCACGTCACAGCCCCAGAGATGATGCCCCGGGCGGGGTTGGGGGAGGACAGAGCCCTTCCTGGCCTCTGGCAGAAGGACGGCCTACTGGCCAGAAGGAGAGAGAAGGAGGTGATCCGGGGGTGAGCAGGCAGAGCCCAGAACTGGTGCCGGGTCGGGGAGACTCTGGCAGAGAAGGTCTCCTTGGGGATGGGACGCATGGAGCCAGCCTGGTGGACAGCACACGGGGACAGGCCTGTCTGAGTCCAGAGCCGCGGCAGAAGGAAACTGTGGAGGGGAATTACGGTTGCATCCTCTGGGGGAGGCAGAGCGGGGTTGTTATGTCAAACTCTGGGAATCTTTACCCTGCTTTACAGAAAATTACGTGAAACATAGGTGAAATCAAAGGAGATACGTTCCTATGAAATAATCAGAGGTTTGATGAATCAACTATTTGATAAGTTCTTAGACTCTTTGTATTTCTAATTCAAATAGTAAGTGCAGGTAAATGGACATAAATATTAACTGAATCATTAATTGTATTAAGCCATGAATAAAATTACACGTAGCAGGTGCTTTTTGATTACAATTCCCTTTTCTTTGGCCACGCCGTACGGCATGTGGGGTCTTAGTTCTCTGACCAGGGATCAAACCCGTGCCCCCTGTACTGGAAGCACCGAGTCTTAACCACTGGACTGCCAGGGAAGACACAACAATTCTTAGAGATACCAATTCGGTAAGAGTAAAAAATAACTGTCAATTTAATGTCCCAGAGGGTCGCTGGGGATTTTTTTCATCTGCTTCTTTCTTTGTACATATTTCTTGATCCCCTAGTGTCTTATCACCTCTAACAGATACACGTCCTCTTTTCCAAGTGGTTCTGTCGTATCACTGAAAGAAGAACGCCTAACCCTGGGCTCAGATTTTGACATATGAAATCCAGCAGGGACCAGACTGAAGGCTCACAGATCAGTGAGCGTAAGTAACCGCAACTCCACCAACTTAACAACGGTTACACTGTTTCACTAAACTCAGAGGGACATCTGCATTGCTGCTTCCAATTTGCATTTATCGTTACATGTCTGTCAGTATTTTCTATGATGCTACTGAGTAAAGACAGTTTGTTTCACTGAATCTGAAAGCATTTGAAGAGCGCTGCTGGGTATTTCGTGATGAAGTAGCTAAGGGCCTGCGTTAGTAAAATAAAACTTACTATTTCAGTTTTCAGGAAAATACTCTTAATATGAAAAGAACCTATAAAAGGGAGATCGGTAAAAGTGGTCAGTACAGAGGTCACGTTAACCTGTGTCTCCTTGAGAATTCTGTGAAGTTCTGCCTCTTCTTATAAAATTCTGTGGACGCTTGCAAATCCCTTTCTTCTGCAGCCCAGGGCTCATTCAGCAGAGAGGACACCTGAATTACATAAATCTCATGACAAAGTTACATTTCTGTGCAGAGCGAGGCTTGTCAGGAAAAAGGTAATGAAGAAGAATAGCTTAGACGGAGGGATTTAATGATATCCAGCTGCTACTCTATGTCGCTTGCTGATAAGACCTTGTTTTAAGTTTACAATAGAGAAAGTTTGGGAAAAGGCTAAAACTTCCTCTACGGGAAGTGCAAGTCTTTACATTTCGCTTGTTCAATTTCCCCTAACCCTTGCGGTTATGTTCACACAAGGTTTAATTTTCAGAATGTTCAAATGTGTCACCCAAGGCTTTACAAATAAAATTTAAATCGCATCTAAAAGTGTAGCGTGCTGCACCTTAGGGAAAAGACACTTAACCTATGTGGGCTCACCACATGTTCAGAGACAGCACAGATGGTTAAATGTTTACTACAATTGTCCGCCACGATCGTGCTGATTTTTCTGCACTTACACAAGGGCAGGGGGTGGGTGAAGAGGGACCGCTCTTTCCCAAGGTGGGGGTGGGGACACAGCCATTTCTTCATAACACAGAGTACGTTACCATAAAATTTGACAAATGCAATCTCTGAAGAACGTTAAAACCTAAGCCAACTGCACTATACTGAGGACTCACATTCCAACACGACGTGATGACCTGGCTTCCTGATCTGTTATTACGGGTGCCGACC
>NW_020175395.1:1185810-1189286 GCF_003031525.2 Neophocaena asiaeorientalis asiaeorientalis
ATGCATTAGGATGAACCCTCGCCTGGTAATGGAAGTTAGCAGGAAAATTCTCTGTGGGAGCAGAGCAATTACGACTCTCCAAAGAAAGAGCTTCGTATCTGAAGTGTGAGTGCTACCCTCCTGGATTTACTGCTGCAGGAGCCGCAGAGGGGAAGGAAGGCGGGATGTTCTTTTAGGCTAATGAGACCTTCCTGCCTGCCGGGAGTTCCTTCCCCAGCGGGTGGGAGGGGCGGTGGGAAGAGCGGGCTCTGGGCGCTTTCCCACAGGTCTGGACAGGATCTCCTGCCCGGGTCCAGCGCTGAGAGGAAGCCGTGCGTGGAGGGCGCCCGGGGACCAGCCTCCAGGGCGGAGCAGAAGGGAGGAGGAGAGACCCCACAAAGAACAGCACTGCTGTTTTTTAAAGGGCAAAGGTACCCGAAGGTCAGCAGCAGGTACCTGTCTGGAGGCATTTGATGCTATGGGGGCAAACCTCCCGCGAGCTGAACTCACAGGAATGCTCCATCCTTGCCAGGAAGCCTCCAGATACAGGAAAAGCTAATAAAATGAAAAGGGAGGGGCTCTGCTTTCCTTCCCGAACTCAGCTCCCACAACGTCCGTCTCACATTACAGATTTGCAAACTAATTACTTCGAGCCAGACATATTAAAAAATTTCCCTTTACAACTAAGTGAACACAGGGAGAGTCAAAATAGAGAACTTGGCTCCAGACTGAGATAGGGCTCTGAATTTAAAAGTCTAATTAAGGCGAATCCTGTTTGCCACGTAGTCCTCTCAAACACTAGCATTATTGAAATTACTCCTAACGACTTAATTGATTTAACCAATACCTCACAAAAAGATTAGGGAGTAATTAGTTCAGCCTGCAGAAGCCGGAGCAGTAAGACTGATGAGGTTTTCTATAACGGGTTTGGCTGTTTTTTTCTACATAAATTTCTCTCTGTGAAATTTTGGGTTAGACAATTTTACTTTAAACAGACATATGAATGTCAGTCAATATCGAAAACAGCTAAATGGAATGATTTCTTGAGTAGCATTAAGGTGAGTGTGGGGAGTGGAGGGCTTCCTTTTCTTTCCCTTTGAGCTCCCTTTTGAAAGGAGAAAGGGAAATGGCCAAACTCTGTGACTCACTGTGCCTCGGAGGAGCAGTCCAAGTGTGATTTACTTAATATAGCCTATAAATCACCCCCGGCACAAGTAATCTCAAGATGTGCATGTAAACAAAGCTATTAAAATATTACAATCACTCTGTTTGCTTAGTGCTCAAACGGCCTATCTCATCTCAAGGTAAACAGCTTTTTCCTGAGGGGAGGCATCTAAAATAGCGTCCAAATTACCTGCCCATCGAAGAATGCTGAACTTAGGTAACATATCGTATCATCTAAGTACCACAAGTGTGTGACTAGGAGAGGGACGATTACACCCTAGCTGACAGTTTTCTGCTTTCAATTTGCTGTCCTGGTTTGTAAATCAAAGCCATCTCATTTCATAGCTGGCCATGACACTCGCTGGTAACTATTAATCGCAGAAAAAAAATTTCAGCTCAGGAAAAAATAGCGAGCGTGTTCTCTGACTACATTTGTTTTAGGGATTTGCTCTGCAGCAGTCACAGGGCATTCGTTTTTAAACAAAAAGTGAGTCGGGGACCCAGATGGATATGCCTTTTGGTAACACTTCCGACTCACAAGACTCTGTTCCGTGCGGTGATCTGTAGCTGTGAGCACTCGTCCTCTGATGACTACTGCGTTAAAAACTGTAAACCATCTGCGATTACTAGCGTGATCCCTAACCTCTGTAAGGTGGTAAGCCAGTATTGGTTGTTAGCTGTCAAATTTATTTCCCTTTGGTGAAATACACCCTGGATTTAATTAGCAGTCATTCTTGATACTTTATGGAGCTGAGCCCAAGTGCTGTGGCTTTGACATTTAACCCCTGACCCTTAAATATTTACCAGCTTTTAAACTGGTTGTGTACAATTATCCCTTCAAGTATATCTCAGATCCATCATCCTGCCCACTCCAGTCAATTCCAAGTCGGATGTGCTGTTCCAAATGATGCTGTGATTTCACCCTGAAACTGGAAACGAAACCCCACTGCTCCACCACGAGCCCTGCCAGGCGCGGCGGAAAGCTCTCCTGCTAGAAGCTTCCCACAGAAGAGCGGATGGGCTCCCGCTACCAGTCCCACCACAACCGGGACCAGCGGGCAGCAGGCTGAGAGGCCGGGGGCCGCCCTGGGCCCCGAGCCTGGGTGAGGATGTTTGAGAACCGTTCACCTTTAGCTCACAGTCAGGAAGGGAATACTCTGGGAACCGCTTCCGTTTGTTCGTTTGTTTGAAATCAACATTACGGAGGCATGATGTGGGAAGTGTGTGTCTTAAACCCCTCCCAAGTTTCCGGGGCAGCAGCCGCCTGGACAGAGGCCCTGTGCGGCAGGGGCCCCGCGCTTTCCCTGCCCTCCTGTGAGATGCCCGCAGCGTCCCATACTCGAAACAAGCGCGCTTCAGATGCTAGGATTTTAGAAACACAGGTTAATCCCAAAGACCGGGGAAGAAAAGGCCCTCAGCGGGCAACAGCAAGTGTTATAAGACAGACGCATGCTCTTGTACCGTGACACCTCAAGACCTCGCCGCCGGAAGGCGCACCCAGGCAGGGCCCGCAGGAAGGACGAGCTCGCCGGCTCTCCCTGCCCCGGCCGACCCCAGCTCACAGCAGGTTCTCACTTCTCTCCTGATTGGGCAGGAAACACACAACAGCAGCTTCGCGCAGGCGAGCACGCCGACCAGAGATGCCAACGAGGTCTCCGCGGGTATTCAGTAGAAAGAATGCTGCTGGGAGTGAGAGAGCCGGAAAAACAGGGGCACGAGGTGGGAGCCCCCAACCCCACGCCCCCCCCGAGCCAGAGGAGTGGGCGCAGCTCGGGGGGCCCCGCAATGCTCAGTCTAAGTTAGGGCCGGACGCTGGGTTCTGGCCACTTTAAGAAACCAACATCTGGGCCACCTCCACAGAGGGCTCTGCATGGAGATCACCAGTGCCGCAGTGTCCAGCCCATGGCGGGCTGGGGGCGGACCAGGCATGTGACAGCCCTAGTGTGTGGTCATCAGGGCGGGGGGATGCCTCGGTGACACGCTGGTGCTCACGGGCCGGGCAGCCACCTCCGTGGGCGGGGGGGGCGGCTCACTGCTGCTGGATCGCCCAAACTAACATAAGCACGGGGCCTGGGATTTAAGCGTCACGCGGCTCCGCATCTCCCCGAGGCCACACGCGGACGACGGCACACAGCGTTCCAGGCGTCAGACACTGAACAAGCTCTACATTTTCAATTCTCTGGAATTTTTCCCAAGCTTTGTTAACTAGTGTTTCAGCGATGCAAGAAGATCCTAAGTAGGAAAAGAAGCAGGCCGGTAAGTCTCGAGCACTCATCCATCCTCAGGGAGCACCGCAGAGCGGGCCCCTCTCCGCCAGCCCTCACAGCCTTCAG
>NW_020175395.1:1189344-1271097 GCF_003031525.2 Neophocaena asiaeorientalis asiaeorientalis
ACTCCATGCGGGGAGGAGGTTGACGCAGCATATTTCAGTCATCGGTAAGAAACAGGACACTGGAAAATCGGAGGTTTCCTTCCAAACACTCGCTGCAAAATGAAATGTACATGGAACCCAACAATTCACAAGGAGCTGATACCCACACAACTGAGGCTTTTGAAATGAATGATTCCTTCTAAAGACCCACATCACGGCTTATTAGAAGTCACCAAATCTTTTTTAAGAGAGTCACTTTTTTGCATCCTCAAACAAGTAAAATTGTTCATTTAAAATATTTTGGAAAATTGGGAAGGGGGAAGCTGTTAGTATTGGAATGAGGAAGAGAACAAATGAAAACTTCGTCTTTTGCACACACGTCACTGCTTTCGTTGCAATGTCAGTGCCACAGAAGTGTGTATGTGTGTGTGTGTGTGAGAGAGAGAGAGAGAGAGACGCACATTGTGAGGAGCGACGCTGACGCAGGGTCCAGAGGCTGGAGGGCCCAGGGCTTGCCCCGTCTGCTCTCTCCTCATTCCCCACTGTCCAGGAAGCCCTGCAGCCCTACCTCCGAAGGATCCTCTAAGGTCACTTCCTCTCCGTCCTCCCCACGTGGTCCTGGTCCAGAGCCCTCCTCGGGTCTGGTCGGGACACCCCTGAAGCTCCGAGTGGCCGTGACACCACACCCTCCTCCTGGGGCCAACCCATTACTCTCATCCTCTGCGCTCACGCACGTCGGGTTCCCTCCACGAGATCCTGCTGTTTCAGACTTCAGAACTTTCTGTACAAGCCATTCCCTCTACTTAAAATCTCCTCTGTAACTTCTAACTCTACTTTTTTTTTTAGGACTCAGCACAAAGGTCCCCTCCTCCAGGAAGTCTTCCGTAGTGTGATTTCCTACCTGCTCTCCTCCTGAGCGAAGCCCAGTACACACTGAGTGGTCACCGCACCCCTGAGCCTCAGGGAGGCTGACCGACCACAGCACTCGTCTGGGACAGTCAGAGCTATCCCCTCGCCAGACCAGCAAGGGGTCCAGGAGGGGCCGGCCTGTGGCTCTACCCGTGGGACCTCCAGGAAAGCTGTGGGCGTCACTGCTCTTTTCCTGATGGAGGAGAAGCAGCCTGACTGCTCTTGGCAGCTGGTCTACAGCCTCTCGGGGACTGGCCTGGGGGGGGCATGTGGACACGGGGACAGCAGAGGGGCAGCTGGGCCCTGGACGCCGCTGGAGCAGCCGGATGAAGCCCGCCCACCTCTGAAAGTCAGGTCATCTGCGACAACATATTTTTTTATAGTTAAGGCCAATTTGATTCAAATTTTCTGTTACCTGAAGATAAAAATACCCTAATTTGGGGACAGGGGGAGGGAGGGAGGACATAAGCTGCCTGATGGTCCTTGCCTTCCAAGGCTGCCTTGAGACAGAGGCTCAGATTGTGTATTTGTCGTAAGGAAGTGCCCAGGCTCTCTGCACGGCTGGGCTCTGCCTGGGTGGTAGCCATGGGCGGCGTAGATTATGAGCCACATGCCAATGTGACAGCACCGCTGCCCACACCCAAGTGGGTGGCCCTCTGAGCGGCAGGGGCTGTGGCCTCGGGCAGGCAGGTCCCTTCACGCCCTGGGCAGGCCGTGGCCCCATGGGGCAGAGGAGACGAACACCGGCCCTCCTGGCTCTCCCGACTCCTGGGTTAGAATGAAAGAGCCCACATCGACGTACGGTGAAAATCGCAATGACCAGGACCCTCTGTCACAGGACCAGGCTGTGAAGCCAGCAAGCACGGGCCTCCCACGGGCCCCCTGAAGACAGTGGGTGGGACGGGGCGCCAGGGTCACAACCGTCTGAGGCGCTGGCTGGCGGTGATGCCAGCTTCCTGTCCAGACTCGCTCACACAGCAGCGTCCTCACTCTCACCGTCAAGGCGATCTCAGCAGGGACCGTGGCTGCAGGGACACCCACCGCGGCTGGGCAGCGAGGCCACCGCTGGTGGGCCCAGAGCTGGGGTCCGCATGCAAGCTCCTCTCTAAACCTTGTATGTCTCCACGTGTGGTGTGTGGCCAAAATAAAAGGTCAAAAGAAAAAAAATCCAGCAGAACGAGTTGTTCTCTAGCCAGAGGCCGAGGCGGCGGTGCTGAAGGCCGGACGCCTGCATTTGGTGCGCGCTCCACCATGGGCCTTAAGACGCTTCACGCTACAGCAGACCGCCCCAAACGGTTTCTGCCCACTTCAGGACTCAACATAAAATTCTTGCCATACCACACTTTTTGCATTTACCTTGAATTTTAAACTCAAAAATACTTGGCATACTTTTTAATGTTTAGTTGAAATTTCCCCAGATCGCTGACAGATAATCTTCATTATCAGAGGAAGTCTTTCAAAACTTTGCACCAAGAAATAGAACGACCTACCGCTTCTTTTATTTATTTATTTATTTTTCCTGGAGGGAACTGAAACAATCAGATCTCAGTAGCATTGTTTTGTTTGTTTGTTGTTTGTTTAGAATATTTTGGCTGGCAATTATGGTACAGACAATGAATGTACAGGCTATCCCAACTGTGTCTATCCAGCAAATTTTACTAGCGTTACTACACGAAAGTACGTTTCAAAATAACTTTTGGCTGAAGACCAAACACATACTTTTTTTTATAAGTAGGCTAACTTCTCTCTTAGATAATTTCATGCAAGTAAAAGAACTTAATAACAGAGTTACTAAGTTATTTGTAATCTTAAGGTGACATTTCTTAATATGAATTGATGATGATTAACTTAAGTGGCCTCTTTGAACGAAACGGAAAGTGGGCCTCAGAAGAGAACTCTGGGCTGCACTGCCCTAGTCCGTGAACGCTGCTACACCCCAGCGCTTAGCTCGTATTTTCCTAGTATCTTCCTCACGTTCCAGCTGAGGATGAAATGAGACTCTGGTTATCGATGAAAAGTGGGAACACTTGAAACGATGGCAGACAAATAGTTTTCCCATCGCGCGGCACTTTACATCTGAGATGGGGTCATCTGTCAGTGCCACCATCTGACTCTGATGACCTCGCTGTACTTCACAGACAGACCTCGTTTCGCCATGCCTGGCTTTACTACAGTTCACAGATACTGTGTTTTTTTACAAATTGAAGGTCTGTGGCAACCCTGCATTGTCGGATAATGGTTAGCACTTTTTAGCAATAAAGTATGCTTTAATTAAGGTATGCACATTTTTTGGATGTAATGTCAATGCACATGTGATAGACTACAGGGTAGTGTAAACTCTACATGTCCTGAAAACCAAAATAGCCCCCACATTCAAGATGGTATTTATGCTTTTAGTGGAAGAAAAGCGTGTCAGGAATCCCTCTGCAGCACTTCTCCATGACGAACACAGATGCATACGCACGCAGCACGTGTACACATGTAAACGCAGCTCTCACAGAAAAGGCACACTGATTACAGAATGACACACCAGCCCATAACCTTATTTGTTAGCCAGCCACTTCACTGCTCACAGATACTGAGTGGATATTCTAAGTGAGACCTTCTCCAGTGGCTCCTGACGATGCTAGTCTGTTCACAGGGCGCCCTTCGAAGTCCTCACGGGATATTCGTGCAGGACGCACTGCGGGCAGGCGTGAAGCCCAGGCCTACCGGTGAGCCCGGGAAGGCGCTCCCCGGGCCCCCTGCATAATATGAAGAGGGGAGGGGAGGGGAAGGACGGACCTAGACACCACGGCTTCTAATGGCTTTTTCTCTCTCAAATTCTCAAAACCAAGAAAAGGAAACACAACTACTCCAACATAAAGTGAACCATAATTTAAAAAAAAAAAAATAATGAAGTTTCTCTCCAGAGAGAGTAGGAAAGATGGGAAAACTGAGTCTGGAAGGAGAAACAGAGTCTGGAAGGCACGGGACACAGAGCAGGAAGGCTGTCTCACACCTCTTGACATCCTGAATTACAAACCTCGATTTCCTCCACTGAATTCCTGAACTTGTAATCTGTATTCTGGAAAACTCGGGCCAGGCAGAGCAGGAGGTGAAAGCTGCAGAGGTGACCCGAGCCGAGGTGGCCCAGCTGTGCAGCACAGCCCAGGGGAGCGTCTGGACAGGTCTCTAAATTCAGTATTTACAACCTCTATTTTTTAGGAGGTAGCAGACCTTGCTGTGATCCAAGAAGGCAGAGAGTCTGGCAAAAGAAATGATTACGGCGGAAAAGACTCTTGGGGAAGAAAAGCAGCTGACATCATTCCTGACTCTTCAGGTGTGTCTAAGAAGCATCACTGGGTGCCTTTTATTGGAGAGGGGCAAATGTTCCAAAGAATCTAGAAGATGGCTAGAAGGATGACAGCGGCAGCAGGACACTCCCCCTCGGCCAGTGCGGGAGACTGAAACAGAGACGCCTGTCCAGGCTGTCTTGTGGTTGAAGTCCCACGCGTGCACATGGCTCTCGCATCTAGGTCCAGACGCACCCCTGGTTCTCTGCCCCATCTCCCAGGCCTGAGCAATCTCTCCGCCCTAAACTAACCAGCGCTCTGATCCCAGCTTTCCCTCTGCCGATGTGCATCAACGCATGTTTCTGCCCCACTGCAGCATCATACGCCCCCGGAGGGAGGGCTACAGCCCTGGAGTCGGCCGGATTCATTCCTCCCCCTGCCCCGATGTTAATCAGTTGGTAGACTGGACACACCTGCCCGGGCAGCATCTCTGTCAGCCGGGGCTGAAGTTCTGATTTGTACTGGTCTGAGCCTTCACAGACAGTAAGACCAGACGTGGCCCCTGACTTGAGAGTTTACAGTCGAAGGGGAGCTAAGCCCTGTAGGCAGAGGGAAGTGCACAAGATATACGGCAGCGAAGTTCAGGGTACTCGGGGAGTCCACGGCCAGGGCATCGAGCCAGGCGTTGGGAGCTGGGGAGGGTTCTGGGGAAGGGACATTGAAACGGACACTCGGAGGATGCGAAGTGAAGGCGGCAGGAGGTCCCGGCACTGCTGTTGCTTACTCGGCCTGAAATCCACCTCCAATTCCAGCCCCTCCAATCCGCCCGGCTCCCCACTGCCTATGGAACAAAGCGCAGACCCCTCAGCTTTGCCTTTGGATTCTCCACGGCCCGGCACCAAGCCATCTTCCCTGAAGCAGGCACCCCAGCACGTGTCCCCCGGTCACAGTCCAGCTCCCAGCCTCTGGACCTGTGCCTGCGTCCCCTCCACCCAGAATCCCAGGCCTCCAGATGCAACGAAGCTTTCGGTGTCCAGCGCCAGAGGCACCCTCCCCATGAAACGTCCGGGGGCCCCTGAGCTACCCAGCCCAGGCCGGGCCCTCCCTGCCCTCAAAGCAGAAGCACTTGACATTTGCTACTTTCTGCCTTGGGTCACTAAACGCGCTTTCTTTCCCGAGTGCCAGCCGTGTGCCTACCAGAGGAGGAAAGACAGCGAGTTCCCTCTGGGAGGCTGTGCTTGGGCCAGCCTCTGAGACACCAGGGAGGGGACGTCTACGGGGCAGGCTGTCCCGGGCCGGGAGCAGGGAGAGGGCTGCACTGGAGACAAAACTGCGGGCTGACAGTGCACGTGGCCGCGGGGCCGGGAGCCAAGGAGTCACCGGGCAGGGCGGGCAGAGCACCAACCCTCCGGCTGGAGAGTCCCTTGTGGGGGGCTGTCCTGAGCACAGGTGCTGGGACTACTGTGCCCAGCCACACAATCCAGACTGTCCCCAGACACTGTGACATGTCCCCTGCGGGGGGCACAGCCACCACCGCCCGAGAGCCACTGGCCTAGACCTGTGAGCACAGGTCCCAAGTAGGTTTCTTTCTTCCCGTGATTTAGTCACTCGCTGATTAAATTAATTGTGAAGCAAGCACCTGGTGAGCGGCTAGGACGCGTAAGGCACTCATGCCAGCACTGGAGGCTATGCCACATGCTGAACACCTCTTTACAGAATATCTGGAAAAAGGCTACATTTCAGGGGGAAACCTGGTAACAGGTGTTCATAAAGGGATATGAGCACTGGAAGCACACAGATCAGAGGCTCTGCACTCAGGCACCCACAGGCTACACGCACGGCGAGGGGCCTGACGTGTCTGCCCACCTTCCTTGAAGCGGACAACGCAGGTGAAGACGCACGTGATGCTGTTGTTTCCTGTCCCTGCCAGATGCAGAAGTGCTCGCTGACTTGCGAACAAGCGCGAAACGTGGAGCCTTCTGGTTGGTAACTTGTGAGCACACGGTAAATGTCCTCAGCTGCCGTGGAGGGAGATAGTTCTGTCACAGAAAACAAATCCTAGAATTGCTGTGGCTGCAGCTTTTTCCTGAATTTGACTTTCTTAAATCCTTGTTATAACCTCCTCACTCTAAAAAGACTAAATGGTAAGAAGGACCCTGTTACGCCCAAAGCCAGCACTTCAGATGGACGCTCTTCACGGTGGCACCTAAAACAGCAACACGGTCGGAACTACGACGGCTGAGCTTTGCAATCCCTTCTCTCTAACAAGGAACTTTTCAAAATCCTTTTCATGGAGCCAGAATGGCTCAGAAAAAGTAGGTGTTCTTTGCAAAATGTGAAGTTTACTTTTCACAATAAGGAAGTTAGGCCTTAAACAGCTTTTGTACCTGAAGACACATGTACGTAAAAGTCCATTTGTTTCCCTGTAAACGGTCCTTATGTTCCCATGGAGGACACCAGACACATCCTACTTCTTCCTAATTCTCCCCATTCACACACACGCAGGCTCCTGGGCCTTCCGCTCCAAATAAAGACACAAACCGGCAGCAAACAGATGGCAAACCTCTGAACAGTTTCTTCCTCGTGCCAGGCTGCTCTCGGATGTAAACACATTCCCAGACTGTGTTAAAAATGGGGCCCTTTCTGGTTCCGATTCGGTTTCTGTCACCCAAGTTCTGTTCCCGAGAAAGTCCTTGCTGTGGACCCGGGCGTGGAGGCCCCTCCACAGGGACGCAGTGAAGCCTCATCCAGGGCCCTGAGCTACGCCTGTTGCCTGGTCGGTTTTCAGTGAACTGACAACGCCGGCCTGTTTATCGGAACTGCAACCGGGCTGGCCTCCGCGGGGTGGGCCAGGCTCCCAATAACCCTGAATGCACCTGTTAATTTTGCCTCTGGGTAAACAGTTGAAAACTCCTCAGCTATTTCCTCAAATTGGGTGGAAACAAAGAAACATGAGATTAAAAAAAAAAGTCTAGATTTGGGAATTGGAGATGCATTAATTTAAAAAGGGAACAGGGTCAAACTAGGGGCTGGGAGGCTAATAAGTACAGAGCACACAGCAGGGTAAGAGTTCACTTAATTTACCCCGAGATCTATTCCAGACGCGGCCAATGAAAGATTATTGGATCCAGACTTGTGACTGCTTCCTAAGGCCAACCTCACTTAAGTGTCACCGCCCGCCCTTCAGAAATATTGCTAGTACCCCAACCTGTTCGAGGGAGGGGGGCTTACTCAGCTGGCAGCCCCCTAACTTTTGTTCTCTGTGCTGCTCCCCCTAATTCCCTCCTCTGCTGTGGGAATCGGGCAGAACAGCTGCCATGCAAACCGCAGGACACCCAAGTTGATCCTACTCGATGAGATTTTTAGTGCTTTATTACACGGAAAGCCAACCCCAAGGATAACAGACTACAGACAACAGCAAACGCTCTATCAGGCCGGCGGTATGCGGTTAAGGGCTCGGAGATTTACCGGAAGGGCTGCCCATCAATCAAGCGCTCTTTCTTACACATCAGATTTAGAAAGAAGGAGAAGAGGATGGAGCCTAAGGCAGCTTAGTTAAGATGTTCAGAATGCATGGGTTTGCTCCAAACCGGAGGGGAGAGCTGAGGGACCAGCTGTAATTAAGACTGTCTTCTAACCTTTTAATTATTATTAATGTGGACACTTACAAGACTGAGAAAATGTATATATTTTACTGCAAAAGGAAATCAGTTCTAGGTGTTTGCTGATGTCACTTGAATATTTAAGTGCATTTGGTGAGCAATGATATACACTCTACTCACGTTCAAGGGGTTTACTGGAAATAACAGACTTTGTTAAAGATAGGAGCTTCAGGGCAGGAATGCGCTTCTGGCCTGTGCAGTCTCGACTGTCTGAAAACACACAGCTGTGCGGCAGGGCACAGGCACCTAATGGGAAAGGCTTTTTTGGGGCGGTGATCCAGACAAACCGGTAAGGAAGTGATCAGCGACACTAAACCACCGGGAGCTTTCCCTCACCTGGTGTTCACACCACTGAATACCACATTTAAAAAAATAATAACGAAAAACAAGACAAGCTGGACTGGAGAACTACCCACAGAACATGAAATAAATGCTCTAATGGGGCTTCCCTGGTGGCACAGCGGCTGAGAGCCCGCCTGCCGATGCAGGGGACACGGGATCGTGCCCCGGTCCGGGAAGATCCCACATGCCGCGGAGCGGCTGGGCCCGTGAGCCACGGCTGCTGAGCCTGTGCGTCCGGAGCCTGTGCTCTGCAACGGGAGAGGCCACAGCAGTGAGAGGCCCGCGTACCGCAAAAAAAAAAAAAAAAAAAAAAAGTGCTCTAATGAAAATCCGAGGTGACTGGACTGTCTGTAATGCGAGCATCTCCCAACCTCACACCCCTCTTCTGTTTCTTATTCAGAACAATCACCTTTTATTTGCAGAGATGCACTCTTTCAAATGAGAAGAAAGTGGCAGGCCACTGGCAGACACTGCCGAGCAGTGGCCACACGCGTGCGCGGTCCCCGCCCGTGTGTGTCTGAAACTGACCACCACGCTGGGTCCTGGCCCCGCGGGCAGCGGACAGGAAGGAGGCCGTGCAGGGCCCCTGCCTGTACCACACGGGGCCCCTGGGACCACTGCTCTCCCATGATTGTCCCTCCAACCACTGGGTCGCAGTGGCAGCAGCTGACGAAGACTCAGGGCACCTGCTCGCCCTGGGATGAAGCCAGGGACCACGCCTGCAGGGGGTGTGCCCAGAACTGAACGTCAAATGACAGGTTCGATTTGCTGGTGCTTCCTTTGGGTCAAATCTTCCAAGTACATTTTCTATAACAAGGAAAGATTTTGCCTAATGAGTTGACTCAGAAATGAAGTCAAGACGTCCGTTCTAGACGCAGAGATCCATCCGCTGCTTCGTGTTGCACAGCAGTGTTTCACTGTTTACCTTCCACAAGCCTGACCCTTCCTGAAAGGATGCTTTTCCTCGTAATTCACGCTTTGATGATTTTGCACTTGATCTTTCCCATTCTCACTTTTTCCTCTGGACTTCCACTGCTAACAACCCTCGCCTACTTTTCTTTCTTTTTTTTTTTTTTTAACATCTTTATTGGAGTATAATTGCTTTACAATGGTGTGTTAGTTTCTGCTTTATAACACAGTGAATCAGTTGTACATATACATATGTTCCCATATCTCCTCCCTCTTGCGTCTCCCTCCCTCCCCCCCTCCCTATCCCACCCCTCCAGGCGGTCACAAAGCACCGAGCTGATCTCCCTGTGCTATGCGGCTGCTTCCCACTAGCTATCTATTTTACGTTTGGTAGCGTATATATGTCCATGCCTCTCTCCCGCTTTGTCACAGCTTACCCTTCCCGCTCCCCATATCCTCAAGTCCATGCTCTAGTAGGTCTGTGTCTTTATTTCCGTCTTACCCCTAGATTCTTCATGACCTTTTGTTTTTTTTTTCTTTTTCTTAGATTCCATATATATGTGTCAGCGAAAGAGAAAAACAAATATCGACTACTTTTCTGTTCCTGGGGGTGGCAGAAGGAGGCAGGTCTGCTCACCACTTAGTGTCCTCACTTCTGTCCTTGTCGGAAGAGGGGAAATGCAGGCGGGCCGTGACAGAGTTTCTTCCATTTCCTTTCTTTCCTCCTCACCAGGTGCACACAGGAAACTTCTGAAAACGGCCCGAGACATGCAACACCGCCACACGGAGCACAAAGCATCGGGCCTTTCGGTAAAAGGTTGTCTCAAGGTTACGCGGGAGATAACAGGGTGTGTGTGTGCACACGCGGACAGCCATGGACGTGGGGCTGGACAAGCTGTCCAGATCTGCACAGAGCAGGAGGCTGCCAGGACACCAACATGCGGAGTAATGAGTTCACTAAAGAGATCACTCATAGTTGGGCAATCGATCCGGCAGTTCAAGGCTCGGTTAAGATGGCCTGGGAGAGGTAACCGCTTACTGTGGGTGTGAAACACGCAAATCGTACATGGATCAGGCCGAGTTATTCATTTCAGAAATCCCCTGAGTCGGATGCATGAGTCATGCGCGCAAGGTGTATTTTGTGTTTTATTTCCTCCACTCCGATGCCAGTGCCAAATCTCCCCACCCCCCTGCCCCACCCCGGCCTCCAGCACCGTTCGGAGGCAGACAATGCCACCACTGTTTCCAGAACACAGACACGGTCAAGAGTGGAATTACACCATGATGCCCCGGGGGGCAGGGCAGCTGAGGCTGTGTCAGCATTTCCATTATAAAAATCTCTTTTCAAGGACTAATAGCTCAGTTGTAAAAATTCACACCCACACCCAGGTAAAATTTGTCAGCAGAAACTATTTCGTTCTGTAAAACGGGAAAATGTACGCGTTCAAAAAGTCATACTTTGGACGCACACCAATTTCTCCTACACAGACACGGGGCAAGAGGCCTCGGGGAAAGGTGAGTCCCCGTCTGTGGTGGGGGGCATGGCCTCGGGCAAGGACAGGCACCTCGGTGGCTTCATTTTACCGAAATCAAGGGCAAAGAGACCACATGCTGAATTGGGATTTCAGTTTTCAAAACTCAGCTTTTGTCCTTGTCAAAACCAAAAGACAGTAAGACCCATGACCACCTTCTCTCCTCCGACACCATCCACCCTTATACAACAGTGGTTCTCATCCACTGGGGAGGTTCTCCCCCAGGGGGCCGTGGCCACGTCTGGGACGCCTGTGGTTGACACCCCAGCTGGGGTTGCGCTACCAGGGCCGAAGCCGGGGGGCTGCTCCCAGGGTCCCGGACGGCACGGGTGGCGAGGTCGGGACTGCTGTAGTTACCCGGAGCCCCGCAGGCCGCCCCCCACCCCGGGGGAGACCCGCAGGAGGCAGGCCTTGCGCACAGACTCTCCCTGGGGCCTGAAAGGTTCGCGTGTGTTTTCTTTATGCATTTACTGGAAAGGAGGCACATCGACATCCCACATCCACTACTCGGCCTCTTCCCCTGGTCATACTTTCCTGCTAAGGGTGACTTTTTCTAAAGCACAGAGACAACCAGAAAAAAGAAAGAAAAGGAAGATGAGAAATAAGTGGCCCTGTGCGAGCGAGGCCCCGATGCCTATTTTCTGTTCGCATTAGAGGGAGGCAGCCGCGCTGCGGGGCCACGGCGTGTAGTCTGGGCTCACGGGCACCAAAAACCTTCCACTCGCCTTGTTCATCCATGACGAACGCATCGCCAATGCCCGCATTTTATCTCCTATCCATCAATCATCTCCACACCGCAGGTCAGGGAAGACACGAGGGGCCGTGTGTGCCCTGATGACCCGCGATGGGAAACGGGCGAGGAAGGTACGGACGAGACTCTAAGGAGAAGGTCCCAGGCCCGACCTCAGCACGAGCGTCAGCATATTCTCCAGGTGCCACCTGTTTGCTAAAACCATCAAAGTAACGTATTCTGGTAATTCAAACGTCAAGTCCTTTTCTTCCTTATTTCTCCCATCGAGGGGAAGACGTACTTATTAAGGAAAGAGAACAAGGGCAAGAGGCGGAGGGTAGAGTCCCATCGAGAGGAGAGACACAGCCCTGCAGAGTGTGGTCGCCCCAAGTTCGGGGACGGCCGACAGCACCCCGCAAAATGCCACTGCCCGGAGAGGGTGTGCCCTTCCTCATCGGCTGTCTCGGTAGCTGTCACAAGGGCGAGGCAGATGACGTCAAACAGCAGAGGAGAAAGAACGCAAGGATAA
Source organism: Neophocaena asiaeorientalis asiaeorientalis (assembly GCF_003031525.2). Taxonomy (NCBI): domain Eukaryota; kingdom Metazoa; phylum Chordata; class Mammalia; order Artiodactyla; family Phocoenidae; genus Neophocaena; species Neophocaena asiaeorientalis. The sequence continues at coordinate 1,201,212 of NW_020175395.1, forward strand.
CACGTTAAGCAAAGCAGTCAACTGGCAAAGCAATCGAAGTCTTACTTTTGTTACCAAAATATCACATATGAGCAACTAGTAGAGTGACAGGGAAATAATACTCACCAGGTAAAAGTATACCCAAAACTCAACCTTCCAGAATTGGAAGCATTTCCAGTGGAATTTAAATTTACTCTGCCAACAAATTATAGGCATCATATCATATCCTTCCTCTCCACTGCTACTACTGTTACTGCTACCACACACACACACACACACACACACACCCCACACGTGTGTAACGAGGCATGTATGCACTTCCTGGGGAGATGCTGGCATTGTGAGGTTGGATTTATAAACATTCATATACACTGTGTGTCTGTGTATCCATCTCTCAACCCCCAAACCTCCCACAAGAGTCCCACATCCTCCGGAATCCGAAGGGCCGCGCAATGAACACTCACCAAGGTGCAGGCGGAGGAGAGGCAAACCTCCCTATGGGCACACAGGCAGCCTCGAGGGGCAGGTCCTGCATTTCGGGGTGCGGCCAGCGAGGGCAAATGTGTTAGCTGTTGGAGGTGACAGTGATAACAATGGTGTCTGAGTGTTTGAAATGCCTCAACCGTTTCCATCTCCTGATTCTGGTGAGTAAAGTCACTGAACATGAGACCCGTCTCTGTAATTCACCTGGCCCTGGCGCTTCCTCACAGAAAGCTGCGCTCTAACCCACCTGCGGGGACAGGCCGCATCCATTCCTAGTTACAACTCGGGACCTACACCCTCTCCCTTTACTTCCTTAAGTCAGAGAAGTCCTCCTGGCCCTGAAAACATCCCCGGCTACCGTACGGTGCCAGACTTCCCCACCGATTAGACAGGCGCTCTCCCTGAGGCTGGGAGCTCGCGTGCTTGCGCTCTTTGCATGTCACAGTCCGCGGCTGCACAGACTCCCTCGCTGGGATGCAGACGCCCCAGCTTTGCTCGGGATAGGTGACACTAGCAGCTGCCCATGTGGACAAAACGCAACAGAGCACAGTGAGCCCCTTACCCCCAATGGGGTTCAACACGCAGGGCCGCTCCACCTGGGCGGCGACGTGCAGCTTCAAGAGGCAGATCAGAGGGGCCCCTCGTTCTGCTGTGTGCTTCTCACACCTTGCCCCTGGGACCAACCACTCTACTGCCAACAGGGCCTCGGGGAAGTGACCACTCATTCCCTAAGTCTGTCTTGAGCTGAAGGACAGCAGTTCATCAATGCGATGGAGAGAGCGCGCAAAAATATTAAAGACCACTCGCGAGCTTTAAATCACGCTCAGAGCCTAAGGAATCAAACAAATGAAGCCGGTCCCAGGATGCAGACAGCTGCACCACACACTAAGGGAACGAACAGGCCCCTCCACAGGGCAACACGAGCACCCAGCGGCGAGTCCAACCTCTGCAGACACACCCGAGGCTTCTGATTAGAAAATCACCAAGTGACGAAGCAAGAGGAGGGCCAGGCCTTAGACGGACGGAGGGAACCACACCAGGACGTTCACTGCGGGGAACCGGCGGGGCCTTGCTGCCGGCCCCTCTCAGGAGATGGACAGCCGTCAGGAGCACAGGACTCCTGGAGTTCCTCTCAGGAGATAAGGCCGGTGGACACATGGGGGCCGTAGGTCTGGGGCAGCTCACGCTGACCCGGGCTGGAGAGGGACGTCCAGTCCACGATCTCTCAGCTCCTTACACTTTGGAAAATGCAGTTCGGCTCCAGCTAAGGGTTGGTTGATGCAGGGTCACCGTAGGGCTCATTTGGAAAGTGTTCCTAAACTTCCTTTTATCAGGAATGGCCTCTTAAAATGGAACATACACTGGCCTCCCGTTTGTGGGTCTGAGAGCCAACAGCAGAATGCAGATGCCCAAAGCCTGAGAAGAGGGGCGGCCCTGTCTGTTTGGCATCATCAGGAATATAATGAAATGCATCTGTATTATTCTCTACATTTTGTAGCAGGACTGATCCACGGACCGTGTGCAGACTTGGGTTTTTTTACGAATTAAGTTGAAATATTCTGACAGTCTAGTGGTTGCCACTGTTAGAAACTGCATTTCTGTGATTATAAGCAAAGGACACCGAGGTCGGCGTCCTGGAAAATTCACCAGATTGATTTTAGGATAAATTCTGCCATGTCCACCCCCAGCCTGCATTACACGTATGAACACGTGTCTCACTGTATCAGAGCCCCGTGTGTATTACGTTCATGAAGATCTACGCCCTTGACGTACGAGAAAACTCACAGAGCTGAGAGCTGGGAGCCTTACGTCTCATTAGTCTGTGACTCCACACATCTCAGCACATTGAATAAAACATATAAAATCAGACTAAAAGGATCCATAATGTTAAATCTTCAAACAAGAATGAAGCCTGGAGAAAACTGCTTAGACGTTACCCCTCATTTCTTGCAAAGTAAGCTCATATTTAAGTTCAGATGGACCGGGTCAACAATGACTATTTTTACTGTTAAAATGCCCCAGGGAAGTTATAAACGCACCAAATATGCTATTAACCTTCCTTTATATTGTGTGCAGCTGTATGGCTTTGTACCAGGGACCAAACTTCCCAACCAGGCCAGCAACGTGAAAGAGGCTTTTTTTCCAACACCTTTCAATAACAATGCTTTGCTTGTCACTCGATTTCCATTTCTTTTTTTCTACTACTTCACACTACTATTTGGTTTAGATTTTACTTATTGCAATCACTTTTCGCTGAGGAGTGCATTATGTATTACCGAACAGGAATAAAAACAGGCGAAGAAATGTCACGAACAGAGGTGAATAAATTCAGATGTTTATTTCTGATGCCCAGAGTCAACGCTTTCTTAACTCTCAAAATCATTCTCCCTGACCAGTTTAAAGAGGCGTTTTTAACGTTTCTGTAGGGCCTTCCTCAGCTTCAGTAATATTAAGGATGGTCAATCGATCTTATGAGAATTCAACAAAGATGATAATGTTCAGTCTCTTTTTCTTACTGTCTACGTGGGAGGCTAAAATCTATTCCGCTTCTAAAAGGGAATTTTAATGGCTTTCGATCGTTTACAAGCGCTGGCAGGCTCCAGTAAAGGAGAAGTGTCAGCCACATTTCTGGGCCTTTCTCTTTTCACAGGACTGAGATGGAAGCAGAGGCCCTGAGGTCGTCTTCTCAGGTCTGAGGGGACACGCCCTGTCCTCTGTCCTACTGTTTACACTTTATGAACTTTGTACTCAGACCTGCACAAAATGACGATTCAGCCGAGGCCCTCACAGCTGTTAACTGCCCAGTGTATTGTCGCATGATTTCTTTTTGACATCCAACCACAGCACCTACGCAGGAGACAAACAGTGGACACGGCAGAAGCCCCACTAGGACCCTCGTGCCGTGTCTGCTCTGCTGATGGAAGTGCTTTCCTCAAATGCTGCCGCTCACAGAAAGGCCGTCGACAAAGTCATCACTAAGATGGTTCTCATGAGAGAGACGAGAGCAAAAACTTCCTCAGGCAGAAGGTGAGACTAGGCTAAACTGCAGGGCCCTGGGTGAGACGTCAACACAAAAAGTCAGCTCCATTTGGTGTAAAGTTGCGAACTTTTAGCGGTACCGGCCACCAAGAGCGCAGCGAGACAAGTGTAACTGCCTTAACGAGTCCCCTCCTCCTGAGACTGGAGTCCAACCTCTGCCCCTCCTCATGGGGCTGAACTTCCCATCTGGCTTCTGCTTTTGCTTTATGAGTCAGGAAAAACGACACCAAAGCCCTTGCTTCAGAGCCATCTGTCCAGAGACCCCAGGCCGTGGATGGACGGCTGAAGTGTCTGGGGTCGGGCGGCCCCGCCCTTGATGGCACGGACGGCTCGTGAGCCCAGCGCCCTCTGAGGTTCCCTGTGCACAGTCGGGGGCCGCACAGATGATGCCACAGCCCTTGTGACAGTCACATTCAAATTGTGACACTTGACTGCATCCAAAGAACAATATCATAACTTACTTATTAACTGCCTTCAAATATATTCATCCTTATGTTAAGAAAACAGTACTAAGTCCAAACTTTACGAAACTAGAGAATCTTGCTTAATGATCGGACTAGAATAGAAGCCGACAATACACACTGTCCTTCTCCTCACTGGTCTTCCAGACCTGATTCCAGTGAGGAAGAGAGACTAAGCAAATAACCAGTTAAAACCTCACAAAACATCTACATCATAATTTGTTTTTTTAAAAAAAGGAAGAGATGATATCCTGTAATGACCTATAGTGGAAAAGAATCTAAAAAAGTATATATAACTGAATCGCTTTTCTGTACACCTGAAACACAACACTGTAAATTAACTATACTTCAATTTTTAAAAAAAGATAATCAATGAGGAAAAAAAGGAAGAGAGAAATTCAAAATAAATCAATGACCTGACTTTAATAATACATATTTTTAAATACTGGGAGTATACAAATTAGATATTCAGTTAAAACATTATAATAAATTCTGTAATTTTTTTTCAGTTAAAAGAAGTTGCTCCATATAATGGGCTACTACTCGACAATAAAAAAAATATACACAACAACTGGGGTGAATCTCAGACGCATATGCTAAATGAAAGAAGCCAGACTTTCAAATGCTACTGCTGTAGAATTACATTTATATGTTACTCTGTAAAAGGGGAAACTATGGGGTAGAACACTCCGTGATTCCGAGGGGTGAGACACGGGAGGAGAAGAGGAAGCTGTGGGGTAGGGGCAATTTGCTGAGGGATGGGCTGTCCTACATCTTGACTATGGTGGAGGTTACAGGACTACACGCGGTTACAAAACCCGCAGAACTACAGACCAAAAAGGATGAACGTCACTGTGTGTAAGTTACACCTCAGTAAACCTGACTCAACACCAAATAGCTGATATTTTTCACTAATATTGGAGAGTTGCCCCAAATCAGACGAAAAGAGTCTTAAGAGCGTATGTTGCCAGCCGTGAAAGGGAGCCGGGTCCACAGGTTTGGGTTTTTAGGAACTTGGTTCAGAAGGTAAAGGCATGCGTTTAGAAGCTTCAATAAGTCAAGTTCTCCAACTCACTGAGTCGCATACGACCAAACGCTGATGCGAGGGAGGTAAGAATCCCAGCGTTCCCGCTCCCCCTGGGGTCCACCAGCCGTTTCCCCTGGTGCCGCCCACATCTGCTCCACCAGTTCTGGCCAGCGGGCAGCACCTGGGCCAGGGCTCACCATCCCGTCGGGGCAGGAAACACCAGGCCTCTCCATTCAAGAGCGTAATTTACAGAAACCAGCTCTGTCTTTCCTCTGTCTTCCAGTTAGATAGTGGCCTGCTTCTGAGCCAGGTGCCCGGAGTAAAGCCTGACGGGTCACCCGCAGGCACGATGCTCACAGGACGGAGGGCTCTCAGGATGCGAAGGACAGAAAGCTAGACCAACAGCTCCCAAGTTCTGGGCTGACAACGTTCATTCCAGATGGACAGGTGCGCAGTCGAACTGGGGAAGACGATGGGATGCGGTTAAAGACCACAGTCTGCACAATGAACCGACAGCACGGGGAACCCAAGGGTTCCAGAACCAGGAGGTTAGCGCGAGGCTGCTGTCTGCCCTGCACCTGAGTTAGCCATCGCCAACGTTAACAACTCTGGTCATTAACGGTCTGTCTTACGTGAAGTCAAACTCTTTCTTGTAAAATGTTATTTTGACCTTTGGAACAATATAGATGATTTCTATTCCCTCTACTAAATAACAGCCTCTCAAGTGTGAAAACGAAGCTTTCAAGTTTCCACTTTAGGCCAAAGCATGTACCGAAGTAGTTTCTAAGAAATATTTACAATTGCCAACTAAACGACGTTAATTCCTTGACCGCAGTCGCCAGAAGCGTCATTCTCTATCCACCATTCTCTGGTGGCCAGCAAGTCAGCCTTGGGTCATCCAGAAGCCCTAGGAGTTGAAAGGTCGCATAATCTCAAAAGGCAGATGCCAGAGGCTCTGAATGTTACACCAGCAATGGCTGGGGGGGGTGGGGGGGCGGCGGGCAGAGGCACTCCAGCTTCGGATACCTGGGGCACAGCCAGGGGTTAGTTCTACCCCAGAGCCAGTGGGGTAAGCAGCTCGGTCCTGCCTTCCAGAGGGAAATCAGGGGAGCCTGGCTCCTGTGACAAGAGCGGCCTCCAGGGCTGGATGCCAGCGCTACACAGCCTGATCCAATTCCCCTGATTTCAGGGCATGAAGCAGCAATGTCAGCGGCTAAAGGTCATCTCTGCAATCTCTCCCCTCCAGAAGTGAAAGACCAAGAGGCACCCACAGGTCACAGAGAAGCTGGCCAACTGGCTGGCCTGCTGTCACAGCCCTGTCCTACGGCAGATGCACTTCCTTCCCCGACCACAGCGAGTCCTTACGAAGGACTTACGAGTCCCACAGCGGGGCTTCCGAACACGCTTGGTCCCGTTCAACTTTTCTTCTGAGAAAGTTCGTGTAGATTACAAAGACAAAATATAATTTATCTCTTTCAGACCTAAATTTAGTTAAAATTCAAACTGAAGAGCAGATATTATTGACTATGTTTAAGAACAGAGACATTCCACAAACCTTAAAATAATAAAAGAGCCTCAGAGAGGACATTTGCTTCAACCCCTTTCCCAACCATTGAAGTTTTAGTTACTTTAAACCTTGGAGTATTTGACTAGGATTTGCAGAAAATAACTCGAACAGGAAGGGAGATGATGATGAAAGAACAGATATTTCTGCACTAGAACTCCTCATTCTTCACAAACCAGACCAATAAAAATAATGTTTTGTTTGATGAGTTAAGCTCATTTATTTATTTTAGAGGCTGTGGGTGATCCCTCGGTATTGAAAGAGAAATAAAAACTATTTTGTTTAATATTTCAGACTGAAAGAGTGGTTCTCCCTTTACATGAACATACCTTGGATGGGAGAGACGGGAAAAGACAAGGGCTCCTGCTGGCACAGCATCGGGCGGCCAGGGAACAGCATCGCCAGAGCCTGTCAACAACACTCACCAGCGCATCAGGTGCTGGCGCAGCACAGCAAGCTACTGGGAAGACTTGGCTGCGTACTTCAAATGTGTAGCTCAGAAAAGTTCTTTGCATTAGCTAGAATAAGGTTAACAAAGATTAAAATCTTTCATAAAAAGAGCCTATAATTTATACATCCCCACATCTTGCTATAGCTCATGCTGATCTGTCTTTGCCAAAGAATCTTCCCCAGTTGCACCCAGCAAGCCTCAGATTAACTTGAAAACATCTAACTTCTTATTCATGTAGTATTTTCCTCGGTAAAAAATTGTGGATTTATTATTTGGTACTGTTGAAAGATATTTTTCTTCAGGTTGAAATAATGGGCATAATTGAAAGTTGGTGAGAAGAGAACTAATTTCTATGCACATGACGATTAGAACATTGTTAAGAAAAGTCTCTCCAAGCAGTATTCTCTCTTCCAAATCTAAAATCCGCATCAGCTTACACCAAACGCTGAGCAAACATCACTAAATTAGAGAAGTTCAATATTGAAGTTATACATAATTTATTAGAAGTAGCAACTGCTTGGAAGCTAAACTAAGTACATTATTCTACTTTTTAACATGTAAGGAAGGATGCTTATATCTTCACTCCACAGAACAGGAAGAAAAATTTCTCAGGGAATGTGACTTTAGACATTAAATTCAAAAGCATCTGCCTGTGTTGCCTCAGCGGCCTCTGTCACCTGTGACTGGAGGAGTTGGCAAAGCCATCGAGAGGGAGGGGGATTTATCAACGAGCTGCAGCCGGGGGTCACACTCACAACCGCTACTTTCTCGGAACACACAGGAAAACTCGCCACAGGAAAAACTCTAGCAAGTCAAAAAGAAAATGTTTTAGGATTTCACCTTAGAGGGTATAGTTTTCCTGTTTGTTTTAGTACATTTTTGTGTGTAGGATGAGTGGACTGGAAACAGCACCCACAAACGCTTGGCTGTAAACCCTGAAGTGTTATGTAATGTGTCCACATAGTAATTCCTCATATCACACTTCCAAACACAGGAAAACGTGTGTGTGTGCGTGTATGTGTGCGTGTGTGTGTCTTCCAATATAATAGGGGCGGGAGGGGAAGTCCCCTGGTGATTTTATTCAACAACTCTAAATTTACATGAAGTATCTGGGTAGCTTTTTTTTAAAAGAACTTTTGTGTAGCATGAGAATGGGCTATTTTATACTAGTGATTTAAAGATTCCGACACCTCCTAGAAGCTTCTAACATCGTATACATTAAAATCCCTCCTAAGTAAAGACTTAGACGTGCTCTCCTTTGCTTCAGCTCATGCAGTGAGGACGCCTGCACGTGTACGTCTAAACAGCACAGAAGGTGGACAGTGTATAAATCCCTCTACCTTTGGCATTATTGTAAAGCACACACTTATCAATAAAATGCAAACATGTCACATGCATGTGACTCCCTTCATATCTGTGTTTGTAAGAACTTCACAAATCACCAACCTTTAAAGTTAGGAAAAAATAAAAAACAAGCTGGGTAACATATTTTCTAGTGTGTAGCCTTAAAGAGACATTAACCAATTTCAAACAAATTAGCCAATAAACCAACAGGAAAAAAGTGGTCATTTTCAACTGGTAAGATTAAATCATCTATGAGAGGCAGGTCATAACATTTTATTTACGAAAAAATTTTTAAGTCACTTTTTACAAAAATAAGAAATACGTTCCCTAGTTTATTATCAGTTCAACAACAATCCGAAGAAGATAAAACATGTAGATTTGAGTTATTTATAAAACTTTTCTTATTCATTGGTCTTACTGCATAGGAATGGCACTTCGATCAATCTTTCAAAGCAGGGGTTTCGGAAGCTATAGTTAACCTCTGTATTAGAAAAAAAAGACAGGGAATTTCAATGCAATGTATCTAAATAATGTAGTTCCTAACAGCATTTTTAAAAATAGAAGTATAAATGTAAAGAACCGTGACAAAGGAAAAGCGATGAATTAATAAAAGAGCACTCCACTCTTAATTTCTACGATGAGAAACAGCACATTATTTATTTTTACTACAATTAAGAACACTTCAATGATCAGACAACGGGGCAAAGCTACGAAGCAGTGGGTCAGTCTATGGCGACGCGGATTTTTCTTTTTACACAGTGGACGTGAGCGTGTAGCAGGGGGTGGGAACAACCCTACGATCCCCATTCCCGGTCTTCATCCATTTAGGAGTGTTTACTACATGTGGCAAAGGTAGATTTGCTGGTGATGAACTCAGGATAAAATGGAAAAAATGTGAACCTTGACCTTCTTAACACCACTTAAAAATCAGAACCAGGCCCCTCCGTACACCACCCCACGGCCTTCAGCTCGACACACTGGAAACCTGACCCCTCGTCCGAGCGGAAAGGATGCTTGTCAAACTCCAGCTAAGCGGCAACCCCGCGGCGTCCCCCACTCGGCTGCCTCGCCCCTGCCACCAAAAGACAGAGAGATTCTTCTAAAGAAAGTCCAATTTCATATGGATTCTAGAGTTTACAACAAAGTCTGACATAAGAACTATTTTTGCCTTGTTTTCAAAGTTCATTTGCAAAACATATCACAGAGGATATAAATCTGGACTTAACAAGAAAGAATGTTTACATTTTTATTGCTGGAGCATAGAAACTCCACCATCTGTGTTCACTGGGTCCCTCCTCATTGCGTTACCGTCTAAGCCACCGAAGTACCCTAACTGCATCGGCCCTCTCACTTCAGACATCAACTGCTTTCCGTAAGGAATATTTCTCAACTAAGTTTCTTTATAACCTTTCTTCCCTGTTTTGCCCTTGATTATGGAAACTTTTATTTTACATCTCCTCTCTCACTTCTTAAACCTGGTCGATTTGCAACAGTCGAAAGAGCAGTAGCGGAGGGGACGACAATTCTGTAAAATGTAGCACATACACAACTGATCTGCGTTTATTTCCAAGAAAAACAGAAATGCCCGAAAATGCCTGTTGTCCTCTATTTTTCCAAACTCAAAAACCTGAAACTAGGCAAAAATGAGGTGAAATTTCGCAACAAATTGAGCTAAGGTGATAAAATCCATGGGGAAAGAGGAGGAGAAGGAGATTAAATGACATTTAAAAATATCCAAGTCTTCATTTGATTAACTTTAATCTAATTAGAAAAAGTCACTGCTCGGTTCCCAACCAAACAAGGAGGCCTCAGAAGGTTTATGTAAAAAGAAAAAAAAACAAGGTTAGAGCAGCAAAAATAATGCTGAATTAAAGCACTCGGAGGCCGACGGCTTTGAACCTGGGCTCCACCAGCCCTGTAGCCGGCGAGGCCGTCTGCAGAGGCCCGGCTCCTGCTAACAGAGCCCCCATTGTTTCCAGAGGCAGTGAGAAAAATGCTGCTTTATATCTGCTCACACCACAGCCCCAAGAAAGGCGGCCGAGGGTGCGCAATCCCCGGGAAGGAGAAAAATGCGGGGTTACACACAGCCCCTCCCCCCTCCCCGCCATCCCCACTCACACAGAAAAACACACCTTTCTGCTAGAAACTACCCGAGCTCCACTCCTGGCACGCAGACTGCGGTAAAGGATGTTATGGTGGCGCGTGATGTATACCTGGAAATTTCTGATTCATGTGGCATTGGGCATCTCTCTGCCCTCTACCCACCGCCCCTCCGCCTGCACCTCAGCTCACGCCTCGGCCGGTGCGGCCTGGCAGCCCGGAGAAGAGCCCGCACTTGGGGGGGTGCGGTGCTTCCACACCTGTTCAGAATGTCTGTGCAGTAGTTAACGATGAACGCTTACTCCAGACCAGACAAATAGTAGACAGTGCATGTGTGGATATGCATATATGAATGGGCAATGTGGCCGGGAACAAAGGGTTTATTGTGTGAGCTGAATCAGTGCAGGGGACACGCTTTTAAAAAGCTGGAGCTTCACAGAGTTTACATTACAGACGGGAAAAGGGCTTAAAAATGTTAAGTGCTTGGAGCTACTGCGGGCCATGCAGAAGGCGGGTCATCGGGCGCGAGCAGGACCCAGTTTTCAGTGAAGGGCAGGCCTCAGCCACCAGACCAGCAAGTCCACGGCCACTTGGACTGGCCTCTTGAAGTTCAACGACAAAACCTGCCGAGATCACAGCGAGGAACACACCTGAGAGCTTTTTAAAGTCATTCTCTATAATATACGGGTTTTATTCCTAACTTTGGAAAAGGCAGAGCTGGGAGGTGTCTGGTTGGGAGCTGGGGCCGCAGGCTGGGGACTCAGGCGGCCGCTCTGCTGCCCTGGCAGGACGGCCTGCTCGGGTCCTTTCCAGGAAGAAAAACCACCCAGCACAGCAAACTCACAGGATGATAACAGAAACGCATTTTTTGGTTTATACCACATTAATAGTTTTGGTAACTTTTGAATTAGCACCATCCCCCGAAAAAGCAGTTAACAAAGCATCAGTGCTGTCCTTCAGTTTCTGCAAAACTCTGCTACAGACAAGTCGCATGGATACATTCAGCCACGTGTCTCAATTTACTTACAATAATTTTACAGAATCTACGTGTTTCCTTCTGATGATTTTAATTCGGGTGAATTCTCTAATACATGGAAAAATGACTTTGAACTCAAAAGCATAAATTGTAACAATTTTTAAAGTGAAATATCCACACATTGCATTTTTAAAGGGCATGCTAATACAGTCAAAATAAGGGACCCTTTATAAAACAGTGGTTAAATCAGCATCATAAAATAAGCCTTACAGGTTTTCTACAAAGTTTTTTTCCTCTCTGAAATGTTAATGAAGACATATCTTATTTATACTATTATAGGGTAATACAAGCAATTAGGCACGAGTCTTAAGAGGTAACAGTAAGGTTACGTCTGACAGATTTGATAGTGTTTGCGGGCAAATACAGACAGAAATAATTTTGACAAATCTAGAATCCATCCATCTGGATTTTACAACACAACTCTGTGCACTCAGACCACCAGAACACTTTACATCCTAAGGTCCACTCAGCCTAAAAACGGAAACCTCAAAGCCTTCCCTAATTATTACACGAGAAGGTCTCCACCACAAAGATCCTTAGAAACAAGTGGACACGCATCTTAGATACAGATCAAGGTATAAGAGGAAATTTCCCTTTATTGCTTGAGTAACTTTGAATTATTCATAAGTATGACTTAAAGATGTTTAATAAAAATAAGTCAGTAAATCAAAAGAAAATTCTGAGAAAACAAACCAGAATAAAAGTTAAAGTTGATGAGAGGTGAAACTAAAAGAAAACCCACGTTCAGGAGCCCTGACAAGGGAAGGCAGAATGTCTGCAGGTGGAAGAAACATCCTGTTATTTCATAGGTGTTTTCTCCCCAGTTGAGGCCACTCCAGGAGCGCCGGGTCCCAAGAGTTCACCTTATCTCCCAATAGCTGTTCTGCAATCAGGAGCTGTTCACCCATAAATGTACTCACCAGTCTATGCTAGGTGGGTAAGCAGGTCACCTGGGAAACACGCTCCTGTGTTGATGGGGTGAGTATACAGATGAGCAGGGGGGCAAGTGGGGATCTGGACTGAAAGCGCTTAGTGTCATAAACTGAGTGCATTCCCATCACGAGACCGCCTCAACCCCAGGGGACAAGAACGATGGAAGGAAATTGAGAACACGGCTTTGCAGAGCACCGAGGTGGGCATTTTTACATCCCTTCCTTCATTTAATAGTTTGAAAGGCTCTTTGAGGTAAAGAATTTTACAGATGATGAAATTCATCTCAGAGGTGTCACACGGGACAGAGCTGGGGGTCATTCCTGAATCTCTGACTTTAGTTGAGGGCTCTTTCCGGACCCTCTGCTACAAAGGTTGTAAGTAGATGTTGAATAGCTGTAGAATGTACAGGAATATATGGCATAGACTGTGTATCCAGATACTTAATATCCAGGAAAGTAGCTCTGTAAGCAGAATCTTAGAAAGCAGTCATTGTGTATTACCGGAAATCAGGAGCACAAAGGTACAAGCCTCGAGTCATAAGATAAGTAAGCACTGGGGTGTGATGTACAGCACAGCGACTACAGGCAACAGGGCTGGGTGGCACATCTGAAAGCTGCTAAGAGAGTAGATCCCAGAAGTCTTCACCACAGGGAAAGAAAACCTTTTCTCGGGATCTATGTGAAATGACGGATGCTAACTTTCTGTGGTGATCATCTCACACGGATGTGATCAAGTCATCACACTGCACACTTTAAACTCACACACGGCTGTGTGTCAAGGACATCTCAATAAAACTGGGGAAAAAGAGGAATCGAGAGTAGATTCCGTATGAAAATTTAAAATGTTCGTTTAAAATTAATTACTCATAATTCACACGCGCTGTCCTTCTAAAAGTGATTTAAGGACACCTTGTAATGTGAATACATGAGAAGGAGATATTGAGAAAGGGAGCTGACACCACGTCGTGACAGCAGGACGGACGTCGGGCCCCTCTCGGTCCCCAGCAGATGGGCAGCTGCCGCCAGGAGGGGCCCCGGGCGGCGCGGTTCCCAGGATGCTCTGCTCTGGCATGGGCACAACCAGGAATGCTTTCAAAGGTGCCTCTGTAGATGCTCACGTGTTCCCTTGGTTTCTGTCCTTTGTGTTTTAAGGGCACCCTAAGAGAAGGCAAAGGCCCCCAGAGATCAGCCCAGCACAGGCACATGTGATTCAGGCGCACATTCCCTGGCCAGCTAACCCGAGGCTGCAAAGAAGAGCCGGGCAGGGGTCTTTGTTTTTGCAGCGATGATTTCAGACTCTCTCTGCTCTTGGCAGAGGCTGGAGGGCTGCGCAGATCTCGCAGGTGGGGTACGTGGGTGTCCTGAACTGGCCATCCGGGCCCCGGCCACGGCCATTAGGTGTTTACCCAGGAATGTCTCTGACATTGTTAGGAACTGAAAATCCCAGGACCATCTTACCAGCAGGGGAAGAAAGTGGATGGAAATGTTTACAGGCAGAAAAGAAAGCACTGAAGGTCCGCAGGAAGAGCCCACAGAACCCACAACCAGGAGCGCCGTTCAGGAAAGAGGCAATTCTGTCCCGGGGCATTGGGTGGGCTCTCTCCCCGTCACTCTGGAGGACGCTTGGTAAGGACAGGAGAGGTCGCCCCCAAACACGGCCCGGCCCTCCTCCTGGGGGCGACTGTCATAAGCCCGGTAGGCTGGCTCCTCCGGATGTTCCCCCCCGACCCCAGAAAGGGGAGGCGGCCTGTGTCCCCGGAGGAGGTGACCCTAACAGGGCGGGGGGCTGCAGGCGGAGGGGGTCTCTGACCATGCCTGCCACCCCAGAGGGAGGGGCCGCCCTCTCACTGTAGGAGGAGCAGGTCACACGGTGCCTGTGCCCTGGGCAGAGCAGGGACAAGGCTGTGTGACAGGCAGCTTCTGCCCAAGGGCCGCTCGGGCACCTGCGCTGACGTCTCCAGCTCAAGGGCGTAAGTGGAGGAATCGGTGCTGGTTTCTCCCAGTCGCTCCTGCTCTGGTGCCCGGTGACAACCGTGGGACTGCTGTGACCAGCTTTAGGAAGAAGTGTGCTTTGTGGTCCCTGCTGTGTCGCTGGACTGTGAGGAAGCCAGGACACGCCTCCCACTGCCCCCGATCGGGAAGCTCAAAGAAGGGCGCATCGTTCAGCTCGGACTTTCAGGCCCGTCGTGCCCGTGACTCGCAGAAGGAGAACACGTGCCCATCAGTCCGCAGCTCCACTCTCTCTCCCCTCCCCCAAACAGCCCCCCACGCGTGCTCAGAGCATGGCCGTGCCACTCCAGGCCAAACCATCACCGAGGCTCCTGCCCGCGAGGTGGAAGCCTCGGATGGGCCGGGTGCGCCCCACCTCAGCACATTTGGTCTTTTCAGAGGAGGAAGCGCGCTGCAGCGCTGGCCACCCGGGAGACAAACACCTTTAAACACTCTTCTGTCCACATACCCCTCTTAATAGAACCCTTACTGTCGCTACACCCAAGGCACACCTGTGAAGCTTAAAAAGTCATTTAGGAGTGGTACACAAATCACACTATTAGTTAAATGAAACCATATGACTAGCTTTATTTTTCTTGATATCACTTCTCATAGACGGCAGACATGATAAATTTGACTGAGTAACTGATTTCTGTAAGCAAAGAAATGTGCACGGGCCCCGGGGCTGAGTGCCACCTGCCCCAGGTGCTGGGTGCACGGCATCCCCCGGCCACAGACGAAACACATCCAGGCTTGGGTGGCTTCCCCTCGTGTCCTCCAAACTGAACACAGCCATCCGCGCCCCAGCCCTACCGCACACCGCCGCCCACCCCCTGCACGCTCAGACGTTATCGTTATCTAACTACGCTGTGAGCATCCAGACGAGAGGCCCCAGTGCCGTGGGCTGAGAAAGGGCCGGCCGGGGCGCAGGCGGGAAACCCTCCAGCTGGGGCCTGCTCGTGACTCTTGGCCTCACTGTTTGAGACTTTCTGGCATTTTTATTGCCTGTTGTCTCAGTGATAATGTGCAAGCATAGAGATATATTAAAACCCTAAGTAAATATATTCAAAGAGAGAGAAAGAATAGGCCATTCGAGAAAACAGCATGAGAACATTAATTCTGAAGCAGCACGTACAGAGAACGCAGTATTTTAATTTTTTTAATTGCCATAAAAGTGTTAGTTAAGGCCATTATTAGTTCAGTTGAGTGCTTCGGAGAGCACAGATAAATAAATAAATTATAAATGACATTCCATGAAATGAAAAGCTGAAAGCAAGCCCTGGTGAGCTGGACTTCTCCTGTCCCTTTGTGTTCCGGAAATACTTCGTGAAATTGTGAAAGCACTAATCTACAAAAGAAAAGCGAAACTACCTTCACTTCAGATTTATCTGTTCCATGCTAATACAATAAAATTGCTGTATGAAGCTGCCATTGCTAATAATAAGGAGAGACAGTTATGATGTATTCTTGTAAGGATTTTTAAAGAAGTTACAAACAGCTCAATTCTTTCCTTATAAGTCTCATAATACTTTCTGCATGAACATAGTCCAGACTAAGATTAACCTCATGGGACTTCCCTGGTGGCGCAGTGGTTAAGAACCTGCCTGCCAATGCAGGGGACACAGGTTCGAGCCCTGGTCCAGGAAGATCCCACATGCCGCGGAGCAACTAAGCCCGTGCGCCACAACTACTGAGCCTGTGCGCTAGAGCCCGCGAGCCACAACTACTGAAGTCCGTGCACCTAGAGCCTGTGCTCTGCAACAAGAGAAGCCCCCGCTCGCCGCAACTAGAGAAAGCCCGTGTGCAGCAACAAAGACCCAACGCAGCCAAAAATAAAATATAAATAAATAGATAAATTTTAAGGAACAAAAAGAAAGATTAACATGGCAAGAAACTTGCCCTTTTTTCCTTTTTTCTTTTTCTTTTCTTTTTTCTGAAAGTGAACAAATACACGATATTGATCTTAAAGCCAAGGAGCCCAGAGGTGCTGGGACATTGTGCTTCTGGTGACGTGGGAGCATCTCTGGGCTCCAGACTGTTTCCCGGGCAAATGAAGTATGAACTCCAAGTGCGAGCAAAGCACGCTCCCTCCTACGACTGGACAGTTAAGTTCCCAGATCCCTTTTTACAAATGAATCTCTCCCTGGCCCACGTACTATCTCCTGCCCTTACCGTCCTCTGTCTTTACCCGCGGACAGACCTCTACGCCCACAGCAGCAGCGTGGCCCGAATGCAGTGCTGAGGGGACAGAGGACGCCCACCAGGCTACCAGCAGGGACAGCTTCCTTCCCACAGGGGGCTCAGATGATACTTTAACTGTAATGACCCGATCCATATTAAAGATAACAATTCAATACTTACTATTTCTATTCTCTTGCCTATGACTTGCATGATGTGTGATATATATGCCTAATAAGCAAGAAAAATGATGATTAATGCTTCACGGAAAGGCTGAAGTAGAAATGAACGCGTTTGTTTGTAACTAGACTCTTCTAAATTCTTTTCCCCAACTGCTCTGTCAGAACTTACTCTCTTTGCAGGGAAAAGATAGCCCTTTGGATGAAACAGCCCCCATTTGCTAGCTACGTGTGACAACATCCAAAAGGGGTACAATATATCACCCAAACAGCTCACAAACCGGCTGGTCACATTATTTATTACGAGCCACACATGTGACAAATTATTTAACTCAGTTGATCCTAATAAGTCAAAGAGCAAGCAATTAGCTAGCGCAGTCAGAGGGCTGTTTGTGGAATTTATGGAAGCGCTCAAGCGGCCCGGCACTTCAAAGCCCCATTAAGGGGAACCTTTTAATGACTCACTGGAGATGACAAGCATTACACAGCACATATGGCAGCCGAGAAGCTGGCGGCCGATTCTGTTACACTGGCCTCCGCGGCCTCCCCTCCCCAGCTGTTTACGTGTCTTCAGCGAGGGCTGGGCTGCGTCAGCATCTGGGTGCTGGTGCCGCAGACCCGGGCTCTGGGAACCGCTGGAACCCCACACTTTTCTGGGTCTGGGAGAGTTATTCCACAGGCGAGGAAAGACAGAAAACTCAGACAGCCAGGGGCAGCCCGGGGACGTCCGACGAGCGGCCCTTCCCGCTCTGTCCCTGTACTTTATAGAGGCAACGTGACAGTGAGAACCCCCCTTCCAGGCTGTCGGGAGGGCAACGGGGGTGCTATGGGGATGAGGAGGGTCTCGCGGTGAGTCCCAGGGATGCGGGCGAGCGCGCGTGCCATTCGGCGTCGGGCACTTGCACCTCCACCCAGCACTTGCCCTTCGGGCGGCTGTCACTCGGGCCGGGGGCATGGCCGCCCCTCTTTGGGGAGAAGGGCATCTGGGGCAACGGCTCTGAGCGCAGGGCCACGGCGTCTCTGGAGACGGGCACGCGGGTTTCGAGCCTCGGCATCCGGCGGCACCGGGGCAGAAGGAGAGAGACAGACCCGGCCTGAGACGCCTGCCTGGCGGGTGAGAGGCCCGAACCCGAGCGCTTGCGTGTTTGTAAGTGATGACGACCCCAGCTCTTCATCAGGGGTGTCGGGTGCCTCGGCAAGGCCAGCTGGGTGGGTGGGAGGAGCTGGTGACAGCAGCCAACCAACCCGCACCCAGGCCCCTCGCGGGGAGGGAGAGGCGAGCGTCCAGCCACACCGGGGGGCCCACCCCTGCCCACCCCTCGCCTCCTGCATGAAACCCCCAGCGGCTGCGCTTCCGGGTCCCCCAGGGCCACAGCAGCACAGCTTGTGAGAGGTGGCAGCCCACGAGGGGACCGCCGTCTATCACAGGGCTCGTCCCGCGATGTCCCCGGGGGACAGCACTGCCGCCCAGCCTCCGGGCCGCCAGTGCCAGCAGTCACTCTACTGTTCCTGACTCGAGCGTTTCACTCTGGCCTGATGGAATTTCAAATGTATTACCTTGCTTATATGCAAAAGCTGATGGAAGAAACGTGAAATTTGAGAGGTGACACAGAAAGACGCGGACGTTTCTTCCACAGTGTGGTTTAAATGCTGACCCTCCCTCCCAGTGCACCTTCTATCCAAGTGCTGACAGAACTGGGGACCACGGGCAGCCTCTCAATTATACTGTTTTGAACAACTAAGTACCATGGCGGGGTGGCAGGGTGAGAGGGAAGACACTCTCGTTTGAAATAACATCAATCAGTCCCAGTTTCCACGCTTCAAGGGGCCACGTGAAAGAAGCTGTTTAAAAAAGAGGTAAAAAAATGAGCTGTAATTATTGTGAGCATGACCTCACAATTCTAAGTGTTCGATGTCAATGCAGACGTAGAATTCTATCCCTTCAGAAAGCCAGACTTTCGGGTGGGGAGCACGACGGCCTGTCCACGCCATGAAGGAAGCAGCAGCACGTTCTCCCACCAGGGGCCGATGTCCCTTGGGATGGATGTCCCCTAGTGGGACCAGCAGTGGATTCAGAGCCCTGGGCGGACTGAGGGACTCTGGGAAAACGACAACTCGGGAAGATGCCAAAGACGCGTTTGAGGACATTAGATAAAATTGTTTTATAAAATGCAAGAAGAAAAATTCCAATATTTCTAAGTATCCTAATGTTATTTAAAATATGAATATGTACTTAATTTAGCAAATTAAATATTTATTTAGTCACTTAACCATTTTGTCCACATTCCTTAAGGTTTAAATATTCGGTTGGCTCAGAGTACTTTTTGTTTCTTCCCTTTGGAAAATATGGGACGGCCTCATATTCGAGGTTACCTATTCCTGGGCATGTATAATTCAAAATAAAAAGAATACAAAACTGTAAAATACCGTAAGAGTATGCAAAAAAGTTCTATTCCAGAAAAACTCTTTCAAATGAATGAATTTGAACTAATGTAAAAGAACATCAATCTTGATGTTTGTGATTCAGATTTTATAGACAATATTCGAATAACTTTTATTTAACCGAATATATTTTATTTTCAATCTTATTTCCATACTACATAAATACACATACACATAACACACACACAGACTGGAAAAGTATGTGCCAGCACAATCTCTGTTAGGATTAAAAAGATTCTTTTAAGTATGTAAATGCTAAAAGATACATTATAAAAATATTTTAGTCATTTAATTAACACACACACACACGCACAAAATAAAACCCATGGCACTCTATTATCATCTCAAAACTGTTAAACACCAGAATTAAACAGGTAGATGAGAAATCAGAAGAGATCTTAAGACTATGGAATCTTGACAACTAAAGTCACTAAAGTACTGTATATCCCGATGTTCTCAATGGGGTTTTTTATCTTGGAGTATTGCCAAATATTTTCACAATTTCTATTTGCCAAAGTAAACTTGACAAAGGAAAATGTGCTCAGAATAAGAATTAAGATTGTTCATCTCATGTTTTAAAATATGCAGGAAAAATGATTTTGTGTGCATGTGTGTGTTAATTAAATGACTAAAATATTCTTATAATGTATCCTGGATTGCATCTTCATTAAACAAAAAGATAATTCAGGGCTTCCCTGGGGGCGCAGTGGTTGAGAGTCCGCCTGCCGATGCGGGGGACGCGGGTTCATGCCCTGAGGTAACACTAGAAATATGACCTGCGTTTGGGGTTATGCTGAGGAGCTGAGGGTGATGAGAAAAGAAAAGGCTTTGAAGTGAAACGTTAAAGAGATCATTTATTGATTTATATAATCCTTAATCTTTAAGCAAAGGATGTAATCCTCATGATGCAATAAACAGACTCCGAAAATAAATGTGAAGATTCGTTAAGGAAACAAAGCTCTGCCCAGGTTCATGGGGGGCTGTGGGGTGAGGCTGGAGAAGTGGAAGGGCTGGGAGCAGAAGACCCAGGTTCCTGGGAGGCTGTGGGGTGAGGCTGGAGAAGTGGAAGGGCTGGGAGCAGAAGACCCAGGTTCATGGGGGGCTTTCAGGCAATTCCTGAACTTCTGTGATGTGACGCTCCCTCACCTAACAGGGGGCAACCATACTACCCAGTGCCATCGTAAGCACTGATTAAATGAGGTGACGTTTTCTGAAGACTGACACACGACACAAACGTTAGGTATTAATACAGACATTTGTCTGTTTCTGCAATGAACTTTTACCTAGAATATACCATGAAATGAAACTCTCCCCTTCCGTCCTGATTTATAGTGAAAAATAAGATAATTAATTCTCCTACGTACAGCGTTCTCTGATCACCTTTACCTCTTCCCTTGGCGGGCAAGCCAGGAAGAGTGACCGTGCAGGAAAAACTTCCTCGGGTAACAGTTATGGCTAAACTGCCCAAGTAAAACCACTTGCTGCTACGACTCGGTATCAGAGTCCCCGTCCTTCTGGGGCCAAGAGAAGAGAGTTTCTCACAGGTTGACAGACAGCAGTCCCCGCAGGGTCACCTCAGAGATGCTGCGCTGCTGGAACTGTCACTTCCAACCCCCAAGGTCACAGAACGTCCCTGAAGTCTCAGGGTCAGACCCACAGGAGAGTGGTCTCAGTTTGCTGCGGATGTCCAGGTGGCCTGCAGAACCACTGACGGAAACGGTTAAGGGGCCTCAGCGGGGAGGGGATGGCAGGCACACGCTCTCACCAAGCGGCTGCACCCTCTTCACACCTGGGACACTCTACATAAGAGCAATCCAGACACGGCCAACGTGGCCACTGAAAAACACCGGGAGAGATTTAAAGACCAACCTGGAAGGTGCACTGTTTCCTTGGCCACCTGGCCCGGCAGACTTTTACCGTGTGCATCTCAGGAGGGAGGGGTAGAAGAACGTCACATTGTTTGAGGGATGCTTCCTTTGGGGAGTAAATTTATACAACTTGTAAGATCTAGAAGCAAAATGCTCTTTGAGGCAAGCACCCAGGATTCAGAGGTCAGCCACACCTGTCTGCATTCTCCAGCTCACCTGAGCATGTGACTGGCTGCGTCCTGGTCCAGCGGTGATGCGTAACTGCACAGAGAAATATCACCTCTTGAGAAAGCCTCCAGTCACCTATGCAAACCAACCTGCGTTAGTTAATACCTCAGGGACATCCTTCCACTGTTACAACCATGGGTGTTCTAAGGGATGATGCGATGTGTTTACCCTCAAAATTGTAACCCGCGACCCCTGGGGAGCCCCTGGCTCTACAGGTGTGCTCTGCAGCGTGTCCACATAGACACGGCTGACTCGCAGTCCCATGGGTCTAGGCTCTAACATTTCCACTGGTCACGTTTACAGAAGGGTGACAAGCGTGGAATGAACAATGCCCATCGATGTACATGTTAATGCTCTGGACAGGTATTATTTAATCCCTAGAAATAGGAACTGAAGTATAAATGAACCCAGTGTACTTTCTGCGGAATCCAGTGGAGAACCAGGTCAATGATTAGCTATTTGGAAAATAGCACTTAAAAATAAAACTTAAAAGACTCCAATAAAAGGGTATTTTCCCAAGAGAAATGCACTCAAGAGAGCAAATGGTAGAAAGCAGGGTTTGAGGCAGCCCTCGCTTTTCTGCATTTTCCTGGGCCAGAGCGACCGTCATGCCCCCCATCAGGTATGGGGACTGACTTCAGTGAGCCTGCTGCTCTGGTACAGGGTGGACCCGCTGAAGTCAGAGGCTGTGTCGCATTCACTGCGTCATCGGTCCCCAGTGCAAAACTGGTAAGTCGCACTAAATGCCAGTATTCAAAAAATATTCCCTGTATAATTATTATTAAAAATTGTGAATAAGTAAAGAGCGAGCCCAAAGAATTCATGGATTATTTCTAAAATTTAGTTATGAACATGGAAAAGAAAATAATTTGCTGGTGATTTTCTATTTAAACAGATAGTGGGTGCGAAGCAGAGAAAAATATTTAGACTTAGGTGAGAAGGACAACCTGGCTGCAAGAGGAGCAGTCTCGAAAGTGCACCCAGGTGGCGGCAGAGCCGCTCAGAGCCCTCAGAAATCTTTGAGATGCAACTCTCGATGGTGTGGGTGTTGACCTGCTAAGGAAGCCAGCTGGCCGCGTGAGTAAACGCAAGGTGACCTCAAAATTATGAGGTGATACAGGCATTCTTATGTTAAGTAAAAGACTATTCCTTGAAGAGAGAAATGTATTCTCATTTCTTAGCACATTACCCCAGTTTTTATATTGAGATAATAACAGGCAAGTTCTTTTCACTATTGATTTTCTGTCCTTTTTACTTCTCCGTGTTTAAGCAGCAGAAAATCTAGTACTGGAAGGTAAACATCCTGACAGATGATCCACTAACTACCAGGTCACGGGCAGGACAGACGCCTCTGTGGGTTGGTCTGGAAATGCGCTGTGGTTCTAAGACCTCTCTTAAAAGACATCTCACCACCTTCAGGTAGCAAGTTCTGATCTGGACACAGTGCAGGAGACCCGAGAGGGTCCCGAGGGGTGGCTGGTCCCTCCCGGCCTGGGCAGCTCAGCCTTTCCAGGTGACAACCCTGCCGACCGTAGCTCTGGACTGGAGGGGCTCGGGGGCACTGCTCATTTTGCTTCAAGAACACCTTGTTCTCCCCATGTGTGGTGTACAGAGCACCCTGGCGAACAGGAGGAGAGAGACCGTGGATTGCTTTTACTCTTCAGCAAGCAACCGGTGTGTTATTTGCTCGTATGTGAAGAGTGGTGAGTGATGCCGTGTGTTCTAAGCGGAGGTGGTCACAGGCAGGAAGGCAGAGCAAGACAGCGAGAGGGGAGGGAAGGAATACTTGCACAAGTATTTCACTGTTATAAGAAGGCCTTCAGAACGGTACCGGGCTAAAGTGCGACTTACTACCCTCGTTCTACCCAGCCCTGTAAATGCGCTGTTTGGGTCCTAGCCATGCAGTGGACGTGCAAACGGCTGCTAGAGCTGCTGTCTCTGCCGGGAGAGTCAGAACGTGTGCACTCACGCAGCATCTTTCAACGCAAAGGCAGAAGCAACACGATTGGTTCAGCATTCTCCCAATTCCAACCCAATTCCAGTAACATACTCAGAGGATCACAAGAAGCAAAGATAACTTCCGGCGGCAGAAACGAAGCCCCACGTCCAGCTGTAAGTCCCAACCACTGCCCGCCCACGGCTAGGCCTCTGCATGTCTTCTGGTGAACACTGAAATCAGCAGTTAAATCTACACCCTGATTAGACAGCATTAGGTATTCAGTAGAAAAATTAAACTAGAAATAAGGATATGATAGTAGAAATCAAGGATAAAGAAACGAAAAAAAGAACATCCTGTTACCTTGAAACTTTTAGATGAACCAAAGGTAAAGTAATTCCTGAGGTATATCCTTTAGATGGAAAAAGAAGAAATTTTAGAAAAGAATATTCTTCTGTTCTCCATAAAGGAGACATCCATCTATTAAAAAACAGGCAGGAGAAAAAGAAGGCATAAAGGAACCAAAGCGACCAAGAGGGTGGAAAACAGAAGGTTTTTCCTGCAGAAATGGAACCTGCGACACAAGTGATCAACCTGGACGTACGTCCAAAACATGGAGGATATGAATAAGGAGATGAAGCAGTGAAGGAAAGCTACATTATGTCTATTATATATTTATATTATATATTTATTTTTATATATTATATATATCGTATATATATATAAAATGCCCCACACGACACTGGAACCAATTTGCAGCCAAGCCCTTGGGCTTGACAGTCAAACTTGTAAGACCAAACTTTTTAAAAAAATCATTAAGCAATTTTAAAAAAACCAAACAACTGAGATTAGCAATGAAGCTGGCTTCCTTTCTAGGAAAAGAGAAGGCTGAATACAGGTTTAAGGAAAGTGACTTTGTAGCACACCATCATCAGTCTTTCCCAGGCAGCCTTACCAGGCAATACCGACGAAGTCGCCAGAAGCGGATCTGAAGAAACAACATGCTCTTAGAACCGCAAAGATGTGATTAAAAAAAGAGCCGCGTAAATGAGACGAATTTATCTACCCCACAACGCCTGCTGTTTTTCACTAAACCACCCGTCTCTCATCTCAGTGTTTCAGCAGGACTGCTCCAACTCTCATCCCAGAAATCCTACTGAGTTTACTGGAAATAACGGGATTCAGATCACTCAAATGATGAAGAGCACCTGCTTTCCTGGAAGATGCACAACGGGAGGAAGCAGGAGACATCACTCAAGACGCGGTGCGAGGAGCAGCCGTCAGAGCAGCTCAGGCAGAGTCACAAGAGGAAGGAGCCAGCACAGCTTCGGAGGAGCACAGAGCGAGCAGGGATGCCAAATCGTGCAGCTACAGAGAAAGTTAATAGACTCTTTTCCCAGATAAGGTCCTATGTCAAGGAACCTTCATCCACAAAAGGTAGTCAGACTGACTACTTCTGAACACACATAGAAGTAGGTTTCTTTGTGGTAAGTATTTCATCTTTAGAACTTCTTTTCTAAATCAACCAAGGAAGGCACTGGCTTAAAAACATGGTGTGGCATTTCCAAACTGGAACATCCAGTTTACTGCTGTCTAAATTAAGCATCTTTACCAGGCAGCAGGGCTCTGAGAATTCTTTGCAGCCCTTGGTCCCGCAGAACTGGAGACAGAGAAAATTCATGCCCAGGGCTCTCAGTGGGGCTGACCAAAGGGCTATTTAATTGGCTTTTCAAATGAAGATAAAATATTACTTAGAAATAGAAATATTGGTTATAGTTAAAATCACCATTTAGTTAAGCACGCGTGAGGATGTACGTGTGCATATGTGTGCTCGCGAGCACACACACATGCACCCAAGACACACGACAGGTTGGAATGAAATAAACCAGCCTGTGATCTGAAGTGCTCTTAGGATAGGAGGACCAGTTGGCCAAAAAATTCCCTATTTTGCAATTAACTTAGGGTCACTTAAAAAGAAGAGGGAGAAATAATGAAGACACTCTACACGTAGACTTAGGAGGGGGAAAAACCCTCTAAAAGTAACCTTAACACCATTAGCAACAGCCAGCACGTGACCTGTAGTCACAGAAGGTCCGCGACCAAGAGACTCCTGACACCTTCTGTTGCTGATTCTTACAAGCAGCAGCATGGCTACAGGTGGGACCTTTCAGTTCTCTGGCTCTTGAACTCATTACGTGATGATGTCCAAGCATGGACTTACAAGGGTGCGGCCACATGACGTAATAGAAGAGAATTCCCGGCTCTCTAGTTACAAACACTTGGGCTCAGCTCCAGTTTTTCCACCTGTAAAACAGAGCTGCTGAGGCCTATCGTGCGTTTACTTCGTGAGGATGAGAGCAGGAGGGTGTGTCGTTTAGCCTCCGGTCAGAGCAGCTCCGGAAGTGGGGCTGCCTAGAGAAAAGGACCACTCACCTGATGTATGGCATGAAAAATAAATACAAACTTTAGACTTTACTTCTTAAAAATTAATTTTATAGCATTAATCACAACTGTCCGCTGATCTATTTTTTTAGGTACTGATCAATGGATATTAAAAGTTACTAATAAAAATGAAAATTAAACACAAATTAAATACATTAAAGGCTATTTTAAAAAAGATCTTTCCACGTATATTACAAAACAGATTTTGATATTTCGAAGGGCCCTCAGATATAACATCTATTCTAAAACCCCGTATTGCTGAAAAAAATTTATGTGAATCTATGACTTGCAGAGCTACACACAGATTAAAGAGCAGATATGGGACTCAAGTCAGCACCCCTGGCACCTGGATACCGTCCTTCTACCTGAATATCTACTGATTATTCTGTATGTTAAGCTGAGTGATTTAAAAGTTTCATTATTAAAATATTAACATTTAAATTTTAATGTTAATTTAAATATAAAATATACCAAAAAGGAACTCACGTTTAATGTTTCCTTATTATAAGAATACATACAAATACACTGTTACATGTTTATTTAATCAAATCTAAGTATTCTTTCATTATTACAAAATTTACTACCTAGTTCTAGTTCGTTTGGAATTGAGGGGTGGAACACAGCCACCTAAGTAATATTTAGCATGTAATTTTCAACTGGCCAAGACTTCGCTCTAATGCAATTATAATTAGAGCCAGAGCCAGAACGTAAGGAGAAGGGGTACAATCAACCTACATGTGGGGGCAACGACCCGACAAGGGGTCACTGTCCTTCGACCCTTTGTATCTCACCTTTCTCACCCACAGCCCTAAGCACCCAGTCAAACATCCACGTGACAAACAGATCAATTCAACCATTCGTTAACCTTATACATTTAAGGACTTTATGAGAATTATCCAAAGACCAAAAACACTGCCGCTGAAGGAAAGCACAAGCTAGAAGGGCGATTCACATATAACTCGAATCATCCCATTGAATAAAAAGCACAAATCCCAGAGTTCTAGGGAGGAAAGGATGCAGGTTCAACTACAGAAAGCCTACAGACAAGACTGACGGTCAGTTATGTCTTCACCAAAGTGGCACTTTTTGCCAACCAGACTCTTGGCAGCCCTTAGGGGCTCAGCTAGCACGACTGACCAAATATGGTGGGGAATGTGAAAACACCGCCGATATTAGCATTTATTTTTGAGGCTAACATAATGCAGTCCACAGGCTTGCCATCGGAGCCTGCAGCCACTAAGCGATAAGTGAGGCAGTGGAATTCAGATAATCCATTGGTTCACATCAGTGTCACGCTCACTTGTAAATGTTCCCAGTCCCCTCTGGCCCTAAGGGCGCCTCACTTGCTTTTCAGGGGCATAACTCACAGGCACCGTATTTAACAGGGAGTTAAATTATGGGAGCGCCAGTTAGCAACGATTCACTCATTAAAAAGTGCATTAGGCTCGTGCCCGGAGCCCTCGACCTCGCAGCTGATCGCTCCTAAATGGCTTGAATAGAAGTGAGTCATTCACCTACTGGCAGGGGCCCAAGATTTATCGATTTAAGCCACAGAGTTCTATCATTTATCTGTAAGCTCCCCGCTCGATGTTAAATTTTGAAACGCTGTTTTAATTATAGGAGGAAACTATGCTGAAACAAGTGAAAAGAAATATAGAACTCTGATAAAACAGGAAATATTTAAGCAATCTGGCACCTCTCTCCTGAGAAGTTAAAAGGATGCTTCAAATAATTTATGGATTTAAGGGGATAACGCCCTTGTTATAAAGGAACAGGGGCAGAAGGCCCGGACGTCTCAGGGGCACTTGACCCAGAAACGTCCTATTGGACTTCTGATTCTGGACAAGAGCAAAACCCTGTAATTTATTAGAAAAGCCTGCACGGAAATTAATTTACAGCCTCGTTATCTCCATGCTACAGAGATAAATATAATTATTTCTCATTTTGAAGTTATAAAAGAAAAGCTATCTGAGAATAAGTGGATTCCCCCACTCATCCTCTTTCTGCGTGTTTATCTTCAGCATATATCAAATTAATGTGTCTGCGATCCAAGTAAAGAAGTCAAGTGTTTAATCTGAACTTCATGTCACTTTCTCAGACCAGGGAAAAGCAGGAGAGGTGGGAGAAGATGTCTAACCTGACACTGGCTGGAGACTACAAAGGCACAGGGACACAGCAGTGACTTCAGGGTGCTGAGAACGCCCCATATTTTTGGTTTATAAAAATTGCTGTGGAAAGGCGCCAAGTGACATCATGGTTGTTCCTTGGCCGCTGAGGTGCCCTAGGTGTCAAAGGAGGGTCCATCTCCGGGCTGCCCAGTCTGCGGGCCGCCCACCTCCCTCCAGCGTTTCCATCCTTTCCACCTCCTGTGTGACTGCCCACCTGCCATCCCCACAGGACACAGCCCTTCGGTCTGGAGGATGAAGCCTGCAGACTTTTTTTTTACACCAGTTGGCTGGCAGGCCAGCCTGGGGCGCAGCACAGCCATCCAGCCTCAGGCAGAGGCCAGCTTTGCCCTTTCCTCATGTTCTACACCCCAAAACAGAGAAGACTTCTGAACTCACTGGCTGCCCTGATGAATCAGGGTGTGCATGGTCCTCGGGCCGCTTTGAGGACTGCTGTCTGCCGAAATGCCAAGGACGGGGGGCCAAAGGGACTGAGCTGGGAATCACAGCACGCTCTGCAAAGTGAATGTTTCTGTAACTTACAAAAAACTTCCTGCTTGGTCATTTGTCTGAGAAAAGAAGAAAAGTTATGATATTTCTCCTCCCCTCCTCCTAAAAGGTAAAAGCAATGCCAAGAATGTCCTCTAAAAATATAACATTAATTTCCAACTTCAAGAACTTAACATACTGCCATCAAGTTCAATCTCCATCAGAAATCCATTAGGGTCTATACTTTTAGGACCTATCAAATCCTTCTTTCTCAGTTGTGTAATTCTGCTGGAATTTTACTGCAACAAGCACTAAAATATCAATGGGAAAAGGATAATGACCAGAAATGGCGCAGATTCTATCCTGTGATAAATCAGATAACTTCACCACACCTCAGAGAAGGAAAGGGGAACGTAATTGCAAGTGGATTCACGTTATTAGGGCACTGCATTTACGGCAGCCTGCAGACCCGACAGCGACTTGGTTAACAGCCTCCTAGATGAGAGAACACCCGTTAGGGTGACCTGCGAGGGCACCTTCCTCTGACCCGGGGGGTTTTGCAGTGAACAATGGCTACCTGACATCGTGTTTTATCTACTTCACTTCAATTAATTATACTTTTTAAAAATCAAGAACAAAAACAATATTTATTTTATTACATTCATCTACACCAAGGACTGAGGGTGAAAACGACTGACGTTTGCACGTCCGAGGTGGCACTGTTTGGTTATTGTAATAAGAGATTAGATCTGACTCTTAGGAGATGGTAAACTTACTCCAGCAGCTTCAGGCTGTAATTTGCATAAACAATTAAACCAGCAGAGGTCCTTCTTATTGGTTAGCGCTCATTAACAACTGGAGAAAATGTTTCTTATTTTCTTCTGTTTGTTCTTAGATTTTTACTGAGTGGTGGTGTTAGCAGTGGCCGCTGCTGCCACTTTAACTTACTGACCACTTCCGCCATGCCAGGCTCTGCACAGACACCCATTTTCGCATTTATTCATCATAACAAGCACGTGAGATTAGTAACTCTGTTATACCCATCCCACAGATGGAGAAAACAGAGGCACAGAGAGGGCAAGGAACTTGCCCTAAATTGGAACCCATGACAGTCTATTCTAGGGCTTTATTCTTTACCAATTATTTAGCAGCTATATTTTCAATAATACTTTAAAAATAATCCTAACGGAAACCTTGCAAGTAGACATTATTACCATTTTGGAGCAGGGACCACATACTTGGGGAGGTTTACCAAGTTGTATCGCTTCTACAAATCCTTTTCACTTGTCCTCCCTCCACACCTCAGTGACACTGTCCCAAGGCAAATGCTCACTACCGTGGGCCTCAGGACAGCTGAGCGGTGTCATCTCCAACCCGGCAGCCTGACCTTTCCAAGTCCAAGCGACCATCCCTCTGAAGGTCAAAGCGAGGCATCCAACGTATGGGGTGGGGAACAAACGGGGCCTGTGAATGGCTGTGTCGTCCACTCATATCCTTGGCCTGTCTCTCAACGTCCAGAAAAGATTATGCTAATTTGGAAAAATGTTAGCGGTAGTCCTGGATGATTAGAAAACTTCTGATTATTTTAAAGAAATGGTCAACTTTGCAGAAATATTTGAGCTCCTAATTTAGCCAGACGGGCTAATTTTTTCCCATTTTGTTGGGGGTATAACTGACAAAAGTTACATATATTTAAGGCACACACTTGGTGTTTGATGTGTGTAAACACTGTGAAATCACCCCAGAACCAAAGCTGGTTAACATCCCTTTACCTCACAGGGAACCTTCCTCCTTCTCCTTTCACTGTGACACCACTGAAGACCTACCCTCTTCGCAAGTTTCACGTACGTGGTACAGTATTAACGATGGTCCCCACGCTTTTCATTAGGTCTCCAGAACTGCTGATTCTTAAAACTGGGCTACCACTCCCTCATTGCTGGGTCACGACAGGGGTGAGTGGCTGGTACAGCAGTGGTACCACGCGCGGCGGCAGGATCACCTGGGAAGTTGTTTAAAAATGCATTCTTGGGACCCACTCAGACTTGCTGTGTGAGAGACTCGGGGGGGGGCAGGGCCCCCAAGTCTGTGCTTTAACGACAGCTTCCAGTTTCCAAGCCATCCTCCTGCAGCCAGAAGGCTGAGAACCTTTGAGTGAGGACAGCAGAGAGGAGGAGCCTGAACCTGGGAAACGGTACGGGTGTCAGAGGTTACATGATGGCACCAGTATCTCGTCTAGATGCTGAAAACACCCGTGAAACCAAAGAGCTCCAGAGTCAACTGACTATCAACATGCAATAGTTACGTCTAAGTGATACAGCTAAATATATAGATTGTTATGGGCAATGTTTAACTTCTGAAGGTATTAGGCTTTTGAAATTATTCAAAATCCAGTGTTCTCTGCAGGAAAAACTATGACTAATAAACGCGCTTATTCTGACCTCACCAATGCCACACAGCAGAAGCAATACGGCAGAGCTTAAGCAGCACCTACTACTAAGCTACACTCATATTTAAATGCGATATTTCTTTTCTTTGGGAGAGACTGAAGTTTACACCCACAGAGAAAAGCAACGACACACACACTGTTTCACAGAAGTGGTCCCTCCCCGGCCTCTGACAGCAGCCAGCCTCCCGAACCCAGAATCTGCCTGTGTGCATTTCGATCACTTATCTTTTACCAAAGCCCACAGTAAATCCACTTTTAATTAACCTTTTAACACCGCGTATGAATTACTTACAAATAACTTTTGGATTTAACAGACAGAGCCACAGTGAGCAGGTGACTTAAGTTCAGCGGCGTTTGGGACAGGGCAGTGTTAGTCTTGCACGGCGCGTGTAAACGTGGGCATCCACCGCACGCCTCGGCCCGCTCTGCTGAGACCTGGGGCTCGCTCGCAGCCGCACGGGCATCCCCACCGCAGGCCACGCCCGGGCGACACACGTGACTGTGCCCCGCGCTGAGCCTCCTGCTGGCACGGCTGCCAGGCCCCTCTGCCTTGTTTACACCAGAGCTGCACTTAGATCCGAGCCAAAGAGAGGAGGCCGGGGAGAGAGACACGAGTGCAATGCCAGACCCTGACTTTCACCACCCCCCATCCTACCCCAGTGCAAGAAGGTGGACCCGGCCTGGGAGGTGCTCCTGGAGAGGCCAGAGCGTCGGGACGAGTGTGGCAGAGGCCCCTCGTCACCTCTCCCGCCGGTCCCAGCCCCGTTTCCCAGTTCAGTTGCCATTTTGGGCCCCCCTCACAAATTGAACCCTGTTTTCCAAATTGGCTGGAGAAACGTTTTTGCCATGCTGAAATCATTTCCAGAGCTATATCGGGAAACCTGAGGCAGCCGGGCAGCTGGACAGCTGGCCTGTGAATAAGGTGCATTGAGGCGAAATTGGATTCATGTGAAGGGCCGTTTATGCGGAGGGGGTGGAGGTGGACGGAGAGGAATCAATGAATATAAGAAATTAAATTAGCTCAAGCAGCCCTTTAGAAAACATACTGGAGAATATGTGACCTGCCGTGAACCTCGTACAAACCTGAGACCTCTGGGTCTCGAGTGGGGAAGCTGGGTGGGGAGCCCTGGGCAAGGAAGGGGCTCCCCAGCCCGGGGGCCTGTGGAGAGTCAGAGGGTGGGGGGGGGGTCATGAAAGCCAACCTGTAGCAGGAGATGAGGGGTCAGCCTAGCGAAGAAAACCATTCACTAACCCATCATGGAATACCTGACACAAAAAGAAACATGGCTTTTCATCTTAGCTATCACGGTTTTCTTCGGTGAAATGAAATTAGGACCTATCGTGTTCTTGAAAACGTATTGATCGATTTTTGAGCCTAATGCTTTAACTGACTGCAATAATATTTTGCTCACACTTCTAATCTGATCTTCCTGCCCCGCCAAGAAAAGCCATGGGGACTCCCCGGGAAGAACGACCCCAGTCACAAGTCAAGGGTTTTACAGACGTTTACTCCTGTTCTGTGAAAATCGTCTGCTGTGGATAACTGGCCCTTCCTTAAACAATCATCTAATTTTAATATCAAAACATTTAATAATATTAAAACATTAATAGAAGGGAATGTATTACATTTCTTAAATACTGCTTAGAGCTTTCTTTACAGTTTCAAAGTGAAAACACATATTTATCTCATTTTCACCTACATCTTTCTTATTGTATAGAAAGTAAGATGTTACAATCTACTGTTTTGTTTCCACAAAACAATCTAGTAAAATTGTTCCTATCTAGTAAGGGAA
Organism: Neophocaena asiaeorientalis asiaeorientalis; assembly: GCF_003031525.2. Classification (NCBI taxonomy): domain Eukaryota; kingdom Metazoa; phylum Chordata; class Mammalia; order Artiodactyla; family Phocoenidae; genus Neophocaena; species Neophocaena asiaeorientalis. The sequence continues at coordinate 1,233,783 of NW_020175395.1, forward strand.
TAAACATATACCAGATACTACAGGCTACTTTGCTGAAAGCTTTAGAGAGAAACAGCATGGGAATGAAAAAACCACGTTTTTAAAAATCACGTTTTTAGGGGCTTCCCTGGTGGCGCAGTGATTAAGACTCCACCTGCCAATGCAGGGGACACGGGTTTGAGCCATGGTCCGCGAAGATCCCACATGCCGCGGAGTAGCTAAGCCCGTGCGCCACAACTACTGAGCCTGCGCTCTAGAGCCCGTGAGCCACAACTACTGAAGCCCGCACGCCTAGAGCCCGTGCTCCGCAGCAAGAGAAGCCACCACAATGAGAAGCCCACGCACCGCAATGAAGAGTAGCCCCCGCTCGCTGCAAATAGAGAAAAGCCCACACACAGCAACAAAGACCCAACACAGCCAAAAATAAATAAATGAAATAAATTTTAAAATAAAAAAAATAAATAAAAATCACATTTTTATGCGAAAGATTTTGAGCTCCACAGAGTTTGGGGATGATGTCTTACACTCTCCCCAAATACGCTCCCAGTGCCCACTGATACTGGGGTTGTGGCAATCGGTATTTGAAATATATTTGCTGGGAGGGCTATGGGAGTTTACTTATTAACAATCACAAAACATTTAAAAAATCACATGCCCTCAGTATCTTCCAAACAAAAGACATTGTTTTCTCTCCATCAGCCTCCATAATTGAGAAACAGATTTGGCGTCTTCTAGAATTCATTTGAAGGTGGCACGCTGCGAAGGTGCTCTAAGGCCAGGGAGGCCCCAGGGCCCGTACAGCGGTTTCTGGGGGTTTCAGCCCAGGGGCTGCGAGTGCAGGAGTGTCGTCGGAGGGCAGCGCCTGGTCAAGCCTGCCTTCTATCTGCGCACAGAACTCCGGCCTCTGGAAAGAGGAGCTGTCTCTCCAGTCACTGCGTTGCTTTGCCTTTTTGAGAAGTCTGTTACTTAGCATGGATGGGGTTTTTGGCTCTAGACAAAATATTTATGCCGTATCTAGTATACCTTAAAGGAAGGAATTAACATTAACATGCAAAGTGTTGACAGTAGTTGACTTTTTGAGAAAAGCACGTACAGAAGAAAGGTGATTAGCGAAGAATCTTTCTCTTCGACTTGCCTGCTTTATGCTTAGAATATTCACAAAAATTGTAGGCATTACATGTAATACATTCAGATGTATACATTCAGCATCTGACTTGAATTCACTTGACTTCAGCCTTCCTGATCCACGTCGAGAATCACAGCCTATCCAGGCTCAAAGGGGGACTGTACTCAGAATACGATGAGGGAATGTGCTCTACTTGTTAAAAAAAAATAAAATAAAACCAGTATCAGCATTAAAAGTGGAAATCTTAGAAAAAAACAATTTCTAAACGCTCCAACATAGATGGAAAGCTGCTTGAATTATGTACCATGTACCTGTATTAGTGATTAAATGACTTTTTATAAAGGAAGTGACTATGTATGTGGGGACTTTTAATTTTTAACTAGTGCGACTTATCAAAATCACTTATCTAAAAAAAATTATATATAACCAAACCTCCTTTATGGTCCCAATTTTGCATCTTTAATGCGTATCTTCTGATGAGCATTAAAGAAATGTAAATTTTCAGGAATTCATTGGGAGGTGCCTTAAGGTTGCTAGAATGAGGCTGCCTTCCCCATCATGTGATTGTAGAGTGAGAATTTAGCTGCATTTTTTTCTGCGGGACAAAAACAGCACATGTTATGAAAAACTAAACAAAAGGCCGATTGCTAGTAGATGGCATGACTGCAGGAGACAAGGGTTCAGGAGGTCACCTGAGTTCCAGCTCCAGCTTTAACGCCCCAGCGCCAGCGAAGAAGCAGAGAGTATCTGCACTGCTCCAGGAGCAGGGCTGCAGCCACCATCATCCACAGGGCGCGAAGCCTGCAGCACGGGGGCTGGTGTGGTGCGCACAAGTGAGTGTCTGTGGCAGGTCCGCTGGAGTCTCCTCAGGGCGGTGAGCCCCTCCTTTCCGAAGAGGGATGGCTTCTGCCAACTACCCTAGTGCCAAGCAATTCCTATGCCATGATGCTTTCTTTTCTTAGGCAATTAGATGTTTTTACATCAGAATGGGGTGCTCTCAATTTCGTGAAATTCTGACACATCATACGAGGCAAAGGATGTGTGCTTGCAAAATGTGTATAAATCAAAAAGGTATTGCTTTAATGCTTTTACTGCACTGGGAGAGCTCACGATTTCAAAGCACCCTGTGGGGTGTCCTTCTGTGAAATGAACTTCAACTCCCGATGCTTTCGTTGTCCTAATTTTTATAAATTATGTCGCTGTGATTTTTCTTCACTCTCACCCAAGACACAGTTTTAAGTCTATACAAATAATTCACATAGCCTAAAAGGAAAGGTTTTTTTTGAAGTTTTCATTCAAATGTGAATAGACAGTGCTGTCAAGTGCCAACCTCCAGCTTCTTGATGAAAAAGCGCTGGCGAACTAGTGGGGCCCAAGCTCACCGCTACCAGAGCTGGACGGGGACCAAGGGCAGGACAGCTGTTCTCCATCTAATGCTCAGTGAGTCCCAGACAGCCTTTCTCCAGAAAGCAACCCCTTCATACCTGAGCATATCTGACACTGTGTGCAGGGCGGACCCTAGCCAGGCGGGGGCCCTCTATGTCTCCCTTCCTGCTTGGGGCCCACAGCCAGCCCTGCCCCACGAGGAGAGCCTCGCAGCCTGCCCTCTTGCTTCCAGGCACAAGAAGACTTCGAGAGGAAAGAAACCTTCTGAATTAAACTGCTCATGTTTCAAAAAAATTCAAGGCGCGAGATGGTTTAGAAACGACCCAGTTCAGTCTCTGTGCGGACACCATCACCTCCCTCCCCAAGGGGCTCAGCCACCACGGTCAGCATCAGGGAGGGAAGGAGGCAGCGGACGGCCGCTGCCCGGGGCTCGAGCAGCAGCAGCGGGTGAGCAGGTGCGGGACATGAGCAGGGGCTCTTTCCTCCCTGGGAGCCCCTCTCCCGGCTCTCCCCCGTCTGTGATGCTTACTGGTCACGCAGGTTCACAGCAGCTAGGGAGCAGGGCCCCCAGGAGCCCTGAGGGAGAAGGCATCCTTGCGACGGGCGGACGGGGAAGTGGGCACAACGGCCTCACCCAAGCAGAGCAGAGCGGCTGTCCTCCACCTCCTGGGGCCGCTGCACGCGGGACCCCCTGCCGGGCCCCGGGCCCCTGCGGGTCCCAAGGTCAGGTGCTCCTCGAGGACAGCCTGGAGCAGCATGCCAGCCTGGGAGCTCTGGGGATCCGGAACGATACCATAACCAGAAGCTGCATTTTCCTCTCAGTGACAACACACACGCAGGTCAAGGGCGTGAATGTACCCTTCGTCCCTCAGTTGAAGTTCGTTTAGAATCTGACCACGTTAGGTCAGTTATGTACACGGGGTACGCCCCGTTGAGATGGACAGGCAGTTCGCACATCAGCAGGCCTTTGTCCTCTGTGGGCCCCATTCTCTCTTTTTCACTACACATCTGGGAAGGGCCTGGTCCAGAGAGCAGCCAGGAGGCGGGCTGCACCCCAGGAGCTGGGCTGGAGGGATGGGGCGCAAAGCTGGGGCCCGGGGCCGGCCACCCTGCCCCCACCTGCCCCCCACCTGCCCGTCCACTCTGAGGCCCAGCTCCCTGCCCTGTGCGTGAGGCAGAACAACAGTGTCCTCCCTCCTCATCCGGAGGGTGCTGGCTTGTCTGTTCCTTCAGTAAACGTGGACCAGGCGTAAACACGCGCTGGTGCCACGCCAGGTTCGAGGGGCCAGTGACAATCACTCACAAGCCTGGAAGAAAGACGGCGCCCCCTACTCAAGGTAGATGAAGAACAGGACACAAGGCAGCCTGCAAACGGGATCTCAGACCGGGGATGGGGGCAGCCTCGTGGAGCCGCGTGGAAGGTGAGGATGTCAGAAGCGTCGCATCGCGCCAGCCGCCCTCTGAATAACTCACGCTGCCCGTGATGGGCCAGGAGGTGGGTCGGGGCCGGGGGTTTAGGAGTGAGCGGGGCCTCAGAGCACAGAGCAGGAGGAAGATGAGCACAGATCACGCAGCAGGCGGACCGCAACCGAGACAGACGCCACGAAGGAAGGGATAGACGGAGGTGACGGAGATGACGGCCGTCAAGGTGCCTTGTCAGCTATCGCAACCTTCATCCATGCCGGTCTCTGCTGAGAAGACTGAAGCGGAGGTCGGGGAAGAAACCAGGAGGCTTCCTTTGCCCCCTGCCCCATCCAGCCAGCCTGTGGAGCTGGTGAGACGTCTACCGGAAAGAACACGTACAGTGTCAGACTCAAATGTTACCGGTGCTACTGCTTTTCTGAATGCTTTGATCTAATATTTACGAACTAGTGTACTTAACAACATCTAACTTCGTCACTAAGAGGAAATTTAAAACCATGGTTCCCGTGAATCAGGGTTATGTGGAGAGAGAGGAAGGGAGCAGTGGCTGCAATTCTCCATGCGGCAAAGAGGGGTAAAGGTGACCTGAGAGGTCTGTATAGAACTGGCTCCGCCGGAGAGAGGAGACCTTCACTAAGAAAGCCCAGTACGAAGGCTGCAAGGAAGCAAGAGGAAAACCCCTTGGGCCATTCCAGGAAATGATGGAAAAAAGCAGAAGTTTTACTAAGTTTACTGTAAAAAAATACTAAGTTTCAAAAAAGCCAAAGAACCACCTCCTAAGGCTGTGGAAGAACGTCAGCTCAGACTGTTTTGTAAACATGACGTCAACTTAATAGAAGACACATTGGCCGGGCTCTGGCAGCAGAGACGCTGGCCGAAGAGAACACCATCACCTGTGACGGGATGCCACAGGCTCCCACACCGTCTGGGCTAACGTTTAAGGTGTGAGCCACTTGCTTTCCACACGGAACAGGGGGCTGCGGGAGAGGGGGACCCCCACCCCCGGGCAGGCGGTTCCCAAGCAGGTGCGGTGGGTACCCGCTCACCCGAGCCAGGCGATGCCTGCACCACACGTGGCTTTACAAGCAACACTGCCGGCCGCCTTAGGCGCGACACAGCAGAGACCCCCCGCCCACCTTTTTATAACTAGGCCCTTGAATTTAAGGGCTAAGCATTACTGTCGTTAAAAATACATTCAGAAGAAACCCACGCTGGTAAGTGGGTTGAGAGACTTACAGATAGTTTATGCTGAAGTATCGTACACAGATAGAAAGGACACATGTATAAGCACGTGGATAAATGTGCTTTCAGAAACTAATCATGAAGTTTTATGATCACCTTCTACCAAGCTTTAAGATAACGAGACAATACGGGATGACAGTGGAAAGACAAGACCGTAGCCAAGGGGGCTAACAGCTCTGGCCGGAGGACACAGGATGCGTCGCTGGCTTCCGGTTTCATTCCCACGTAGTCAAAGCAGACAATTCTAAGTGGGCCTTCGAGTCTGAATGTCACACTGAAAACAGGCCGCCTAGCTTGCAAACACATTACCACAGGAAAGAAAGTTAATTATTATTAGTTTTTGATGGCGTCTTTTTTTCCAACTTCAGAATCAAATTTCTACGGTGGTTAATATTAAGTTTAAAATCATACAAAAACATGGCCACGATGCATGGTTTTACCTTACAAGCTACTCCTTGTTTTCTGTTTCCAATGCAGTATTTTGTTTGTACACATGGAGAACTGGTTCATGCCACACGTTCCCTCTCATGCAGATTTGCTCAGTGGGGATTTAATCTAGCACCCTTTTCTGTACGGTTCCGTGGAGTTGTGCGGGAACGAAGGGAGGGCTGGGAGCAACTTCTAACCCAAAAGCCCCTTCCGGCGAGTCCAGCTCTCTGTGAGCACAAACATCTCGGACGTGCTTATCCCACAGTTTCTTTGGTCTAAAACATTTACAAGGGCAGTGCGAACCAGGCACTGATGTCACTACAATTTTTTTTTTAACACTGAAAGCACCTTCACTCGTTCCATTTTCTTTTGTCTTCCTCAATTAAAATACAGCTTCTGAGCTATTGCATTTCCCTTCCATTTAAAGCCTGTACACACAGAGCCTGACACGGAGAGAATGTGCTCCTTGTTGGAAAGCTTGTTCTGTTTCCTCCAAACCAGATAAAGTCCACTCAGATGTGCTGATGGGCACCTCCCCCCTCCATGCCCTCCCAACCTCGGATGCCTTTCCCGTCCTCCTCCAGCGTGTTCTTGGGTGGGCAGAAACCTGGGGAGACGCAGCCACCAGGCAGCTCACTGCTCTCCTGAAGCACATCTGGGCTTTATATCAGGCCTTTGATTAATCCTCAGTGAAAGCCAAGCTATGACATTTTGACTGGGCAGGCTCCAGTTCTGGACAGGCCTTGATTTATTACGACTGAGTCTCCACCAACTTTGATTTATTTCAGCTTTGGGGAGGAGGGCAAGCTCAGAACAGAAAAGCGCTGTTGAGTGTGGAACACGTGACATGAGGACAGGACCTCCAGACTTCCGAGGGCCGCAGGACAAACGGTGCAGAAGAGAACAGCCTCTGAGAAAGCCATTTTCAAAAAATCTAAGATTCAAATAACATGAAGTTGTACAAAATGAAACAATCTTGGATGAGAGAAAAGGGCTCCTGAAACAGCTGGCTGCTGGCGGCAGTGCAGGGAGCCCAGGCCTTATCTCTGGGAAGAGGGGGACTCCCCGTGGGCTGCCTTGGCTGCGGAGCCAGCCGGCCTGGCCCTCCCTCGCTCCCACCTGCAGGAGAAGCCCCGGGATGACACCCCTGGTCAGTTTTGGCCGATGGAGGAAGGGCAGATTTCCCACGCTGATTTTTTTCAGGCAGACAGAGTAAGTCAAAGAAGGCGTAGGCATCTGATGAAACAAAGACAAAGGAGTCAGCAATTTTAACGAATAAATTTGTATCTGTCCTGGGAAGGCCTCTCCTGGCTGAGGCCTCGACACTCTGCTGTGGGCACGGCCCACACACCAGGACGGTGACCCAACTGCCAAATAAGGGTGTACAGATGCCAGCCACGGCCCCGGGCGGAGCCTCTGACTGCTGGGGGCTCTGTTCCCTCCCTGGAGGGTGACAGCCCCAGAGCTCGCCCTGGCCCATGTCACAGGGAACGGGCAGCTAACAAAGTAAAGTGTCAGAAACCCATCAGAGGCAAATCTACGCTCCCCGAGAGGGACGACGGTAGGAAACCGGGTTGGAAGCAGAGGAAAGGGGACAAGGGCACGAGAGGTTAGCAGGCCCGCACGTGTCCTGCCCTCAGCGTCCGGGGCGGCGTCTCCACACTCCCCGGGCAAGTTGCTTAGCCAAACTGTGCACCGTTGCTTCATCGGCCAAACGGGGATGAGACGCTTATTCTGCAGGGCTGCAGTCCAGCTCTCCCCACGTCTTACCTGGGCCTCCCAGTGGTGAAGACGCAGGTGCGGTGCTGCCGGACACGGGACGCAGGAGGACAGGAGCTCACCTGCTCACCTGCCCACAGCACCGGCACACGGCTCTGGGTGTGAGTGGTGGCAAGGGCCCGCCGGGGTGTCTGGGCACCCGAGGGCAGGAGCGGGAACCCTGCGTCTGCGCATGCACCTCCGCCACCCTCACCGGGCATGGAAAGCACGCATCGCGTTGTCCCCACCGCACGTCTGGAGATGCTGCTCCCGGAAACACAGCGCTCTTCACTCGGAACCCCTGGTGACCGACACTGCAACAATGGGTGCACACGGCCACAGCGCTGGGGCTGGACTCGGGGTGAAGCTGATGGACAGCGCTGTGCAGCGAGCAGCACGCGTGGGAGGAGGGTCCTCTGGGTGCCCGGGCGCTGGGAAGTCCGCGAATCCCTCAGAGTCCTAGGTACGATTTAGGCCAAACCAGAACCCAAACTGCTGTCAGTTAAACAGCCAGAGATGCCTTTGTTTTGTCATTGAAGCCTATTCTAATTTTTACAACTTTAAAAAAGAAATCTAAAGTCAAAGTTATCTGAATACACCTGTTCACTGCTCTTGGAATCTAAGCCTTCACATCTCTATGACATTCTAGTTTCTCGCAGATTCTGAGGAAGCTGAGGATTGTGGAGTCCAGCTGAGCAATGCTGCACATCCTCCAGGCCCACAAGCTGCAGCTGCCGGGGATGCGCGTACCCCGGGTGTACACAACCTGGGTGCACACGTCCTGGCTATACACACCCCAGGTATACACGTCCCGGGTGTACACCACCCGCGTGAGCACATCCCAGGTGTACATGTCCTGGGTGTACATGACCCGGGTGTACATGACCCGGGTATACACGTCCCAGGTGGGCATGAGCCGGTGTACACGTCCTGGCTGTACATGACATGAGTATACACATCCTGGGTGTACATGTCCCAGGTATACAGGTCCCAGGTGTGCACAACCCGGGTGTATATGACCTGGGTATACACGTCCCAGATGCGCACGACCCGGGTGTACACGTCCTGGATGTACGTGACCCAGGTATACACGTCCCGGGTGTACACATTCTGGGTATACACGTCCCAGGTGTACACAACCTGGGTATACACGTCCCAGATGCGCACGACCCGGGTGTACATGACCCGGGTATACACATCCTGGGTGTGCACGTCCCAGGTGCGCACGTCCCAGGGCTCCTGCCCCCTACCCCCCCCACCAGTGCTGGGGAGCAGGGGACTCGGCCCTCCGGCTGCCGCCTCCTAATTTCGGCAGGCCCGTGGCCTCCGGGGGTCCAAGGCTCCCTGAAGTGTGGCCACAAGGCCCCTGTCACTTGTCACCCGTGTGCCCAGCCCCACGCGAGCGGGGACCGGCAAGCATCTGAGGTGGGGCTCACGCACACTCACTGCGGCCACACCTGGGGGAGCAGGCAGGGCGGGGCGCAGCGACCCTCGGCCTGAACCAGACATGGGGGCTTGGACGCACAGAAAAGCTGTCAGGAGCCATCCCTGCCCCTGTCACCTGTGAGCAGGAAGATGAAGCTGGGTTGCTCCATCCGCGGGTCTGGGCCACGAGCCCACCCAGCAGCATCTCCTGGCGCGCACGTGGTTTCTCTCGGGTTTGACCGTGGGCTTCTGGGGAGGGTGCTGCACGCAACTGCATTAAGTTTAACTGCCCCCCGCAAGCACCCAGACGACCTAAAGCTCCATATGACTGCGGGCTGTGGGGAGATGGCAAGCCAAGGGCCACACGGTCCCACATACCAGTTTTCCAAAGCTGAATTTTAGGAGAATTTAACAAAGAAACAAATCTGGCAAAAGCAATATATTAGGACCTATGAATAGACAGAACTTTCTAAAAACTTTTAAAAGTTTTAAGAAACCAAAAACTGTGGATAAACAACAAGGTCCTACTGTAGAGCACAGGGAACTATATTTGATATCCTGTGATAAACCATACCAGGAAAGAATATGAAAAAGAATATATATATATGTGTAACTGAGTCACTTTGCTGTACAGCAGAAATTAACACAACACTGTAAATCAACTATACTTCAATAAACTAAACTTAAAAAGAAAGAAATCAAAGACTGAATACATACTTTGGGCCATATAGTGGTGAAATAAGGGAAGTAAAACAAACTCTCCTAGGAATGGTCTACCTTAAAGGGGGCTTTTAACTAAACCAGGAGAACACTTTTCTTACAGGACGTGGAGTCTTTTATTTTCCCAGATGAACAGGCCAGTCATCTCACAGAGCAAATGTCCACGACTTGCTCCCGTGTACAAAGCAGGGCAGTCACAGGACGAACGTGAAAGCCACCCTCCCCCGTGAGCCAGAGTGGCCTCGGGGGGGTGTACACTTACAAAAACACAAAATTTTAAATCAACATGGAGTTATAAATAATATGTTGTATGCCTGTATATTAGAGACACCACCCATCAATAAAAGGACAATACTGTTTTTTATACATTCCTTTTCTTATATTTTTCACTTACAAGTTTCATCTAAGGTTTTCTCTTTGCCAAGTAGTTGATGAGTTGACCAGTTTTGTTCTGATTTTCTTTTGATAAAAAATATTTATTGGAATGAAAAGTTTTCTGTGAGATACACGTAATTTGAGTTATGACATCAACTTCAATAAAGACTGTGTCATTCCGATATCATCACCCAGCTGACACAACTACCCAGAAAGCAGCAAGGGTCCTGGAAGGGGAACCTTCTGTTCAGCCGCGTCTCCTGCTTCCTGACCCGCTGCTCCGGGTCACCGCTCTGACGCTCCCATAAGCACATGGCAAAGCATGAGGTGTCTGCCCCTCGGTTCTGAGGCTGCAGGAGGGCCACGGAGAAGGTGGGCTTTGCGGTGGCTATTTGCTCAAACATGGCTGGGCGTGCACTGGAATGAGCTGCAGTGTCCTGTCTCTTCATATTTTTAAATAACTAAAATTGAGAGCGGAAATCCCAGAATCAGAAGTCTTGGGTTAAAATCCCAGATTTGCCCCCAGACTCCTGGCTGACCCTAAAGGCAAGCCATTTTCGCCCCAGGGGAGTTAAAATATCCACATCTCTGTAATTAGGAAAACGATACCAGCTTCTTCCAAAAAATGGTTTGAGATCCTTACCAAAAAAGATGTTGTGTAAATGGAAAGAATGACATGGACTCACTGAAAACCCAGGATGTTAGTCACACCAGCAAAGTTACAAGTGTTTAATTTATGTGTACTGCTGCCCCTAAGAACAGAGAGCACACCATGAGCTTTGAGCTTATGACGTTCCTTTTAAACAGACGTTTGGAGCTTATAACTAGCAAAGTTTGGCAGTCCTCAAAACCATACAGAAAGGTGCAGCTAAAACGTTCTCCAACGTTAAATGGATCCTTACTGTGAAGTTAAAGCACTTGTAAAGTAAGTTAGCCCAGAATTCCACCTGACAACTGGGATTCCTCCTCCCTCTGAATTACCTGTCTGAAAGAACAGAGTCACAGTGAATCTGTCTGGCCTAAATCAAAGACCCAAAGATATATGCTCCTTTCTTACAGTTAATCCTGTGTCAACAACTACATCCTTTCTAAGGTCCTTTAGGTAAAAAACTCCGGGATTCTCTGGATTGAGAAAGGATCTGCTCTAAGGCTTGAGCTGCCTTCCTTGTTACTGGCGCCCTTGGTGTCACGGCCATTCTTGTGTGGCTGCTGCCCCCAAGAAGGTTGAAGTCATGCACTTGTGGCCTTGCCGGTGCTGGGAAAAGACTGGGAAGAGAATCCTGTGCCTGCCCCCTCTTGCAGCAGGGACAGCCTGGCCGTGGCCCCATCTGCTCCTCAGTGGGACAAGGACAGGCCACCGACTGTCAAGTCACACGATTACTACAGAGAAAAAGTACAAACTGCTCATCCCAAACGACGGCCTTATACGAGAACCCAGGTTTTCTTTTCTCATGGATGCCCTTCTTCAGGATTCCACACACGTAAGAGCTGGTTTTAAAATATGAAGCTCTGCGTGAGAAGGCAGACTCTAAATCCACAAATCTACAGAGTCCCGGTGCAGCGCTCACCATGGCAGGGTTAGCTCGAGGTATGACCTGAATGTGGCCAATCCGTAAAGTGTAAGATATATACCGGGCTGTGAAGACTCAGTACAGAAGAAGATAAAGGGTGTAAAACGTCTTGATAACATTGTGTAGTTTTAACACACTTAAATGGTATTTTGGATATAATGGGTTAGATATACTATTAAAATTAATCTCACCTGTTTCTTTTTACTTTCTCAAATGTGGCTGCTAGAACATTTTAAATTATATAAAATTAAATGGCTTGCATGTGTGGCTTGAATTATGATTATCATCCAATTATTTCTATTGGAGAGTCACGCTCTATATCATCTCTTACCCTGGTATGGAAAAAGAAATAAATGTTAGCTTAAATTAGTCTAGACTAACTCATGAAAATTGAAAAAAAAAAGATGACTTTGGGCTGTATAAATTATTTGTTGCATTTAGGGATTTCACAATGTCAAAACTCCAAAGCATACTCTGCACCATTAAAAACAATATGAATTTTATACTAGATGGTAATTAGACTTTTATGGAAAAAGTGCTTATCAAGCTGGAATCTTATTCTTAGATTCTGAATCTTACAGCGCATACGGCTCTAGCCCCTCACCGTGAGGATGAGAAAGGCAAGACTTGGAGTGACAGAGTGAGTGTTTCAGGCTCCACAGTTCGAGGGAGCAGCACAAGGCTGAGGACGCAAGACCGGGCGGCGGGGCTGCTCTTGACAGCACACGGCCCTTCTGAGTCAGGCCACACGGGCCGAGAAAACGCTAGGGAGAGACCCACAAGGTTTCACGCTCCATTCAGAGATAAGTTCCACACGCACCTATTTTATTTTACTAAAACAGCTCATGAGGTTACTGCCCTCTACGAAATATGATAGAATATTTCTCAGAATAATTGAGTTTTAGCTTTAAAAAAATTGCTATGGAAAAATTGGTACTGTGTTTTTAAGAAAAATCACTGATAACTCTGAAGAAAGGGCAACTGATTAATTTTACCACAAAAAAAGCTCACTACAGGGGCTTCCCTGGTGGCGCAGTGGTTGAGAGTCCGCCTGCCGATGCGGGGGACGTGGGTTCGTGCCCCGGTCCGGGAAGATCCCACATGCCGCGGAGCGGCTGGGCCCGTGAGCCATGGCCGCTGAGCCTGCGCGTCCAGAGCCTGTGCTCCGCAACGGGAGAGGCCACAGCAGCGAGAGGCCCGCGTACCGCCAAAAAAAAAAAAAACTCACTACATGAACCAGTACCTAGAATTGTTCCACATTTATGACTGTCGTGGTGACTGATCCCTGTGTGAAGATGCTCTGCCTTATTTATTCATCCCAGTGACAGAAGCACCTCCTTCAAGGTGGTCCAGTGCATGACATATTCCCAGAGCCTGGGCTCTGCAGGCGGGTACAGCGAAGTCCAGTTCATGTCTAACACAGAGAAAACAGCAGTGCACATCACATATTTGATCTGGGTAATAGACGGGCCGTCCAAGAGTAACGTTTCTAAAAGTCATAAGCTTTCCCTACATACAGATTTGACTAACCAGAGCTGGGAAGCCGTCTCCAGGGACATGCTAATGTCTCCCAAGGAAAGCCCATCAGAAAGTTCAGCTGCCCTGTCTTTGGACCATTAACACTGTATGTGGAGTGAGGCTGCATCCCCGAACACCGACCACAGAAAAGTAATTCTTCTCAAATGAAAACTGGCATGTTAAGTGTACCCTCTGGGTTTGGGGCATGTTTCCCATCCCCAAATAAAATTTTAAGCACAAAGAGACAGAAATGCTCTCTCCTGCTGCTAACTGTTTTATTCAGTCATCTGTCAAATAAGGGAAAATGGCAAAAAAAAAAAAAAAAACCCAAACCCAAACCTTTATATTTTCATTTCCTTGTGCCTGTTCTTTCCGCCATTTAAAAAAAAACCGTGGAGCTCGTCAAAAGAACAAGCCATCGTCAGGAGAGGGACACGCCTTCCCGTCGCACTGGCTCATTTTCCAGGGAACAGAGTTACCGCAGACAAAGGACGATGCCGCACGTGTACAGCAACAGCAGTAACCACTCTGACTCGCGACGTAAAGTGACCCATTAAAAGATTTAACTGTTCCTCATTGACTTTTATCGGCCTCAATTTTTAACTTTTCTCCTCCTCTTGAAATTAAAAATGAGCATTCCCTCCACCTGTGTGCCCCTTCAAGCGGCCGCATTCAGGCTCAGCGAGGTCTGGGGCAAACACCACAAACGACGAACTCCTTGGGCGGAGTTTCCTTGAATGTCTCCAAACCCTTCCTAAAAAGTCCTAAGTCTGAGGCTACATGGTTTAAACTGAGGGGAAGGATCAGAGATTTCACAGTCCTATTCTTCCAGGGTTTATCACTCCTAATCACTAAAAAGAAGCAACGAAAATTGAGTCCTTTCTACTGCTGGGCATTATGTTAAGCACTTTAAATTTATCTGTGTAGTAAAATTTGTGGAAAGTAGTGCCCGCCATTAATAAACACGATACCTGCAGAGAAAGAGAAAGAGATGCCCTGAGGGTGTTCCTCCCTCCAGAGCTCCGGTATCTGAGCTGCACTGTGATATTGGCGGGGTGGGAGGGGGGCAGAGCGAGGGATGAACAAAACCTTCTGATTTGTTTCTAGAAACAATGATGTTATGTTAAAAAGTAGCATTTCAGAAAATGAGAAGTAAGTGCACATTTGGTCAGAACATTTTCGAAATATAAGAATGTTACCAAAAAAATACAGAATTTCACCTCCATGTGCACATTCACCTGTGGAAATATACTCGATGCCAGGTGATCTCTGCCTGCACTGAAAGAAATCACCTTTGAGAAGCAGATTTACCTTCTCTCCTGTCACACAAAATAGGAACTGAGAGACTCCTTCAGTTATAAAACTTACTGTTATTATTTATTGTTTATTTGATTATTGTTGCTATATGATCCTTTTTGAAAACTGGTTAATATATATCCTATAGCTCATATATAGATATGAACAAAAAACGGAATCTTTTTCAGCCACAAAAGGAAGGAAATCTTTCCATTTGCAGCAACGTGGATGGACTTGGAGGGCATTACCCTAAGTGAATAAATCAGACGAAGAAAGACAAATACTGTCTGACCTCAGTCCTATGAGAGACACCTAAGAAACACAGCAAGCAGAAAACGGAGCTCATCAAAACAGAGCACAGGGCTTCCCTGGTGGCGCAGTGGTTGAGAGTCCGCCTGCCGATGCAGGGGACACGGGTTCGTGCCCCGGTCCGGGAAGATCCCACATGCCGCGGAGCAGCTGGACCCGTGAGCCATGGCCACTGAGCCTGCGCGTCTGGAGCCTGTGCTCCGTGTGGTTGCCGGTGTGGGGGAGGAGTCGTAGTAAAAGGCGAGCGAAGGGGAGAAGGGGGTCAAAAGGTACAACCGCCCAGTCCCGGGGATGTGGCGCACCGCAGGGTGACTACAGTTAACAGCACCGTGTTGCACACATGAAAGCTGCTAAGAGTAGAGCTTAAAAGTTCTCATCATAAGAAAAAAAATTGCAACTATACAAGGTGACACGTGTTACCTAGACTTATCACGGTGATCATTTTGCAGGATATACAAATATCAAATCTTTACGCTGTACATCTGAAACTAATGCAATGTTATACGCCAACCAGATCTCAATGGAAAAAAAACTATTGTTAGCTGGCCTTAATTTAAGAAAACTTGTATTGCTGCAAACATGTCGATTCCATCCACAGTCACCTCAGGTGGCTGGCAGGCAAACTTGGTAGCCCACTATCTACAAGAAATTGTAGAAGCAAGTTTTCCTCCTCAAAGAACAAAATGGTGTAATTCTTTTTAAAAGACTATATTTCAGTTACAGAGAAAAATACTACTACGTCAAAAATGACAATAACATGCCTTTTGTCACCTTGCAAACTTTAGACTTGAAAGCAGCCTCTAGTGCAACTCTCCCATCACCCCAGCTGAGTTCTGAGGCCACCGGTGTAGCAGCAGCGCTCAGAAACCGCAGGGCCGGCTGGTTACAGCGCGCACGCGGCTGCTCAGGGACAGGAGCCCCAGCCAGACGGTTCCGCTGAGGGACGCCCCGTTTCTTTATAAAATCCGGAAAAGCAGGGACGGGCGAACACAAAAGTGCAGGTACGGCAAGACGGAGAGCTCACAGGAGATTCACGTGAGTACAAGCACGGCTCCGCATGGTGTCCCATCGACACCAACACGGCGTGCGTGCGTGTGCGTGTGCGTGCGTGTGCGTGCGTGTGAAGGCGGCCCAGCCAGCCCGGTGAAGGCCCCTGCAGGGGCCAGGTGAGGTTCAGCCCCCGACCCGACGGGCGCAGGCGCGGCAGCCTCAGGCGGGACAGGACCTCGAGTGCCGCACTCCGGTCACCAGCCTTCGCTCCGCAGTGGAGACGCTGCTGCTGGCCGTAAGGAGAAGGACGATGGTCTCTGTGCTTCAGAGGCGGCCGGCCGGCAGCAGAGCCGACGTGGGAGCCTGTCCAAGCCGGCACAAGGCAGGCTCTCAGCCCTCGGGTGCTGGTCAGAGACAAACTGAGCTATTCTCTCTCCAAGGCTTATTTTGGAGGAAGAAGGATAATAGCGTCTATCTCATGAGACTGCTGTGAAAGCTTGTAAAAAGTGTCAAGTAGTTTATACATTCAGTACTCAGTAAGGTCTTAAACTTGGAAATAAAGGCTAAACATATATTTGAATGAATAGCATTTCAGATTCAGAGAAAGGTCTTTTCTTTAAAACAACGGACACATAAAGCAGGTTAAAAATAAAGGGCCGTCCAGGAGATTATGGTTTCCCAGTTATTCCCACACAGGCTGGCCGCTCCTCCAACCCACTACGGAGATGGGAAAAGAGCTGCAGACACCGTCCTTTCACCTGCTGAACGCGAGCTCACATGATTATCATGGTTTCCTTAAGCGGCAGCCCTTCCCGATCAGATCAGGAGGCTTTAGCTACTGCAGGAAGGAGGGGAGGCCGGCAGCCACCTCTTGGCGGGAGAAGGCGGTTCCCGCGTGCCCAGCGCGGTCAAGCGCCGGCCGGGACCCTGGAGGCTCCCGCTGCTGCAAGAGGCCTTGGGGCGCAGAGCCAGGGCTTCCCGCTCCAGATGCTGGTGACCCATCTGAGACGCTCTCGGCGGGGGTTTAGATCCCCGCCACCTGAGAGAAGGGGAAGGGCGGGGCCCAGAGGAGGAGGGAGGGAAGGAGGGGAGGGCCAGCGCCCTGCAAGCCAGGGAGGACCCGACAGGAGTGTCACCTAAGCCTCCGCAGCCTCTTTGAGCCCACGAGCCTCCGAGGTCCCACACCGGGACCTCCTTAGGGCTCATTCAGCAGGTGGCTCAGCCATTCGCGGATGCTTTGGTTTCCCAGAGCCTCAGGCAGACAGTTCACGACAATAAGGCTTTCAGCCGCTGCCGACAGCAGGTGGTGGAATTCAAGCCACCTAGGTCCTTTCTTCCAACTTCTCACTTCAGGTTTTTTGAAGATAAGGATCAAATGAAATGATTTCTGTTAAACCTGTATTTCCTGTACAGAGTTGATACCTTCTCCAAATTACATGATTGTACAGCTATTGAACTAACACTCACTGCAGCGGAGCCTCTGCTCAGAACGTGGAGCCGCAGCCTTTAACTCTGGGTCCCCAGACACTGCAGCTTCTCCCTAGCCCAGCTCCTTGGAACTGGGCTCCAGCTCACAGGGCAGGGGAGGCCCTAAAGCCAGCGGCACAAATGCTGGCTTATCCCTAATTCCTGGTGAGGGTCAATGCTGGAGGCCAGTGAAAACAATAGCCGTCACATCTCACAAGAAGGACTAAATGTACCAAGAAGCAGCCCTGAAACGCAGTGCGGGTCACAGTCACGGGCCCGGCTGGAACCTGCCGTTGGAAGGCCAGGCCTGCAGTCCAGGGCACCTCCCTTCAAAGCCAGCCTTTTTCCTGTAAAAGATGCAAATAATAATTCCTGCTCTCCTAACCGTGGGCTGACATCTGTCCGGAGAATCAAATCCGAAGATGTAAGTGATAAAGCACTACACAAACACAAGAGGATAACCTTCAGAGCTTTAAAAAAACAAGGTCCAGTGAAAGCGCTTTGTATTTTGTTTTCAAACTTGAAATTTAAGATCCAGTGAAAATCAGCAAGTAATTCTTGACCCAAAGGAGGCACTAGAAGAAAAAGCATATGAAACCATGAAGCCCGGGATTCTGATCTCTGCCCCTGCGCAGGTGAACAGGACGGAGGTGCCACTGCCACGCCCGGGGGGAGTGTGGGGACTGTGTGGACCTGCCAGGAATGCAACCTGCCTCCCAGGCTCCGCCCAGGCAACCCTCACCCGGCAGCGGGGCTGCCGCACTCCACGCACAGGTGAGCCAGCATCTGAGGGCAGACCCGGACACCTGCATCCGTGCTCTGAACGTGGGGAGGAAAGGACGTGGCACTCGGAGAACATAAAGATCCTGCAGGACCATCCTCCTTCCTTCACAGAGATCTTCCACAGCTACTGTCAAAAAACTCTGCCTACGAATCTTTAAGTCAACTTTTACATGTACTTAAAAACAAAGATGGATCATTAGAAAGTGAGCTGCTACTGATGTGTGTGTGTGTGTGTGTGTGTGTGTGTGTGTCTGGGGGTCGGGGAAGGGGAAGGAACGGAGAGAGAAAGTTTCCAAAACAACAGAATCTGTGATGGAAATCTTGCTCTATCAAGAAGAATCCTGCATCAGATGACACTCTTGAAAACTGAGAGGAAACACAGGGAGGGGCTCACAGATGAAGAGGCTTCTGGAGGAGCAGATGTCAACACTACCAGTCACACAAAGGGCGCCTGACCTTGTCAACTAATGTACTTCTGCGATTTCTAAATTTCGTCTTGTCAGTCAGAGCCAAGGTATCATTCTTTCCTTCTATGTTTTCCATCTGCTCAGATATCCTTCTTTGAAAAACAGGAATAAAAATAAATAAATAAATAAAAATAAAAATAGGAATAAAGTCTAATAATAGTAGAATCTACAGATCGTTGGGAAACTTACCACAGAATGAGAACGTCTAAGCACTGCTCAGCGTTCCTTCACGGCAGCATGCAACAAGAGAGAAAACTGCTTGAACACATTTCGCTGGAATCAAGTAAATCCAACATAACTAAAACCTAAATGTGGTAAGAGCACATTCACATTTGCTCAAGAGTGGAAAATGTCTTATGCTAAGTATAGGAAACAATATGTTAATAGTAAGGGGAATAAAACACATCTCATATTTTCTATAAATTCGTTTTTATAAATTTTATAAAGAGCTGATCAGATAGGGAGATTCCATTCATTTCAAGTATTTATGGGGCATCTGTTCTGTACCAGGCAGGTTGTGAGGCACAATTAAAAGAGGAACAAAATCCCGTCGTGCCTTCAAGCAGCTGAGAGGGACAGACACAAGATAACCAACCACATCCTTTCCTATGTTTGTGGAGGAGTGATTTTCTCTGAGATTTCAGATCTTAGATTCCGCAGGAAGTAATGAACAATGATTTAAGCTCGACCATTTTCTTTAGAATATGAGAAAATACAGCAAAAGTGATCTCAAATATTTTACGTAGCTCACAGATAGCGGGGGACTGCAGAGTAATTTCGTCTCTTTCTTTAGCATCTTTACTAATAATTTCCAAATGAGGCTTCCGTCAACAGCGCAGACTGTTTCACAGATGGTTTCTCAGTTTTGCCTTCAGATAATTCTGCTTCTGTAAAACTTCACTTGCGAATAATTTGGGTTTCATGGAAGCCCCATCCACGATCTTCCTTGCTAAAATGAGAGGGGATCTTCACTCAACAGTCCCCCAGGTTCATCCACTCGGGCATATTGAGATTGCAGGCAGAATACAACCACGGCCTCTAGAACGACTCGAAAGGCTACGTGGGAAAACCCTTTGGAAATCTGGTCCCAAGAGATGGTGGCTTTTGAAGATTCTTTACAATAAGGCATCAAGAACATGGAACAAAGTCAACATCCTACTTGGAAGCCATTTAACTAGCAAGTCAAGGTGTCAAACACTTGGTTCCTGCACAACATCTATTCCAAACAAGAGCCCAGAGCATTGCCTTCTCCTGCAAATCATCACTAAGCGTAGGTGATGTCATACTTTCTGAGGCAATTACATCCATATCACATGAGGAGTCTTGTCACTACAATTAAAGAGCCAGTTTTCATTGTGGGAGGAAGCAGACAGGAAGCGGGCACCAGCAGGGACAGGAGGGAGGGCGGAGGGGCAGAGAAAGGACAGGGCCAGGCAGTGAGGAGGGGACGGCAGCCGAGGGACCCTTGCCAGGCACTTGAGACAAGAGTGAATGAGTCCCACCATTTACACGGTTATGTTCAGGAACTGACCCGTGACTTTCTTGGGTACGAGTGGTTGCTTGGTGGCCTGCAGGGTATGCTGACACAGCATCGGGGAGGGGGGTGACCTGGAGGGGGGCCAGGCTGCTGCTCATCGCAGCTAACTGCTGCCCCTGAAAAGGTGAGTGGCGTCTACACACCAGGCGCTGTGTCCTCTGAGAGGGCAGCCTACCACCCTACACTCGCTTCTTCCTCTCTCCACACAGACACACACACACACCTTTGCCAAGAACCACTTTTCTAATTTAAAGTCAGATGCTCAATTCTACCTTTTTAAAACACACTGAAAATCTGATCTCACAATGTACCCACCTCCATGTTTCTAACTTATCTGTGGATGAAAACTTGAGGAATATCCATCGTAGAAGCTTCATTTGTTAACACAACGAAGTAAAGAGGGCCTGCAGTTTATAGGCTGTGGGGCATGGCCGCTCCTGTGGTGTCAATCCCAACCCGTGAAGACCTGGCCATGGAAATATGGCAACTACGACTTGCTGCACATCTGCCGGGTGGGGTCTGACTGGAGAACGGGATCAGGCACCGTTGACCCTTAGAGATGCAAACCCAAGAGGAAATCAAACTCCTCTCCTGAGTGTGAAGAAGAGATGTCCCAACAAGCAAGCTTCCCCTTAAATAGAATCTCAGGCAGTTTAAATGCATCCTTTCCTTCCAGATCTGTGTGAATTAATACCAGATGCAAAATGCCAGCAGCAGCCTGCACAAGGAGGAGAGGGGGCCTGAGACACAGCAGTCACCTCCCCAGCTCTGTCACCAGGCTCCCGTCCCCGCCAGAGGCTCCCTGCTCCCCCCAGGTCTCTGTCACCTGCTGAGACCAAAGCTGTCCTGAAGGTCAACTCACTTGGCGGCCAAGGAACAGGGAGGGTGGGCGGTTCCCAGCTCATTTCCCCAAACACACCCTGTGCATCTGGGCCGCATGCATCCAGCCAGTGGGAGGGGTTCAGGGAGAGCCGACAGCCAGCTCAGTGGCTCTGAACTGCCGGATACTCCTCCTGCCCTGGGACCACAAGTGGCAGAAAGAGAAAAGGACAGAACGTAACTTTCTGTCTCTCTGGGAAACGGAAAGTCACCCGGATCCCACTGTTGCCCTCACTTCAGCCTAAGTCAGGGGTATGGCTCGGACATCAGGCCCGGGCCGGGGACCAGGCGGCCTTCACCTCCGTGGTCCCCTCGGCTCCCTTGTCTGTAAGAGGAGGACGGACTCACCCTGTCTGGAGGCTTGTGCGCATTATAGAAGACGATGGGTGTGAAGTTTCTGGCATGTAATACGTGCCTAACATTTGGCAATTATTCTTATTTTTATTTCTGAAAGTAGCTTTTTATTACTAATTTGGGCTCCCTGACCAAAAAGAAAACAATTAAAGGAATATATTAAAATTCAGATGAATCTCAAAACTTCTCCCCTAATAATGTGAAAGTCCCCGGATTGCCTCTAGGCCAGGTTTCTCTTCAGGAGCATCTGTCCTGTCAGCCGTGGGCAGGAGAACCTCATGACATGTTTAAATGGCTTTTTGCAGAGTCCTGGAAAGAGCTCAGACTCGGGTCTCTTGATTACCTGTGTATCCCAAGAGCAAAGGACCATCCCGTAGGTGGAAAAGCTTAAGGACTCTTGTGGCCTAGCCCTTAACAATAACTTATCTCTCAATCTTTTCTGGCTAATTCTATGAAGGTGCAACCACAGTGGGACCTCTTCAGCCAAACGGCTACTGTTCATTTCATTTAAGCTCAGGGCACCGTTTCCCAACTCCGCACTGCTAGACGTTAATGCCCACTCTTCACCAGAAGGGGGGCAGGGTAAGATGTGTTTGGAAGACCCTCTACTACTCCCAGCAGGCCTAGTGCAGGCTCACATATGCTAAGTTCTGAGAAGGTGGTCTGCTGACCTTTATGCAGTATAGCATTGTCTTGTCAGGAGGGTTTGGCTTTGGGCAGGGTCATTTGTAGCAGCTAGAACCACGGCCATGGGAGATAGTCCACAGAGGTGCTGAAGGAACAACGTTCCAGGCACTGCTGGCTGCACTGCTGGCTGCACTGCTGCTGCCTGAGCTCACCCGACGTGGCACACAGCGCCGCGTGCTCTCATGAATACGAGCTGATGCTCCGAGTTCATGACGAGTTCATGATGGGAGTCAGGCGTGAGAACAGGTTGCGGTCAGGGCACAGAACTATTTACGAAGATGAAGATATTTTAAAAGTTCGGATTGTCAACTGACCTTATCTCATAAGAAATGCATATTTTTGAAAACCTGTGTTTGTGTAAATTGTGTATTTATAGCCCCGAGCCATTAGCGCTACAGCAATTTTTAAATAGTCGTTTTTTTCTCAAAACACAACAATAACTGCAGATGTTAATTACAGCACCTGGGTGGTGGGTATATGGCTGTTCACTGTAAAATTAATGCAACAATTCTGCATCTTTAACAATGTTTCTAATAAAATAATATAAAAGATGTAACTGCACATGACTTGTTTATTCTAAAGTGCCATGTAATTTCATATAGTTTTTATATTCTTCCTTTCAATTTGAAATGCCTCTTATCCACTCAAATAATTTTTAAATCATTTTGATCTAGGAAACAAGACTAAGAACAGAAGTTAGTGAATCTGAATCAGCAACAGGAAATGGCTTTGTAGAAATTGTTGGAAAAATGTTTACAAGGAAGAGATAGATTCTCATCAGGGATGTATAGCACATTAATGCTGATTTTTAACAGGATGGCTATTATGTCCTTTTCACAGATGGATAAATTGATGTATAAAACCTTGCTAAGGGCTTCCCTGGTGGCGCAGTGGTTGAGAGTCCGCCTGCCGATGCAGGGGACACGGGTTCGGGCCCCGGTCCGGGAAGATCCCACATGCCGTGGAGCAGCTGGGCCCGTGAGCCATGGCCGCTGAGCCTGCGCGTGCGGAGCCTGTGCTCCGGGGTGGGAGAGGCCACAGCAGTGAGAGGCCCGCGTACCGCAAAAAAATAAAAAAACCTTGTTAAGACTTAGGCTCACTGACCCAGCTGGGATCACCTACACCCAGTCTGGCAAATGCTCTCTACTCTTCATCATTAAAATTCATCCATAAATAAGAAGGTATTAGTCACTTAATCTAAAGATATACGAATACAACATGTTTACATATAAATGAGAGGGATTATATAATTAAAGCGTATGTAAATGAGATGCTATTATGACTTGTTAGATCTGTGCTGGCCAAGGCTTCTTTACTCCAAAGCTGATTATAGCGCCAGGATGCAGGTGTGCTTTAAACAAACAATGCTTCTCATTCTTCATTCTTAGCCTTGTTGATTTTAATTTTGGCCACACCTACCTTTACTCGTAAGTCTGTAAAGTAACCTCATTTTAATATATTTAGAAATGCAAAGGCTGGTAATATTTCTTAAAATGGAGACAGCGAACTATGGATTCTTATTTAATGATGACACTTTTTTAGAAATCATGAAATGTCGACTTCTTTCAGAACCCGTAAGTGAGCAAATGCTTTTTAGAGCATCAACATGTGTTACTGACGGAGCCAAGGGAATCCTTAATACGCAAAACCCACCTGTATTATGGAACAAATCAGGTGTTGAACGCCAGCGAGAATGACTTAACTTTGTATGTGTGTTTGTGAAATCTGAAAATGTGACACTTGCTGAAAAGCCAGAACCTCCTAACCCTCACGTCTTACTCTCCCGGAGATCTTGGCTCCTGTGGCTGCTGTACTGACACATCTCGGCAAGGAATCTTCAAAATGACATCATTTGAGAAGACCTTTTTGAAGTCTTTGAGCCACAGTGTTTCTGAAATACTTTCCTGTTAAACAAATACAAATGTGGGCCCTTTGTGCCAGGGTTGCGCGACACCCAGGAGCAGTGCCACCCTCGGCATTTGGGGATGAGATGACAGCACGGTCCTTCCTGCAGACCCACTGAGCTCACGAAAAGTGTTCTTGTTACTTATGTGTTTATGTAACAGTCTCATGCCTTTTTGTTGAATTTTTCTGGCCTGTTTTCAAAATGTCATGTATCTTTTTCCCTGATTGAAAAAGTTTATACATACTCATTTCAATATATGGAAAATACCGAAGTATACAGAAGAAAATAAACATAACCAAAAATAAGTATTACTAACATTTTGATATACTGTTTCTCACACTATCAAAATCTATTTCTGAGTTCCAATAACAAACTTCTTTTGTACCCCAGTGCAAAAATATAAAATAAAATAGAATGAAATTTCATCTATTTGGTTCCCGAAACTGAAGAACAAGACTTTGGATGACGAAGGATACGCACAGAGCCTTCTGTGCGGCTCTAAGTAAATGCAGAAGCTCAAAGGTTACACGCCAAAATGCTATTCTTGAGAAAATAATGCACTTATTTTTACAAAACTTGCCTCATATTTTTAAGAAGGTAAGACCATATAGGTCAGACAAAAGGAAGTTTCAGCTTCTCTTGTTAACACCTCCTTTCTCCCACTTTCTTATTACTTCTGAAAGTATGGTCTTACATATTTTTAACGAATGTTCTTAAAATATATCCAAGGGCGACTATCAAAAAATGCTTCATTGTATTTACAGTTTAGAAGAACACATTTAAATGATCTAAATGTTACGTTGTTCAAAATTTTAAATCAGAAATTTTTTTTGTCTGTAATATAAGTCAGAATTAGGTGTTTAAGTATGCAACACTTTTAATTGTTACACACAAAAATAATAACGCTCTGAAGCTGACCTCTGGGTTAGCAAGTGAACTGCTTGTTTGCTTAGGAAACCAGATCCGGTTTCCCAGAGAGGCATCACTGAGGACAGAAATAGTCTCCCAAGTACAGGAAATCTGTAAGCACCTAAACAAGGACCAGCAGACTCCGGGACAAACACAATGTCACCAACAAGCTCCTTCACGTCTGGCCACAGAATCACCACGGATATCTAAAAGCATACTAATGCCGGCAAGGTAAGAGGTAATAATTTTTTAAAGAAAAATCATACTGCTTATATATGTAACATATGTAACCCAAACCAAAACTTAATAGCACATAAATCCCAAGACTGAAAGTTTGAATTTCCCTTTAACTACACCCATTGTTCTGCAATAGCGTTATTACTAGCATCTCTCTCTTTGCTCTGTTTAATGGACACAATCACGGGTGTGAGTCACAGGCTACCAAGCACACGGGGTAATAACCAGAGTCTGAACCAATCGCTCTGTAAGAACAGCACTCTGGGAGTGATTAGTAGAATAATGTAAATCTGAAGGTCTTAGATTATACAAATTGAAATCAGGCAGTATTTCTTGCAGGTGTGAGGACTAGTACTGTTACAAGATGCTCTCACAGTTAGTTACGCGTGTCTTGGGCAGGGATGAGGGAGTGGCACAAGTCACTTTAGAAAGGAAGGAACACCATTTACTTTTTATCCACCATCCAGACCACTGACCGGCACCTTCATTTTGAACGATTAAAAGAAGGGTCGTGAGAGGTTTCCCCCTTCCAGGGGGGTGCGGGACGGCCTGCACACACCGCTGACCATCCAGCCGGGAGGGGGCACAGTGCAAGCTTCAACACATCTGCATTAGCACCAGCGTACCTGCCGCCACCTCTAGGAGAGCTCTCCCCGAGGCCTGGCGTCTGGATGCCAACGGATACAGGCACTTCGAGACCAAAACGCGAGGGTCCCTACCTCCACGTAGTCCTTGGCGTGGCCCCAATCTCGTTTGGCGTCCAGATTCCCCAAGCTGAAGCATTCCAGTTGTCCAAGGTAAATCTTAGCTACTGACCGGCTAATTTTTCGAGTAACAAAATTAGCTCCTAAAAGAGACAAAAGACACGTTATCAGTCGAGTGCATTTGACATTTAACAGTCGGTGAACCAAACACAATCTCAGCCTCCGGGCATTTCTTTCATTCTTTTCCCCCCTTTAAAATAATAACAAAAGAAAAGAAAATGAAAAAGGCCATTAACTGTCATTCAGACAAGCTAAGGAGCTCTCACTCTGAGTGTCACATCAGCTCCACTGCCATAACAAACATTTGTCTTTGGGGGACGTCTTGGCATTCCTCATTTGCTGCTGTAACATGCGATCCAGGCACCTAGCCAGAGAAAAGCTCTCGGAATGCCAGTTTTTAAACAGAAAATTCAACAGGGTCGGACGAAGGGAAATGCCAGAATCAGACCACCCTGATTTTTTCAAGAACATAAACATCACATATTCCTATTAATAAAACTATTTTGGGGTTCACGGGGAGAGAGAGAGGAGAGCAACTTAGCTCCCGGGGTGTAACTGAAGAAAACGAAGAAGAAATGCATAAGTGGTTATCACCCTTGTTTAGAAACCTGCACAGCCATCCATTGCTAAGTCGTAAGTTTCTAGACCATCTGTACTCACTACAGTGCCGCCTTCTAATTTCATCCAAGCGTCATCTGCAGGATAGGATTCCTGAATTCTGTATAAATATTTTGATATGATTGGATGAAAGGTGTCACAAACTAAAGGAGTGAAATTGTTTTAAAGTTCTCTGGTCTTTAATGAAAGCTTCTGTCCACTTTTAAAAGATCACAAAGAAGGACAAAATTAAAAGGCACTTCTGAGATAAGTTTATCTATACCCCTGTATCTAGGTAAGGTTATCACAAAGCACCAGGTAATGTCAAAATCTCAAGGTAATTAACAGGCACATGAGCTAGTCAATAATGGCTTCAAACAGTTTAGACACATTACCATCATAATTTATCACATAGCAATAACTTTAGCTTTGTTCTTTTGCCTAAGAAACAGCGAGGTGAATGTTATGAGAAAGCTTGGGCTTCTAGAGAAACTGGCACAGAGATAAGGTGAATTTTCTAAATAAGTTTTCTCAGTTTTGGCAAGAAGATAGCCCCGTACAAGTTCAAACACGTACTAGACTCACTTACTACACAAAATCAGTAGACGCATTTCAATGATCTATCATTAAAAATGACGATAAGACTTCCATGGAAATCCAAATTCTCAGTTTCTCTTAGCAGTTGATAGAGTACTTGAGGAAGTCCAGTTTCAAATCTGCAGGGCAGCTTATGAAACACAAGCGCTCCTCGAAAAAAGAGCCTTCGAAAATGAAGTATCAGGCACAAGCCTTCTCCATCTATTACCAACTAGCAACTTTTTATTTTCTATTAATTTAAATTTATAATTAAATTTAGACTTGATGCCCATCTTTGTATTTTAATGTCAGGACTATACCATCATGCCAAATTTACTAGATACATTTGTGATGCCAAATCATCAGATGAAGCTCCCACACCAACCAGCTCCGAGTACTCTATCTGCCAGTCAAGTGACGCTTAGGGGTGCGGTGGAAGCACTGACGTTGTCCCAACACTCCCCTCCGGCCTGCTGTTTACTCCCCCAACCAGCACTAAGTGAGGAGCAAGCAGCAAGCCCGGAGCAGAGGCAGCGGCGGGTGAAGAAGAGGCCCCCCTGCTAAAGGAGCCCAGAGAGGGGGAGATGGACAGGGCCATCCCTGCTGCCAGAAGTGACATAGCAGGTCTGCAGGGACGAAAAGAGTCAGGGCCCCGTACACGATGCCGCAGTGACCACAACCCCACCCCTCGGATGAGCTAAGAATTATTACCCGCATTTCGTAGATGATGAAGCTGAGATTCAGAGAAGCTGTGCAAACTGGCCCTTCTAACCCAGTTGTCCAATTCGGTCTGTGTGGCTGCAAAGCCCAGGCTCTCACCTCCCAGCACTTGGAATGGCATGCTAGGGGGTATGGAGCCTTCCTTCTCTGGATCCAAAATGATCTTGGATACCTAGTCAGTTACTTGAAATTTCTAGTTCTTAGAAGTTAATTTTACTGTTTTTATTTATAGCAGCTTGATTGAGATGTAATTCACATACAATTCATCCATTTAAAGTGTACAGGTCCATGGCTTTTAGTACATCCACAGACTGTGCAGCCAGCCCAACAATCAATTTTAGAACATTCTCATCACCCCCAAAAGAAACCTGTACCCTTTAGCGATCATCCCACCCCACCTTCCCCAGCCCCCTGGCCCTGGGCAAGCAGTCATTTATTTTTTCGTCACTGAAGATTTGCCTATTCTGAACACTTCACATACATGGAATCGTATATGTGGTCTTTTGTGACTGGCTTCTTTCACTTAGCCTAACATTTTCCAGGTTCATCTGTGTTACGTGAATCAATCGTTCCTTCCTTCTTCATGGTTGAATACTATCCCATTATGTGGATATAGCACATTTCATTTATCCATTCATCAGTAAATGGACATTTGGGTTGTTTCCATTTCTGGCTATTGTGAATACTGCTGCAGTGAACACGGATGCACAAGTTTCTGTGTGGGGGTTATGTTTTAATTTCTCTTGGGTAGACACCTACAGATGCAATCACTGGGTCACAGGGCAGCTCTACAATTAACCTATTAAGGAAGTGCCAGACTGCTCTTCACGACAGATGCAGCAGGTTAGAGCCCCGCCAGCTGTGGACTGGCTCTCATTTGCCCACACCCTTCCCAACAGTCGTTATACTTCCATCTTTTCGATGACAGTCACCCTTACGGGTACTAAGTGGTATCTCATTGTGGTTTTGATTTGCATTTCTCTGATGACGCATGACTTTAACCCTCTACGTTCTCATGTACTTATGGGTCACTGGTATATCTTCTTTGGAGAGATGTCTACTTGGATTCTTTGTCCAATTTTTAAAGTGTGTTACTTGTCTTCTTAATACTGAATTGTAAGAGTTCTTCATACGTTCTGGATCCAAGTCCCTTACCAGATATATGATTTACAAACATTTTCTCTCATTGTATAGGTTATATTTTCATTTTCTTGGTGGTGTCCTTTGACACACAAAAGTTTTTTTTAGTTATTATGAAGTTCAAGTTGCCTATTTTTTTTTTTTTTTTTTGGTTGTATGAGCTTTTGGTGTCATATCCAAAAGGGCTTTGCCTAGCCCAAGGAAGGTCTTGAAGAGTTTCTCCTATATTTTTTAATGAATTGTATCGATTTTGTTTTTACCTGTAGGTATTTGACCCAATTTTAGTTAATCTGTGTGTGTGGTTAAGATGACAGGGCCCGACTTCACTCACTTGCATGTGGATATAGGGCTGTCCCGGCACTGTGTGTTTGCTGAAAAGGTTATTCTTTCTCCTATTTGAGTTGCCTTATACCTTTTGTCGAGAAGCAGTTAACCACGGACACATGGGTTTATTTCTGACTTTCAGCCCTATTGCAATGACTGGAACACCCATGTTTAGGACAGCACCACACCTTCTTGATTACTGGAGGTCTCTGGTAAGGGTTCAAATCAAGAAGTGTGAGTCTTCCAATTGTATTCTTCCTTCAGACTGTTTTAGCTATCCTCAGTCTCTTGAATTTCCATACGAATTTTAGCATCAGCTTGTTAATTTCTGCAAAAAAGCAACCTGGGATTTTGTAGGGATGATGCTGGGTCTGTAGTTCGGTGCGGGAGCGCTGCCCGTCTCAGCAACACTTCGTCTTCCAGCTCATCAGCACACGGGGTCTTTCCAGTGACCTGCGTCTTCTCAAACTGCTTTCAGCAAAAATGCTCAGTAGTTTCTAGGGAATACGTTTTGCACTGCTTTTGTTAAATTTGTTCCTTAAGTACTTTATTCCCTCCGATGTTATTATAACTGTAACCTTCCTCAATTTCATTTTCAGATTCATTTTTAACATTATTACTGCCACCATATGCTTCATTCATTCCTGGGAGAGGCTTAAAGTGATTTTTTTCTCAATTTGTTCTCTTCATTTTCACTCCTTATCACACAAGACTGCTGTTTTTGTAGAGAACGATAAGCAAATGATGACACAGGAGGGCTGAGGCCTTAGCAGCCACTGTGCAGCCAGCAGCCTGACCCGAGCCGTCTCCCTCACTTTCCCGCCTGTGCTGCCGCCACCAACCCCCCCGCAGTGCAGGAGGCGTCCCTCCGCAGACTAGATCACCTGAGTGGTTTTGCTGTTACAGCACACTCCAATTATGGAACTCCCAAAATGACGTACGCAGATACTTGATCTCTAAGAGCCTTGCACGACAAGACCGTGGCTACGAAGAAGACCGAGAAATGGAAAGTCAGCCTAGTGAACCGACCGCCGGCTGCTGGTCCCTGGCTCTGCTACACAAACCATGTAACAGTCTCTGCACACCACAGGACAGGAACACCTGCCAGGCCAAGGCACAGGGACACCCAAGCAGAGGTCAGGGCGCTGCGGACCACGAATCACTACAGACACAGACGGAATTAATATCATCACGTCCTTGTTTGTAAAACAAGGATAATAACAGTACTGACCACGTAGGTTTGATGTTTAACTGAGAAAATCTAGGTAATGTGATTAGCAAGTTCCCAATAAATGTTACCAACTATTACATTACAATGTGAATGGTACCTGTAATTAAGCCTCAATGAAAAGTTCAGATTTCTTAGTTCTTTTATGACTAAGTCTCTTAATTCTGATTTTGAACGTCTGAGATTGAAAACAGATCTAAATAAACAGCCAGAGGCAGGCGAGTGGACTTACTTACACACCCAAAGCACTAATAAACATTTCTCACCTCACAGTAGGTTACTTTTTCAAGGTAAACTCATTAACCAAGGAAAATAGAATATCCATAAAAATATATACTAATAAGAAAGAGACCTGGGCTTCCCTGATGGCACAGTGCTTAAGAATCTGCCTGCCAATGCAGGGGACACGGGTTCGAGCCCTGGTCCAGGAAGATCCCACATGCCACGGAGCAACTAAGCCCGTGCGCCACAACTACTGAGCCTGCGCTCTAGAGCCCGCGAGCCACAACTACTGAATCCTGTGCACCTAGAGCCCCTGCTCTGCAGCAAGAGAAGCTACCGCAATGAGAAGCCCGCGCACCGCAACGAAGAGTAGCCCCCGCTCGCCGCAACCAGAGAAAGCCTGTGCACAGCAATGAAGACCCAACGCAGCCAAAAATAAATAAAATAAATATATATAAAAAAAGAAAGAGACCAATTAAAACTGGTTTTAGCCCAAATATTGGCTCTAAGATTGAGATCATGAGTTTTGCTAGTGTTGACAGAATGAAAAATACAGAACTTCTGTTTTGGCAATACAGCAAACAAGAAAAACTGCCACATTAAAACACACCAAACTACGCTGGATAAAACACTATTATTATTTACTTAAATTCAAAGCTGAGTCTCCAAGACTGCCCAAGTCATGGTGGGCCCAGAGCGGTCAGGGCTGGTAGCAGGGTGGGAACGCCATCTGAGGACCTGGAAACAGCTTCATCTTTCATTTCCAATCTGAGGCAAAGGGTGAGTGCTTTCAGGCAGATTCTGGAAGTAGGGTTACACGCCCTGTGAGTTATTTTTAATTCTGCTACTTGTATCAGTGCTGTGACCTTAAATGCCTTAACGTCTCAGTTGTCTTATCTATAAAATGGGATAATAATCGATACTAAGGATCAAATGAGACACTAAATTAAAAAGCTGTAGAATACTGTATCTATCAGTCATAAATGCTTATTGTCTTGGATATTTTTACTGTGATAAATCTTTTAAAATAGCAAAGCTTTTTTCTCATGCATCCCTCTTTATGTGACATTCTCCGCGGTTAACCCAAGGCTAGGGAAAGGTGAGAAGAGCTACACCAGACAGTCAAAAGGACCCAGGTAATACTCATCCCTATCATTCAAAATAGGATTCTGGAACAAGACAGCAAGTGTGAAAGCAAGGCTTCATGGGAAAGTAATTTTCTAGATAACTTTAGTGTAGCAGACACCAGTGTGGTCATAGCCCAAAGTCCCTCCCATGGGTGATGCCCTCAGGCTCTGAGGGGCAGGGCCAGGCCCACGTCCAGGCGGGAAGGACAGGGGGGGCGGCTCCAGGGCTCGTGGGGAAGGACAGCAGAGGCAGGAGAGTCTCCAGGTGAATGTAGCCTCTGGGCTGCAATACCAAGCAGAGCAGATTGAGGACATGGCCAAGGAGAAGTCTGTGCCATGCGTCCTGTGGAGTCTGGGGAGCCCTCCGAGGAGGCCACCTGGGCCTGACCAGCCTGGGGGGGCTGCACCAGAGACACTAACGAGATGAGTAGGGGTGAAGGCCCTCCGCCCTCACCGCTGAGCCCAGGCGAGGTGGACGTCAGACCACCCGGAGGGGACCACGAGTCGGACGAGGCAGTGGGTCTACAGTCCACTGAGCCAGACACGGGCAGAGCAAGGAGCCCAGGAAAGAGAAGGCCCTGGACCGATGGGCAGCAGACACAGGAAGGGCCCGGCGGAGGCCACACCACCTGCTCGGCCACCAGGCGAGGAAGCAGCTGAGACCAGCAGGCCTGCGGGCAGAGAGCTGCACCCGGGCCTGAAGACACCAGGGCCCCCGTCAACACGAGGTCCAACCGGCCACATCTGCATCCCACACACCCGGACGCCACCTCCCAGAGCCGCAGGGGAGGACGGCAGGCCAGAAGACCTGGCTTCGGAGTCACACGAGGGTAAACAGAGACTTAGAGAGAGTGTAAATTTAACGGCGGCCGCATTAACCTCCTCTGGCTGCCATTAACAAATTACAAAAACCAGGTGGCTTCCGTAATTTCTCACGGTCTGCGGGCCGTAAGCCTGAGATTCCGCGGGGCCACGTTCCCTCTGGGCCATCCAGGGAGGAAGCCTTTCTCTGCCTTCTGTTTCGGGGCTCCTGGTCCCCCTGGGCCGTGGCTGCATCCCTGCGTCTGCACACCACCTCCTCTTCCAGGGTCTGTGTCGTCGCCTCTTCTGTTTCTTATAAGGACACCTGTCATGTAACCGAGCGGGACCCCATGGGGCCCTCCCGGGACACACACCCCCCGCACATGCTCTGCTGCAGCTCCTCTCTGAAGTACCCAGATCATAGTATCTCAGGCATATTTCCTGAGGTTTTCAGATGCTAAAACCACCACCAAGTGGAAGAAATTAACTACTTGCTGATCCTGAGCACAGAGCCCAGACCAGGCAGCTCCTAAGGGTTGATCACCATCAACCAATCAGAGAATCGCGCACAAGCTGATCACACATGCTGGACGCCCCTCCCTCACCTGTCCTTTAAGCTTGCTGGAGCCCTCGGGGAGTTCGGAGTTTTCTGGGCACAAGCCACTTGCCCTCCTCGCTTGGCCCTGCAATAAACCTTTCCCTGCTGCAGACTCCGACGTTTCGGTATGTTTGGCCTCACTGTGTGTCGGGCACAGGAACTTCGTTTGGTGACAGTCACTGGATTTAGGATCCACCCGTGCAATCCAGGATGATCTTTGTCTCCAGATCCCTCACTTGATCACATCTGCAAAGACCTTTTTCTAA
Source organism: Neophocaena asiaeorientalis asiaeorientalis (assembly GCF_003031525.2). Lineage (NCBI taxonomy): Eukaryota > Metazoa > Chordata > Mammalia > Artiodactyla > Phocoenidae > Neophocaena > Neophocaena asiaeorientalis. The sequence continues at coordinate 1,266,918 of NW_020175395.1, forward strand.
ATAAGGTCACATTCCCAAGTTCTGTGAATTAGGATGTGGGCGTATCTTTTTGGGGCCACCACTCCACCTGTTGTAAGAATCAGGAATTAGAACATTTGACAAAATATGATGAAACGTGAATCAGGCATTGTTAGATTATTTTTTTTAATATAAATTTATTTTTATTTATTTATTTTTGGCTGCGTTGGGTCTTTACTGCTGTGCGCGGGCTTTCTCTAGTTGCGGCGAGCGGGGGCTACTCTTCGTTGCGGTGCACGGGCTTCTTCTCATTGCGGTGGCTTCTCTTGTTGCGGAACACGGGCTCTAGGCACGCGGGCTTCGGTAGTTGTGGCGCGTGGGCTCAGTAGTGTGGCTCGCAGACTTTAGAGCGCAGGCTCAGTAGTTGTGGCGCACGGGCTTAGGTGCTCCGCGGCACGTGGGATCTTCCTGGACCAGGGCTCGAACCCGTGTCCCCTGCATTGGCAGGCGGATTCTTAACCACTGTGCCACCAGGGAAGTCCCGGATTATTTTAAAGTCATCTTAAGGGTAATTATATATCTTTCATGAGCAAAACTGTCAAACAGAGTCTCTAGCTGTAATAGATTAAAGGTGATAAAATAAGCTTCCTCTCAGTTTTAACTCTGCTCGTTCACTTCGGTTACTTTGAATAGCTCCCCGATCTTTTTTTTTTTTCAGAGAATACACATTTATTTATAATTTTGGATTGGAAATGCTGTGCATATTCCCATATTTACCAATTTCCTTTCTCATCCTACCTTTTTGAATCTTTCTTCTGACATAATTTCCTTTCTTCTTAAAACTCATTCTTTAGAAGTTCCTTTAAAGCAGAGAAATTGGCTTGATTTTGAAAGATAGTTTTGATAATTAGACAATGCCAGGTTGAAAATGATTTTCTCTTAGCATTTGAAGGTACTAATACACTACCTTCTGGGTTCCATTTTTTTGCTCCGGATAAGAGTGTGGCCAGTGTAACTGTCATTCACCTTTTTTCCTCTCGTGAGATTAAAGACGCTTCTTTGTCTTTTGCATCCTGGAGTCTCAGGTCCATGTACCTAGATGTGGTTTTCTGCTTGGTGTACACGTGTTCCTGTATCTGTGTAGTACACGTACCTCTTCACATACCGCCTCTTCTTTGCTCTAGTTTCTTCTTTCTATTTCCTCCTGGGAAAGAATGTTAGACCTTCCCACTTTACCTGCCAGTCTGTTAATTTCCTTTTTTTATCATTTCCCTCTCTTCGTCTTCTCTGCAATACACTGGGTAACTTTCTTAGATCCATCTAATTTTCTTTTAGCAGCCTAATATTTAAGTCATGCATAGAATTCTTTATTTCAATAACTTTTCATATGTAAAGTTCTCTCTGCTTCTCTTTGCCTATTTTTTATATTCTGTTGTTGCTTATTTCTTTTTTATGATTTTTCATTTTATTTAAACATATCCTGGTAATTTCATCTTCTAATTTGATAATTCTAATACTTAAAGTTCTTAGGGGACTGATTTCTTGTTTTATCCGCTGACTCTGAGTGATGGTGACACTGCGAGTTCGAGGTTAGTAATCTCAGTCTGCTGGAAACCAGGGGACATGTCTGAGAAAGACAGTCTCCTTCCTAGAGGGTCTGGCTTGTTTCTGGTGGGGACACAGAGACACTGCCACTTACTACAATCCCAAGGTAACACGTTTTGCTCTCCACTTCCACACCAAGGCCCCAAGTTGAGCCTTCCAACTAGAGAGTCTGGGCGGCCAAGAGGCCTATTCAAGTCACCGCTTCCCACTAAGCCAAAAGAACTGTGCAGCGCTTTGGTGTCCCTAGTGGTCCCCGCCTACCAGCGGGCAGGGCTGCCAGGAAGACAAAGACAGACCTAAAGAAATAAAGAAACTTGTTTCCTCTGCACATCTGGATATAATGTGAACAACTGTGCCACCCTGGACATATTTATTTTTATTTTCATGTTAGACATTCAGAAAAATTTGATTTTTACGTTTTCTTTTCTACGGAGTGCGTCTGTACAATGAATGCATGTATATAAAAATATACGTAACAACCTGAAATTTGTCTCACTGTTTTGCTCACACTATTTCTCTGACTCAAATACAACTATTTGTAATGATTTTTTCCACACACCAGGCAAACTATACTTTTGAAATTCTGACCCACAAGATCACCCTGTTTTTGTGGACCCTCCCCCTTGGGCCTCACCTCCCCTGAGGCCCAATGACTAGGACCCACTGTGAAGCCAGGCAGCGGGACACACAGGCTCAGAGGAGCCAGAGCCAGGTCCTAATACCCTGGCTTTGTTCCCAAGTCTAATCCTCTTCGTGTGCATGTGTTATATACACATGTTCCTTTTCTGTTAAACTTTCTACTCTAACATCACAAAACACCTACATAATTTCCCTAAGTCAAATACCTTCTAAAACAAAAATTGAAGGAAAAAGAGAACTGACAAATTTTACAAAACATATACCTTAAATGACCAGCATTAAACTTTAAGATGTGAATAGTAGCACACTTACTAAAATTAAAGAATTAGATCATCTGTTAAAACACAGTGCTACCACTTTAACAGACTTTTTTTTTTTTTTTAATACAAAATTCAACACTGGACAGTGGCACCAGGGGCAGAAACGCCGAGGGAGACCCAGTGAGCCCCCCGGGGAAAACTCTTCTGCTCGTCCCATTAGACAAAGTGACTTCTTTTCAGACGTGTGTTTCACGCTGGCCCTGCAGTCACACTGTCCAACTCCTAAGAGGCAAAGAAGCGCTGAGTGTGGGGTGACTTTAGTCGGGACGTGTGCCCATGCGTGCACACGGCTGTGTGTGAGCACACACGCAAACGTGTGTAACACTATCCCTTCAGCACCAGACAGCATGTGAAGTGACCGCAATTCCTCTAATAAAACAACTATTCCACTGCCCAGCACTTCATCCAAAAGCTTTCGATTTAAAGATTTTTTGGAATTAGATAAAGTACAAAGATAGTTTGGACAATATTCACTGGCAAACAGAAATCGTTCCAATGTACCCTGAACCCCGCACGACCTCCGCCTGGGGCCCCGGGTCCCACCCCGCAGCGATCTCGGCCGCCCCGCTGGGCAGTGCCTGGGCCGGGGCTTGGTGCAGACGGGGTGGGGAAAGAAGAGACACGGGGAAGGTCACGGCTGACGGCGCAGACCGTGGAGATCAGAGGACCTGCACCTCGCCTGCTGCTATGCCCTGCCAAAAGCAACAGCATTTAACTGCAGGTACTCAGGCCCCACCAGGAGCGCCTGCGGAGAACCCGGGCTGACAAGAGGCCCATTCATGACGCGAGCTACCACTTCCCGGCAACTAGTCATAAATACGGGTTTAAAGAGAGAGGTTCAAGCTCCTTTGCTGTTTGCATCAAATGCTCATTGCCTTTCCCGGGGGAGCTGGATCATTCCAGGTCCTACATCCTCACTCCAGGGCTGGTCCTGGCTCGGCACTCGGCACTGGGCTGCAGGATGCCCTCCTGTCCTGGGTGCAGCTTCGATGGCCCAGGGCCAGGGGCTCCCCCGACCCACTGCGACACCCAAACGTGTCTGCAGGCTCCACAACTTCCCCAGGAGAACACAAAGCGTCCCCACTGAGAGCCTCCGCCTCACTCAAACCAACCCTGACAGAGACAAACTCCCACCAAACTACAAGAGGTTTCTGTGTAGCCCTGACCTTGCCACAGAGACACTGTGATCCTCTCTGTTCACGTGATGTGCTGAGCAAACCATCAGGGAAGGAGGGAACAAAACACTGAGCTCCGGATGAGACTGGGCCGAGGGGACGCCAGGTCCGGCCTTGGGAGGGCCGAGGGGAGAGCACACATTTGGGACCCACTTATGACATTTCAAGTCCCAAGGCCAAGGCTGGATGAGACCCAGAGAGGGAGGTGGGCAAGAGGACAGACGTGTCCAAGAACCAAACCTACTGACGGCATGTAAAGGGGCCAGGGAGGAGGAGGAAGTGGTGGTGACGGAAAAGGAGAGAGCGGCGGGGCTGAAGCAGCAGGAAGGCCAGGAGGCAGGGAGGCCGAGAGGCTGGGAGGCCCAGAGACCAGCAGGGATGTGGCTGAGGGAGAGAAGGAGGCGAGCCGGAGAAGTGGCAGCAGCTCTGCAGCAGAAGGGACAACGGACGGCCCCCCCACGCCCCAAGTCCCCCCAAGGCCCC
>NW_020175395.1:1271174-1318234 GCF_003031525.2 Neophocaena asiaeorientalis asiaeorientalis
AGTCCCCCCAGGGCCCCACCTCCCCTGCCCTCCAGGCCCAGGGGCTGGTCACTCAGGCCCTAGATGCCCTCACTGCCCGCAGCCCCACTGGTGCACGCTGGCCCCAGCCCTGGACCTGCAGGTCCACATCGGGCCTCCGATCACCCCAGGGGACACACCCTGACCTTTGCTGACCTGACTTCTGGGTGTCACTGCCTGGCGACCAGCTAGCCACCCACTGGCAGCCCTTCCTCATTCACCCTCCAGCCGATGGCTCAGGTCCCATGATTCTGCTTCCCTGACTTTCCTAAATGACCATTCCCCACCCCAACACAGTCGAGCCTCTGGCAGCCCATGCCTGGGGGCAACCTAACACCCTGGCACCCCCAGCGGGCACCCCCAAGGCTCCAGTGCCCTAGCCGCAGGGCCCCAGCGAGGTGACAGGGAGTGCCTTCCCCAGACCCTCACAAGGTGGGGGGTCAGTGAGACCGAGGCTGCTGTGTCCTCAGTTCTGTCTGCAGAGAAGAAAGGGGTTTGAAAAGGTAAATTCAAGACAGAAAGACAGAGGGAGGCACCTGCAGGGTCAGAGTCTCAGCTTCAGCGGCCCTGGCCACACACGCCCTGGCTGTTCCCACGCGTGGGTACCACGCACCGTCTGTTTTAGTTTTGCTGAAGGTTAGTGGGAGCTTTGCCGTTTCTAAATCCAGATTCCCACGGGTGCACAGGTCCCAGTTCAGGGACAGATTCCTCTGGGGGTGGTGTGACTGCCGTGGCCGCCGGACGTTCTGTGCGCTCTGAGTCTCTCTTCCCTCTAATCGGCTCTGAAGTTTACAGAGCAAAGAGACAGAGAGATGAGGGACATGGTGCAGGAGGGTCAGACTTTCTGTCCCCAGAGAACACACTCCACTCACACAGGGCAGAGCACGCCTGGGAATAACACAGACACATGTATATCGTCCTTTGAAATCAACTCTTCTTTATAGAAATGATTTATTAACATTAAAAAACGACTTATCCCACATTGTCTGAGTCACGTTTGGGCCGCACCTCAGAACTGAGACACGGCGCTGCATCGGAAATGACAGCGCTTCTCCCCGACGAGGCTCGGACGGACACCGCGTGGATTCCGCTCCTTCTTCAGCCTCCATCTCGACTCAGAACAGTCCTGATGCCCGAGCGGCAGAGCAGGGCCACTTCACAGAAATTCCACGTTCAAAGTAACTTCAAAGAAACAGGATCGGCTTATAGCCATTCCAGTGGAAAGACTGCAAAGTAAGAAAATCTTCCAAAGGCCTTGCTTCAAATTCTTCATCTGATAGAGAACGGGGACGAGACAAAGGTCTACGGAAGGCGGCAGCTGTGTCTCCTTCCACAATCGGCTCACTTGCTCTCCTGTTCCTCTCCTGTCACAGAAAAGGAAGCAAACGCGCTACCCGGAAACAGAGGAGCGCAACGGTACCTCTCCACTGCAGGCGAAGTTGCCAAGCGGAGGGTGACCAGCCCTGAGGTCAGGGAGCCCTGACCTCCCTCCACACCTGAGGACGTGGGTCCCTCCACTCCTAAAAGCAATTTCACGGTCATAACCATCAGTCTTAGTTACTCAGCAGTATTCAGCTGTGTCTACCTGTTAGAGAGGCACACGCGTGTCACTTTTTCACACACGGTGTATTAGCTCATTACAGCGCTGGGCACAGTAGATGATATATTCATTTTTGAAAGGATTTTCAGTTCCCGTCTTGTATTTCTTTCCGATAAGGAAACCCTTTGTTTGCAGGTTAGGAAACACTCCTCAGCGTTCGGCACTTCAGATGGAACGTCTGTCACAATCTTCTGTGAGCACCGGCCTGAGGCCGTCCCCAGGGCCACAGATCAGCACTGAGGCTCCAGCCCTGTTCACTCAGTCTTCCTCCAACAGGATTCCTCAGTGCGCCTCTGAGAAACTCCTTCCTCTTCCTTACCGAGAGGTTTGCTGCTTCTGTACAAATTCATTGTTGGGATTTTAAGAGGCACCTGGGGCCGGGCAGAGACGCTTCCTGTGAACTTCACTGTGGCCTCTTCGGCGTCTTGTGGGCACTGGGGTTTCCCCTATTCCACCGATAAAACTATGCTGAACACCTACCTTCCTCACGGCCAGGAAGTGTTTCTTTGCGATCAGGCTGTATTTTCACTTCCTTAATTGCATCCCATTATGGGCTACTTATCCTCACATACATCCTGCTTTGGTGCCTTTTAAGAAACCTGAAATTTACTAGACATTTAGCAAGTTGTATTGTAATGATATACCTATTCTGGCAGAAATAAGCCTTCTTTAACATCAACAACTCTGCTCACTCCGGGGAAGTTTAAGTGACCCATCGCTAGGGTCCACCGAGACTGGGAATGTCTGTGTAACAACAGCTGCAAGTGTACATTCAACCAGGGATGTAGGAAGATGGCAAAGGGTCTGTTGAGAGGTTGAGCCCAAACTCTAAATTACTGAAGGTACGCAGAGGACTGAACGCCCCAGGGGTCCATCAGCCGGTACTACCAAGGTCAGAGAAGCATTCAAGGCCAAATTCTGCTGACCCGGTGGGAAATGCTGAATATTCTCAAACCCACCTGTCTGAAGTTCTCACCCTCCTGGCATTAAACCACTCGAAGGAGGAACCACAGTCATGGTCCCCTGCACGAGAGCTCGGCTGGCCACGGGGCCCCTGACCCAAGAGTCCACGGCCCTGAGGCTCCAGGAGCAACGCGTCCTCCCCCTGGGCTGTGTTCCCCACGCACGTGGGAGAGAGGCCCCCTTCCCATTTCAAGGTCTCAGTATGTAACTGGATACCCAAAGGACTGCTCTTTGCGTCCTTGTGTCCTGAGTCTCACAAATTTCTTAACTTTTTAAGGAAACGAAGCCAGTGTTGGCCTCACCCCTCCTCTATCAGACCAGCTGTGTCTCAGCTACAGGAGCTGCCAATCCCACTCTGGATCTGGGCTCAGGCTAAGCTTACACGCACATCCGTGTGTGTGCCAGTGTCTAACCAACTGGAAAGGATGCTCAGCGGTCCTGGCAAAACCTCCAGTGTCCCTCACCCCAGCACACCACGACCGCAACCTAAGGGGCTGAGCTGTTCCCACGGACTCTCTCTACCGTGCCCCTGACAGGCGTGTCTGTCCCCAGCTTGTCACGATGCTTTAGGACCTGCTTGTGCCCTGGCCGGAAGCAGCCTTCAAGCACGGAGTCGTCGTCAGCTGGACTGTAGAGCTCCACTGAGCTTATCGTGGCTCTTCTCCCATCCTCCTCTTCTTTCTTTCCAACCAGTATTTTCTACAGAAAAAGTTTTCTTCTACAAAGGATGAGCACAGAAGAGTAACATGGGTTTAAACCCTTTCTCTAGGAGAATCTTGTCTGCTCAGAGTGTAGTCTCTAACTGAGCTCTGGGAATTAAACACAGACAACAAGTGCAGAACACCGTTCTTACCAACACCTGGTGCCTAGTGCTCAGGGGGCTCCTTCAGCCCATCTTGTCTACCTGAGTCCCCAGTTACCGAGCTCTGGAAGCTTAGCTTCTTCAACTTGTTCAGGAAAGACAAGTCAGCGACCCCTTCACGACTTTTCCCCTTTATCATTCCTGTCATGATTATCACATTTTATTAGCTTTTAAATATTTATTTATTTTTATTTATTCGTTTGGTTGCACTGGGTCTTAGTTGCCACAGGCGGGCTCCCCAGTTGTGGCTTGCGTGTGGGATCTAGTTCCCTGACCAGGGATCGAACCCGGGAGCGAGGAGTCTTAACCACTGCGCCATCAGGGAAGTCCCTATTATCACATTTTAAGTTGTGAGGTGGCCACAGGTGGACCCCCTTTCTCCAGATGCAACCTCAGCAGTGGTGGTGACAGTAGGATGTACTAATTACCCTGCGAACGTTATTTCCTTTAATGCTCACAGCCCCCTAAGTGAAGACCGTTATCACCCCATTTCACAAATGAGAAAAGCAACCCGAGGCTCAGAGAGATGAAGAAACTTACCAAAGTCCCTCACTTAGTCAGTGGAGGAGGCTGACTCCACATCAAGACTTCTGTGTCTACTAAAAGTGGGAACAAAACCCCATAATAAACGGGGAAAAGAAAGCTTTGGCTCAAACTAAATTCGGGGGAAAACGCCCTTTTGATAAAACTTGTAATTTATCTTATAATTAATAAAATTTAAATGAAAATTGTACTTGTGGGTTTTTTCTTAGTATCGCCAAAAAGTAAAGCAGGTTTCTTTTCCGGTTTGTAATTTCTTTGACAAAACATTTTGCGCTTCACAGGACCATTAATAAAAATATGTGAATCAGTTTTAAAAATACTTGGAGGTTTCATTAATTTTCTCAAGGGCCTCTCACAGGCCTTTGGTGTTCATCCATAACCCTTCCATATTCATCATCATCTTTTTCTGGCTTCGCTAATTCAAACGTTCGCTGGCTTAACTGCCAGACTCTCACTTGCAAATGGCTTTTCCCGTGGTTCCAGCAGTTCTCCAGCAGCACTTACATCTCTTCTTCCTGCAATTCAGGGGTGTCTCAGCGACTACTCTAAGCAAACATCATGACATTCTCAGTGTTCGGTTCAAGCGCACCTCTAGCGGACAGGCCCCGCTGGGTGCACGTCTCAGGCCACAGCCGCCAGAATCCCACTCGGAGGGCTGCTCCAGCAGAGTCCGGCACCTCAGCCTCTAGGACTCAGCCCTGCCACTACAGGAGGAGGGAAGAAGAGAAGGGGGACAAAGAAACACGAATGTTCTCAACCCACCAGGAACTGTGCTCATCCTTTTCACACCTGCTCCCTGCTTCTGCTTCACAAGGACCCCACAGCTAAGTAGCGTATACTGCTGTCTCACTGATCCTCACGGCACTCCCGTGAGGTAGACATCGTCATCAACACAGAAGAGGACTGAGGGCTGCCGAAGTCCTGTGGCCAAGCTGCCTCGGCCCAGGCCTGGCTCTGCGAAGCCTGAGGCACTCTTAGCCCCCGCGGACACTGCCTGCCTATACGTGAGAGTCCCGCTACGTGGGACCAGACAGTTGTCAGCTTGGTTTCGAATGTAAATGCCAAAGAAACTGCAAAACATTAAAAAAATCAATATAACAATCCCAGAAGCCTCATCTCAGCCGGTGGGAAAGGACTTCACTTTTATTTAGTGGTAAAAACCGCCTCAGTTAGACCCAATATTGCTTCAAGAGTCTTTCACGTTTAAGCAATTACACCTCCTCTCTCTGCAGAGAATAACAGAGGCAGACAGCTCTGTGATCTCCAAGTGTCACCGTCCACAAAGGTGACAGTGAACCAGATGATGTCACTCCGTGCGTAACCAGAGGCCACCTCGACCTTGGTGGGTCCGAGGTGCGTGGCCAGTGATCTAACCATGAAACTCAGACAAAACGGTTCTGCGTCAAGCCTGCAGCGCCCTGCTGAGCTCTCGCGTGACGTAACTCCTGCTCTGACTTCACGATGGGTGGCTAAATTGTTTCCAATAAATTAAGGCTGTAATGCTCACCTAAAAACCACAAAGCACCTTTAACAGACAGAAATACAAATAAAACATCGGGCTGTTTGATACTGGTTGGCGTGTTTCTTGATATTTCTATAGCACCACGATTTAAATTTGCTAGCCAGACTGACAAATAGTCATGTTTTTGGTTTTTTGGGTTTTTTTGCTTTTTTGCGGTACACGGGCCTTTCACTGCTGTGGCCTCTCCCATTGAGGAGCACAGGCTCCGGACGCGCAGGCTCAGCGGCCGTGGCTCAAGGGCCCAGCCGCTCCGCGGCATGTGGGATCTTCCCAGACCGGGGCACGAACCCGTGTCCCCTGCATCGACAGGCGGACTCTCAACCAATGCGCCACCAGGGAAGCCCCTTAGTCATGTTTTAAAAGATTATTTTATTTACAAACAGACATACATACACATACAGAAAGAGGAGTGCTTTCTGCCCACAGGGTTAAATAAAAGCAAGTTCCAGCCATTTAGTTTATATCATGCATTCTATCGTCCCCTAAAGCCCTAAAATACTGTGAATTTGAATAATTTTAAAGGAAAATTCTCATATACAGTGAACCTCTCACAGTAACACTGCTATAATCCTATGTACGCACTGAGAGATGATCTCGAATACATTTTAATGGTTGTCTTATACCATAGCCAGGACATGGAATCTAGGGTTTATTCCCAAAGGAAAGCTTTGTCCCTGTCATAATTTATAACAAAAGATAAAAACGCTCATTTATTTTGGAGGTGGAGGGAGGGTCATGGACCCAACTTGACATGGGTCTGTGGACCAGTGGGTCACTATAAAGTGAGAATTCAGCCCCAGATGGTTAGAAGAGCCCTGAAAAAACAACTCTGTTCTCTGGGCTTCCCTGACTTGGGTCTGACCTGCAGTTACCAGAAGACCTAAGGCCTAAATGGTTTCACATGGAGCTATTTAAATCAGATTTCTTTTCTCCTGTGTTTAGGTAGTGTTTGCTAAAGGTCTAGGAAGGATTTACTGCAAAGTAAAAGTGATACATAAAGAAAAAGAAGATCCTGGTCTTAGAGATGACATTCGTCTAGATTTGATGGTAACATCTGGGGCGAGTAGGGCTTGTCACCTTCAGCACGACTGACACTCGGGCTGTGGGATGTTTAGGAGCATCCCTGCCCCTGCAAGATGCTGGTGACAACCAAAAAAGTCTTCAGATATTATCACATGTCCTCCGGGGGCAGGTCATATTCTCCCCACCTCACCCCACCCCCAGTTGAGAACCTCTAACCTGGAGTATTAATCTTATCTTTACAGCAATGAATAAAGGACAATCTTTAGAAAAATAAAGGGGAAAATTACCCAAAATTTTATGATGACTTAGGTAGTTAATTTTTACAGGAATTATAGTTTTAAAAAATCTAAAGATTAACTTATGATAATAAATATAGTTAGACATTTTAAGAAGCAAAATATTTGGCAGTTTAAAAAAAAAAAAAAAGCTCAAGTCTAAAACTTAAAACCACAAGTTCATGAACCTTAAAATGCCAGATTCTCCCAGTCAGGTGAATACTGTGTTTAGACTGCTATATATGATTTCTTATGAAGCCCATATTTACAGGAATGTGCTATAGCGTCTAAAAATGGCTTGATACCTAAACAGTAGCAGTACACCATCCATTGGCGGGAGTCTTAAACTGTTAATTACAGATATATTTAAAGTACTTTATCACTTCTCACTGCCACGATTTTAATGTATTTTGTATTAGCTCTGCTTTTTCTCCTGGCCAACTCTTGGTGATACTCAAGATGAGTTTCTTGCTTCATATCACATTTGTATTTTAATCTCATAAAACTAATGTTGTACTGTGATTATTTCTGCTAAACATCTGAAAGGCACATTGCATTCAGCCAGATGAATTCATGGCTTTTACCAAAGACACGAGCCGTCGCTTCATTCCACAGCGAAGCCCCAGCTCTGCTCCAGCGCCAACTCCAAAACGTGTATGCGTGCTTTTTCCACAGACACGAGCAATGTTTATGTCATTCCTCCCATCGCCATGATTACCTCTAGCCTCAGTGCTGACAGCTGTCGGTGCTGTGCCTTGGACAACTCATTCTCATGCTGCTTCAGCTTCTTCACTGATGAGACAAGTGGGATGGAAAGATCTCTAAAATTCCTGTCTAGCTCACAAATTCTGAGGGTATTTGGGGAGAACACATACAGGTGGATGTCCACTGTTTTTTCCCTAAAAGCTCTTTCAAAGAAAGGATATCATCTCATGGGCTAATATATATTTTTACATTAAAAAATTTTTTAAACTAGAACTATGTGTGAATTTCCATATGCACATAAAGAAATGTGTAAGTTATACAAGTTTGTCAAAATATTTCTAGAAGTACCTTTAGAGTATTAAAAATGCAACAAAACAGCTCATGGGTACAATAACTTTCCTAACAGGCTTGCTTTTAATGTTCTGATTTGTAGAATGATCTCAGGTTTTATTATGATAAGCAATGTATTTGAAAAGAAGCTACTTTCTTTACGTGAGCTATTTTCAAGTAATTTAAAAATTTCTCAGTATTTTTTACATAGTTTAATTTATATAGTTAACAAACTCTGTGACATCAGTCTTATTAACTGATCAGCTTTTCAAAGAAACAGCAATAAAAGCAAAAAGATTTTTGCATATGACGTTTTCCTCACAGAAAAAAATGTAACAGTTCTAGACAATAAACACAGCCTTTATTTCCTAAATAGAGAATATATAAATCTGTATTTTCAGCAGAAAGGTGGCACCACTGCCACATTTGTGGCTAACAGAATGCTACATGTATTTATGTACATGTAGATGTAGAAATACATAAGTTAAACAGATAAAGAAGTTCAAGTTTGGAGAAACAAAAGGAGAAGAAAAAGTTTTTCAGATACGTGTCCAGTTTTGCACAATTTATCCATGAAATAAAGCAACTATTCTCCTAATTTAAACAGTACATTTTTTTATTTTGAAAAGCTGAGTGCTTATGAATAAAAGCACCATGTTAATGTCTGTGAATATCATTATATAATACATAGTGGTAGTTATTCACAGAACATATGATGATACAGACATTTTCATGCCTTTATGGACATACAATTCTAGAATTTAAACTATCATTCACTGTTAATTTGCAGTAAATGTTACTCAAGTGACTACACTTGCTAAAAAGCAAACCTAAAGCATGAGCACGTGAGCCAACCAGCCGTCACTGAAAGAATGAGCAGAGAAGGCGGAGGGAAACGGGCCCCGTCCCCGGATCACGGCTTTCTTCACTAGGTCAGTGATTCCCCACTGTCAGTTCTGTGCCAACCACAGGTGACCCTGACTACCTTCAGAGCTACCGTGAACTTCTCATCACATAACGAAGTAAGCGTCCTTACAGAGAACCACCGAGGACTGCAAAGGAGAAAAGACACACACTGCAGGCGAAACCTGGTGACAGCGCGTCCTGAAGGGAGGACTGCTGGGTCCCGCTCAGCTGGCAGGTCACCTGGGTGCCCCCTTGGTACTTCGGCAAAGCACAGGGGAACCCCCAACTGACAACACACTTCAGGAGTTCTGCTACGGGTGGGTTAACTTCTGACTCAATGTGACTTTAATGTTTATTGGAAATCTTTCTATCAGACTATCTTGCGGCCTCGGGAGAAACCCGTACTAAACCCAAGTGAACCGTTTCTTGCTGTTGAGGATCTAACTATTCCCCTGGGGGGAGGGAGGCAGCAGACGTTTTCTTAGAGGGCAGTCAACATTTGGGGCTTTGCAGGACCCAGGCCTCCACTGTGGAAGCAGCCACGGATACTGTGTAACACCTGGACGTTACCGGGCTCCAAGGACACTTCACTTACAAAAATAACCAGGTGGGCTGGACTGGACCCACCAGCCATAGTTTGCCACGCTCTGGTCTAGAATATCTTTGTATTAAAAAATACTTCTTCCATACCTTTTAAAGTCAGGAATTCTCATGAAATGTTATTCATGCAGTCAAAATGGGCCTTGCCAATTGTTTTTTGTTAGAGAAAAAGTACATGTCCCAAAAAAGTAGCATCCGTTTGGGCTCTACTTAATCGGGTGTTTGTGACGATGTACCTTAGACGAGACCGAGGTTTACCACTGCAGCAACTAGAAAAAAGTGCTCCCCGAGATAAAAGGGTGGAAGGACTGAGGTGCAGACAAATGCTCAACCAACTTAAGAAAATAAACTCACTCAAAGTACTAGAGCAATCACAGGCGTACAAGCTAGCGGCAATTAAAAGTGAATTCTGGGTACTTACTAAAGTATATCAGACAGAATCTTTACTTCAAAACAGTTTGCCACCAACTACTATGTATAAAATGAATAAGCTAGAAGAATGTATCGCACAGCACAGGGAACAGAGCCAATATTTTATAATAACTACAATGGAGTATCACCTTTAAAAACTGTGAATCACTATGGTGTACCCCTGAAACTTATATAATATTTACTGAATGCTTATTAGCAGGTAGGCACTGTTTTAGATGCTGCTGACTTAAGAACATAATATAGTCCCTACCATGAAGAAATTCTCAGTCTGGCAAAGAACCTCCTTAAAAAATAACAATTAACTGTGACAAAACAACAATACTACCATCAGATTAATTTAATATGAAAATTAATTTTCAAGTTTCAAGAAATGCTCTAAGTATTAACTATTAGGTATCAGATAAGTATCAGTTTCACATATATTCTATTTTAATTATTTTCCATTATTCGATTATATAAATGAAATAAAAACTGAGGTATCATTGGTTCTAGATATATAATAAAACAAAGTGGTGTGTGCTACAGGTCATGTTTTTAAGAAACATTTAGCCCTAGACGCAGATCATTATGTATGGAACCACCTACTGTTATGTAGGTGGAGACCTACTATTATGTTTGAGGTGGAGACGCTTGAACCACTTCTGGAGGAAAGTCAACGGTGGGCCTGAGGATGGGGCTGGGAGTCGGTGTGAGGGAGGGAACTCTTTTCTCCTTATACCCTCCTGTACTGTTTACTTTTCTTTAAAATAAAAAAAAGAAGCATTACCTCCAGTTTTGATTTGCATTCCTCTAATAATTAACAACGTTGAGCATCTTTCCATGTGCCTGTTGGCCATCTGTATGTCTTCTTTGGAGAAATGTCTACTTCGATTTTCTGCCCATTTTTTGATTGGGTTGTTTGCTTTTTGATATTGAGTCATATGAGCTGTTTGTATATTTTGGAGATTAATCCCTTGTCAGCTGCATCATTTGCAAATATTTTCTCCCATCCTGTACCTTGTCTTTTCATTTTGTTTATGGTTTCCTTTGCTGTACAAAAGCTTTTAAGTTTAATTAGGTCCCATTTGGTATCACCTCACACCAGTCAGAATGGCTACCATCACAAAGCCTACAAATAATAAATGCTGGAGAGGGTATGGAGAAAAGGGAACCCTCCTGCACTGTTGGTGGGAATGTAAATTGGTGCAGCCACTATGGAGAACAGTATGGAGGTTCCTTAAAAAAGTAAAAGTAGAACTACCATATGATCCTAGAATCCCAATCCTGGGCATACATCCAGACAAAACTATGATTCAAAACGATACATGCGTCCTGATGTTCACTGCAGCACTATTTACAATAGCCAAGACATGGAAGCAACCTAAATGTCCGCTGACAGATGAATGGATAAAGAAGATGTGGTACCTATATATACAATGGAATATTACTGGGCCATAAAAAAGAAAGAAATCATGCCATTGGCAGCAACATGGACGGACCTAGAGATTATCATCCTGAGTGCAGTAAGTCAGGCAAAGACAAACATCCTATGATACCAGTTCTATGTGGAATCTAAGAAAATGATCCATATGAACGTATTTACAGAACAGAAACAGACTTACAGACATAGAAAACAAACTTATGGTTACCAAAGGGGAAAGGTGGGAGGGGAGGATAAATTAGGAATTTGGGATTGACATACTACTACTATACATAAAATGGATAAACAACAAGGACCTACTGTACAGCACAGGGAATTGTACTCAGTATTTTGTAATAACCTATATGGGAAAGGAATCTGAAAATTTTATATGTATCTATATCTGAATCACTTTGCTGTACACCTGAAACTAACACCTGAATCAACCATACTTCAATAAAAAAGTTAATTTTTAAAAAGAAATATTACTTTTAAAATAAAGTTTTTTAAAAAGTGATTAATATCAACAAAGAGGAAAAAGTTCTCATTAGGAGGTATGCAAATAGAGGATGGGGGGTTACATTTAAATTTGTCTCCTTCTTCTACAACTAAATGTTTCTCCCTGTCCTAACCTCACCCGAAACAATTGAGCTGTATTTCTTTTTTGCCGGTGGAAAAGTTGAGGGGGGAAGCAGAGAAACCCAGACAAAATGCACCAACACGTCTGCGACTGAGGAGGCCTGACGGTCGATCCCCAACACTGCCGCCCAGTCTGGAGGCAAGGACAGCTGAGGCCTTCCTTCTCCTCCTCTCTAGTCAGGACATCCAGAACCATGGAGCTGAGTGAAAGAAACATTCCTGGCTGCCCGGTCACTCACTTTCGTTTCCAACAACAGCTTCCACAGCCCATCGTGGGAATTTTTAACTTACGCAATTATGAAATAAAAATGTATTGCCACTAAACACACCTGTATAAATGTCACTTTAATCTTTCCTCATGACTTGCTGGTTTAATTACGTGGCTACACAGTCACATAAAATTTCATTGACGAAGTTATAAGCATTACTAATTGTTGGGCATGAAACAACTTACGACGTTGGATTTCTCATTCATTCTCAAGCTAAAAGGCTAAATGATAGTGAAATTTAATAAAACTTCTTAGAATTAGATTATACAGATAACTTTTACTTTGTAGAGGGCACATGTTTGGTAAAGATTTCTCATGCTTCAGTAAGTCAGAAGTAATGAAAGGAGTACGCATTTTCTTACTTAAAACCGAATATCTGCAACAGGAGAGCTGGCATGTTGCTAATAGTCTCAATGACAACCACGAAAAGGAAACAAGCCAATGCAAACAAATATGATTTTCTGAAAAAAAAAAAAAACCCAATAACGATTCTAAATATAAGAAGTGATTTCAAATGTATCTTAAAACAAATACTCTAGAAGCACAGAAACTTCTGGATGTCTGTTTAAATGGAATGTAAAATAAGAATACTGAATATCCAATGGATTCAAAGTAAAAACAGAAAGACGCCACAGGTAGAGCCTTCATGAGTGACAGTGACTTGGGGAACAAGCCCTGGTTCCTGCTCAGCTCCTTGCATCCCAAGGACACTTCCTGACACTCGGGTTAAAACTCACTTGATGCGACCTACCAAAGGAAATGGTAAAACTGGGACACTGCCTCGGCACCACGTTGAATAAAAACTCTTAACAAAGTTAATAGGTGATTAAGGCTGGGTTTACATTTCCTCATTTACCACTTCTGACATTCACATAGTTAAAAACAGATGTGAAACATTCCCAGTCTGTACAGCACACGTGCAGCACGCGCGCGCACACACACACACACACACACACACACACACACACACGACGTTCCAGCCGTGGAGCCTGACACTCTCTTCGCATCAGTACCTATACCAACCTCTCCTGGGGCTCTCATGATTGAAGAGGATGCCATTCACTGCAAACAGATTATACGCCTCCCGGAAGTTCACCACAATCCAATAGGCATAGAGCTTTGCTGCCCCTGTTGGAATAATTTTTTAAAAGCAAATAAAAGACAGTGATTGTTATAAAAGACAGTGCCTTATTATAAAAGACAGCCATTTTCACTTAAACAAGTAAGGACGTGCGATATTTACAATATGTAATGTATCAGGATAGGGAAAAAAATGAATCAAAAGCCGAAGACAAAATAAAGGTTTCTTTGCCAGTTAATCACGTGACAAGGAAATACTTAGGAATTTCGTCCTTCTGTAATAATCACAGTTCGTTCCTTCACAATCTAATTCGCTCTACTGTAGTGTATGCAGTATATCAAACTGACCTTTCTTAGGTCTAATCCCCTTTTTCTTAGTTTTAAAGAATTAGGAAGTGAAAAATACGGGAGCTTAATATTCTAGCGGCTTTCAATTTTTATCATTTTTGTTTGTTTGTTTAAGGGTTTGAGCTCAGGGAGAATTTCATCAGGGAAATGGAATCGAAAACACCAGGCCGTAACACTTCAGCACAACCTCAACAGTTCAGTAAAAAGAATCTTGCTGGACCTAATTTTCCTTTTAAAGCGGCCCATCTGGAAGGGTAGCAGTGCAGCAGGTTTCACCCTGGAGGAGATGGCAGCAAGAACCTGCGGTGATGTTATGAAGCAGAAACTAACACACCATTGTAAAGCAATTATACTCCAATAAAGGTATTAAAAAGAAAGAAAAAAAAAAGACCCAACACAGCCAACAATAAATAAATAAATTTATATACAAAAAAAACCCTGCAGTGAGCACAACACAAAGGTGTCTGACCAGCAAGTCCGGCCCCTTTAGGTTGCTTCAACGTTGCTCTCACACCACGTGACCCCAGCCATGAGACAGGAACAGCGTCCAGGCGGAAGCACCCCAGGAGCACAGAGAACCCAGCCCGTGCACATCCTCACCGTAGGGCGAGCGCGGGTAGAAAGGAGTGGTCTCCTTCTGCGGTATTTCCTGCACTTTCCCGTAAAGCTCGCTTGTTGAAGCTTGGTAGAACTTCACAGAGTTGATAAGGCCACAGGTCTTCACTGCATCCAGAAGCCGTAAGGTGCCGACCCCATCGACGTCCGCAGTATATTCAGCCAAGTCAAAAGAAATCTAGAGAGAGCAGGGGAAGGCGGGACCACGTGAACGGGCGCCAGCAACAAAGGCTCAGGGGAAGACGGGACCACGTGAACGGGCGCCAGCAACAAAGGCACAGTGGAAGGTGGGACCACGTGAACGGGCGCCAGCAACAAAGGCGGCGGTGGAAGGCGGGACCACGGGAACGGGCGCCAGCAACAAAGGCCGCAGTGGAAGGCGGGACCACGGGAACGGGCGCCAGCAACAAAGGCCGCAGTGGAAGGCGGGACCACGGGAACGGGCGCCAGCAACAAAGGCCGCAGTGGAAGGCGGGACCACGGGAACGGGCGCCAGCAACAAAGGCCGCAGTGGAAGGCGGGACCACGGGAACGGGCGCCAGCAACAAAGGCCGCAGTGGAAGGCGGGACCACGGGAACGGGCGCCAGCAACAAAGGCCGCAGTGGAAGGCGGGACCACGGGAACGGGCGCCAGCAACAAAGGCCGCAGTGGAAGGCGGGACCACGGGAACGGGCGCCAGCAACAAAGGCCGCAGTGGAAGGCGGGACCACGTGAACGGGCGCCAGCAACAAAGGCGCTTCAGGCG
This sequence comes from Neophocaena asiaeorientalis asiaeorientalis, assembly GCF_003031525.2. Lineage (NCBI taxonomy): Eukaryota > Metazoa > Chordata > Mammalia > Artiodactyla > Phocoenidae > Neophocaena > Neophocaena asiaeorientalis. Next base: position 1,286,050 of record NW_020175395.1, read on the forward strand.
GGACAGACCGCAACTTCTCCTCCTGTGAAACATTATGCTTGTGAGGAAATGTTAGTCTCTCGCAGCAGAATCAGAATATGGATGTCATCTGCTTCTAACATCAAGTGGCTGCAAAATACCTTAAGAACTAGGTATTAATGACCTACGGTAACATGAGGAACACTGACCACGTGCATCACCTCCTAACTCCAGGCTGAAGTCCCCAGGGCCGTGCTTTTCAAAGTGCACACCTCTGCGCCTCAGAATGGCCTGGGTGTTCCTGAAAAGTTCAGGTGGAACCAATCTCTTGGGGAGCCTAGGAAACCCACATTTTTAAGGAGTCCCAGTTGACTTTCATGCACAGGTAAGTTTGAGAACATGTGATGAGAACACAGTTGATTTTAAAAAGAATTGTTTTATTTTCTATTTTTAATTAAGCTACAAGATTGACTTTTTAGTATACTATATACATGACGTATCTTTTAACTAGAAAACACACTGAATGCAGAAAGATGCCAATGCATGTTGAGTTGACTGACTTTTAAGAAGAGTGTGTTATGGAATAATTCAGTGTTTTGCAGTTCTCGAGTGTTTTCTTTAAAAATAAATGTGACTGATGTGCTTTTTTCTTAAATCATTTCTAAGCACAATAAACAAATTCACCGAATATTCGAATCTCCTAAACTAATAACGCTGAAATTCTCCGTCTCTGGTTTATTCACAGGCCAAATACAGCTGGACACGCGGCCACACTCCCCGTCGTCTGCTGAGGCCTCAGCTTCCCCTGGAAGCCCCTCTCTGGGCCGAGTGTCCCCCGATTCCTTCTGCCGCCTTGTCCCTGGCTCAGGGCATTCAGGGAACTTCCGGGCCTGCCCGTCAGGGGCCTGACTCAGGTCACAGAACTCACCCCTGTTCTCTAGGTCAGTAAAGCTCACAGGCAACCATGAGACAAAACAGAAAAAAGTATGTGTCACCCACAATCTTTCAAAGCCAAGAAAGCAAGATTTGGGGCTATTTTACTCTTTTTACATAACAGTTTATTGCAATGAAATTTACATACCATAAATTCACCCTTTTAAAGTTTACAACTCAGTGGTTTTCAGTATATTCACAGCATTCTACAATCATCACCACCATCTAATTCCAGAACGTTTTCCTCATCCCCAAAAGAAACTCTGTACCGATCGGGGCTCATTGCCCATCCGTCCATCCCCAGCCTGACAGCTACTGACCTACTTTCTGTCTCTATGGATCTACCTATTCTGGACATTTCATCTAAAGAGAGTCACATCTAATATGCGGCCTTTAGTGACTGGCTTCTTTCACACATCCTATTTTCATTTCTCTTGGATCTATACCTAGAGTCATGTGTGTACCATTTCGAGGACCTGCCAGATCGTTTCCCAAACTGGCTGCACCATTTCACAGTCTCCCCTGCAGTGATAAGGGCTCCAGTTTCTCCACGCCCACCTGTACCTCTCGTGGTCTGGCTTTTTGATTATGGACGTCCTAGTGGGTGTGAAATGGTATGTCATTGTGGTTTTTTTCTTTCATTAAGATATAATTAACAAACAACATTATATTAATTTCAGGTGTACAACATAATGACTTGATATACGTATATATAGCAAAATAATCACCTTGATAAGTCTCGTTAATATCCATCACCACAGAGTTACAAAAATTCTTTTTTTCTGATGAGAACTGTTAGACTCTATTTTCTTAGTAACTTTCAAATATACAATACAGTATTGTTAACTCTAGTCACCATGCTGCTCTTACATCCTCACTACTTATTTATTGCATGACTAGACGTTTGTACCTTTTGACCCCCTTCACCCATTTTGCCCACTCCCCAGTTCTAGTTAATTTTTATATGTGATATGTTTGCATATGGATGTCCAGTTGTCTCAGCAACATTTGCTGAAAAGGCTCTTCTTTCCCAACAAATGGTCTTGGTACTGGGCCATCTTGTTCTCAGGAAAAGCTGTGGCCCAGGTTGAGGGGACAGCGCCCTGAGCAGGCCTCAGGCCACGGGGTATCGGGGCTCTGGGACCACCTGCTGAGACCACCCTCCCCCCAGCTCACTCCAACCACTCAAATGCTCCCCCTGGATGCAGTGTTCTCGTGGTATAACGCCACAGACAAACACTTATAGGACACTTTACAATTCAAAAGTGCTTTTTTTTGGAGCTTTACAATTCTAGGAGAAAGAGAAGGCAGGCCCTGAGGTTCAGAGAAACTGACTTTGATAAAGTCACACAAACGTGGGGAGCAGCAGGGCTGAGGTGCAGACAGGTGAGGCGCTCGCTGGGGAAGCGGGGCACGGCCGTCCCGGGAGGCAGACTCTGCCGGGGTCTCATGACAACCTTGGACACTCGGACAAGACAGAGAAACGCACGTGTGTGCAAGCGTGCACCCACGCGCACACACACGCATGCGCACACACACGCGGTGTGGCCTACAGCTTCCAGGGGCTCACGGGCTGCAGGTGAAGCCCCACTGCACCAGGAGCTCCCTTCTCACACTAGGAACCTGTCAAGCCAGGACCTAAATCTTTTTCCATATAAATTCATACCCAGTAATTTGTTCATCCTTTGGATGGGATCACCCAAGTCTGAACAGCAAGGAGAACATTGGTGTTTTTCTTTCCTTGGCTATTTTTTCATGTGTCTTCACACGACCCGAACAGCTACATGAAGAGAACGGCTAGTGGTGCATATGCTGCGTAGCTCCTGTGTTATGTGCACGCTGACCCTCAGTCACTGGAACACAGATTAAGAAGCCTTTGCACACCTTAAAAGCTTTTACATATGCTAGGGAACCCAGTTTAGATAATTCATAGGTTCTTCTTCAGAGAACATAAATCATGGAAAAGAATTAAAAGCACTTAGGCTGAAAAAAGTAACTGAGGCAGGAGAATGGGGTGGGGTGTGGCTCCATGTATACAGATTTTTAGGTAACTCCATCAAGACTTAAGCGTATGCTTGACATTTAAAATGCTGGGGAATAGGATTGGCTGATTAAATCCAACTGTCCACAAAGTGTTTTACAATACAGAGTAACAAATTAAGTGGCTTCCTTTAAAAGGAAAACATGAGACTAGTACTTTCAGCTTCATAAACCCCTGACAGTTACAAGTGTCATTCTGAAAGACACCAAAGCATCAGGGGTCTGGAAAGTCACATACAGCCCATGGGCCAAACCTGGCTCTGTCCTGTTTTTGTCCTAAAGGCGTCTAGGAATACAGACATACTCATTGGTTGATGTGTTTTCTATGACTGCTTTCACACTGTCACAGCAGTGAAAATATTTACTATCTGGCCCTTTACAGAAAAAGCTTTCTGACCCCTGAAATGAACCACAGTTACATTCCGAGCCAAGACTGAGTAGTTTTCAAAATTGTTATCATTATTTTCCACGCTTTTCTCAAAACTACAGGATGGCTCTGGAGTGTATTTCCAGCCCGACACAGCCCACCCCTTCAGAGGCCTGAGGACTCGGACAACAGCAGGCACTGACCTCACCCAGCAGGGAGAACAAAAAACGGACGGATCAAAACACCCAAGCCTACAAGTACCGTCCCGCCCTCCCCTTGTAGCAACATTTTCTGGCGTGGCTTCCGGAACCCCGCAACCTCCTAGCTCTCCACCCCCACTCGTGGGGGGCAGCTTCCCGGGCTCTTGTGCCACCCGGCCACCCCCTCTCCAGGCCCGGGCTCAGCACTGCTGTTTCTCCCCTCCCCCACCAGCTGTCCCAAATCAAACTCCTGTCTGCGGGCCTGCCCGGCCCTGAGCAGAGGCCTCATGTCTCGTCGCATCTGAGGACATCATCTCACACTCACCTGACCTGAACGGAATTCTTGATGCTGCCACCAAAGCGCTTCTTCACTTGTCCCCTCTCCCTCTGCTGAAATGGCACCTACTCCCCTGATGCTCCCAACGGAACCCTAGGGAGCCTGGACGACTCCTCCGCCCTCAGGGTTCACGGACCCTGAGCGTGTCTGCCCACTTCCCTGCCGGCCCCCTTTCACAGGAAGCACCCCAGGAGCCCCAGCAAGTTCAACTGCGGCCCCTCCCCACCCCCGACTGTGGCCTCAGCCTCGGACTCGCGGCCCCTCCGTGTGCAGCGCCAGTTCGTCTCTGCTCCTCCATCTTTGTGCAAACGCCCCCCCTTCACAGGGGCCTGCTCTGCCTTCCTGTCTACCTAAAAGGCCCAAAGCCCCTCATCTCTGTTTATCCAGCCTTCACGCTGATCTGATTACTTACTCACCATCTCTTCCATTAAAACGAAGCTCCCGAGAGCGGGGATGCTCTCTCGGCCTACAGGAACCCCCCCGTGCCTGAAACACAGCTTGCCCAGTATTTGCTGGATGAGTGAAGATAGCAATGGTAACTACTGAGATTTAAATGTCAAACACACAAATATCAAAATAAAACTACGAAAACTAGTAGAAAAAAATGGGCCATCAGAATGATAGAAGAAGGTTGATAATTTAGTCATACTGAAATAGGTAAAATTTCAAGGAGCAAGGTAAGTGAAATTCTATGTAAACTTCAAAACTTTAGCATAACAAATATGACGACGGCTTAACGGTTCCACCACATGGCGATGTACAATTCAGAGCAAAGGAGACCATCTTAGGCCACAGCTGGGAACCGGGTGTGGAGGAAGCAGGTTGGTGATATAACCAAAGACCTGGTCGCCGACACATTCGCCCGCCAGGCGCTGTCAGAGCAGTCACAGAGCCTCCAAGAACCAGGGCATCTGAAACCACGGGAAAACAGTAAATTTAAGTTCAAATATAAAGCAGATTGCCCTTATCGACATTCAAAGATACACACAGATATCCCCAGAATTATCCTCATTCAGAGAGAGGTGGTAAATCACAGCCTTTCCTGAAACAACGACAACAACGATTTAGGAACGGTCCCCCGAGGGCTGTGGGGACCCAGATGCAGGAACTGAAGGTCTGCCCTGCACTTCCGCACAGCCTGCAGACTGGAACGTAAATTCTGGAAGTGTTTTCACTGTAGCAGGCTGCGGTCCCGGCAGGCCTGGCTCAGAGCGCAAGGCCTCACACCAAAGGAAGCAAAGAACAATGACGATTCCACCGTCCGGAGCAGACGGCCCGCTTCACCCCTCCCTGAGGGGGTCTCCCCAGGGCAGTCGCCTTGTGACCCTCAAGTCGTCAACTGCCTGGAAGCCCCCCAGCACAGAAGCCTTACTTGTTTGTGTGTGTGTGTCTGTCTGCTCTGTTCCTACCAGTGAGAAGCCTGCCCATCTCACAGAAGGTGCTCCAGAAACCGAACCTGAACGAACACGATGGCCCGAGGCCTGAAGTGTGGACACGTAATTTCTCAATGACCCTATCATACAGTTAATAATGCAGTGAATTCACACAGGCAGCAAACTTGAGTTTTAAAACCCCAACGAAGGAGCCCCAGTTTCCTGACTAGAGATGTCGCCTCAGAAAAAAGAGAAGATCGTTGCTGCAGAAGAGCTGTACGTGGGAAAAGACACGCCCCAGAGGCCAGGGCGCCCCTGCAGCATCTGACTGCCAGAAGCACGGGAGCTGGAGATGCTGGGACCGCACAGGCAGCCGCGCCAGTCGCTGCTCCTCGGGACTTGGAATCTGCAAGTGAAAGTTATTAATCAAGGAGAACAACAATAAAACATCCCTTTCCACGTGAATCAGGCTCTCGGCGAGCAGCCGCCCTCCAGAGCCGCCGGTTCCTTAGCAGCTGGGCCGAGACGCAAAACTGTGTTAGCGGAAGGGCAGTCAGGGCAAGGCAGGCGCGGCCCGGAGGGACCCCGAGGGCTTCCCCAAGGGGCCTGGGGAGGGCGCACCCCCGTCCAGGGCAGCCCCCGGGGCAGCAGGGCACCGTGTGCCCTGAGTACAAGGAGTGCTCACCTGCCTGCCGGGAACAGGTCAGAAAGGGGAGTGAAGGCGCCACAAGGCGACAGCACAGGGACTGAGGGGCGGGGGACAGAACCCTAGAGGAGAGGAGAGCAGGACAGAGGAAAGAAGGGCTCGGGGAGGCGGCGGCCCACGTGAGCAGGTGGAGATGGGGGCGTCCTCATGGGGGCAGCACGGGCCATAGGACAGACAGTGCCCTCTGCCCACGCCGGGAGGTCAGGGCCCTCCAGTTCAGACGGAGGAAAGGGACGGAAACAGAAGGAACCGATCAGTAAACAGCAGGAGAGGCCATTCCGGAGGAGGCCCTGGATGCGGTCTGCAGCCTGTTCAGCAGGCGGGGGTTCCGGAACAGAGGAAGGGCATCACTGCAACCGGCCTCGTCCCGGGACTCACACCCAGCCTCAGCTCTCTGTGCCTCCAGCCCCGCCAAGGCCCAGCGCAGAACCTTTCACTCCCGACATTCGTAAGCCCAATTTTATATGATTTTTCCTCGTTTTACCGCAATTATATCTTTTGTTCAAAAACATTTATAGTGATCATTTGAAACATCTAACAATCGTAAGGTTATTAGTCCACCGGAGTGATGAATCCTACCCAGACTAAACAAAGGACACGTCTCTGTGAGCCTTCCTATGCCCAACGTAAATTCACACGTAGTTTCCGCAAGTGTTTGAAATACTTCAAGGTGACTAACAGCTCCCACGGCGAATCGGAAGGTTCACCGTGTTTGGACAAGACTCCACCCCAGACTCCTGAAGACTCTGACCTGGTGAAGCCATCCGTCCACGGCCCACGTGGGGCCAGGGCTCTCCACTCTCACCCGACTGCTCAGCACACGGCAGGACGTGAGACTTTTGTGGAACAGACGTAGGGCACGTTTCTTCACAAGTTTACTTCTTATCCATTAAGACAAACTGAAACGTTGGTTAATCCGTCTCCCTAGTCTCAGAGTTGCCTAAAGCGCAGCTTTCTTTAGAGCAGGATTCTGCCCTGAGGCCCACACTGTACTGCTTCCCAAACCTGCCAGCTCCTCCGTCCACTGACATGGAAAGGACGGTGTCAAGGACAGTCCTTCAGTTTGAGAATCTTCACTGCTGCCAATGTTGGGCTCTCCCCCCACTTCAGTGATCCAGTTCCTTGCCATCTGCTGTAACCTCCAAGAACCTCTGATCCCATTCTTGCTTTCTCAATGAAGATAGGCTATAACTCAAGAACAAAGATTACAATTAAACTAAACCCCTGGTTTCACAGAAAATCGTAACTTACAAATACTGTGACTCCACCTATCACAAATGAGCCACATCAGACATCTTTTCCTGCCCACTTTATAGAGGCTTATCAGCTGGTGAAAAACAAAAACCTGCCATGATTTTCACATGGGACAAGGGCACCGAGAGTAACGATCTAGTGTTTCTAGAGATTCCTTACAGGCAAGCAGAAATAAGAAGCAAGCCTGCCTGTGAAATTAATCACACTGGGACAGTTGGCCAAGGGTCCACAGGGTCCCCGGATAGAACTGAAGGGGGCAAGGGGGTTGGGGTGAGAAACCAGACACCTTCATTTTCACTAAAGTCTACCTGAGGTTTAGAACCTCCTTCAGGTTTGAGTGCAGGCAACGATCCCCAGAGTAACAGCACCAGGAGGCACTCCCGCTGTCTGTCACGGGAGCAGGGTTGCTGGGGGCCTCTCGGTGTCACTCTGCCCATCGCTGCTTTGGAGGCTCAGGGGTTATCGGACCCACCTCAGGCTTTGCTCTACCACTGTGCCACATTGTCACATCTCTGGATCACAAGCCTGGCTTTTAAATACTGTGACGTTAACATATGAATCGAGTCAGTTTCCTCTGTAATCTTCAGTGTTATGCTCTGTGTTACAAGACTTGTAACGAACTTATCCTGAGAATATCCACAGGCTTCCTCAGATTGCGGAAGTCGACAGCCTAAGCAAGGGCAAGGGTGTCTCTATCGGTGGGGGTGACAGATTCCAGTATTTTAGAATGTGCTTCGAGAAGAAAAGCCCCCAGTCTCACTCAGAACCCACCCCACCGCCCCATTAACAAGCTCCCTTTGCCATGTCGGGGTCTGATGCACATAACGTCAAGGCACACGGTTACATCTTCGATTATTCTATGGTCTGAATCATCGATAGATTCCTGACCTCCAAGACTGAGTACCAAAACCACATAAGTACACTAAAGCATTCATATGACACCAGAGTTGGACATACAATCAGAAAGTGAATAATCAAACTAGCTTGGAGCCCCAGTTTATAACGTTTACAACTTTAATCTTCTGAATTATTTTGATCACGCATACAGGAAATGATCTAACTGCCCTGAAGCCCACTGCTGGCTAGGGCACAGGAGTGGATAGAGGGATTATCTAAATCAGGGGGACTTAGCCAACGGCCTTAAAACGTTAACTAAGGGATTAAAACTATTTGTTAAGGATAATCCAGAGGTGACTACAGGATTTAATTTTCGTCGCACACTACCACTCAGGCGATGGGGATCTGGGGAGCCCTCAGTACCGACAGAGCCTGAGCAGTTATCCGGGCTGTGCACAGGAGGCCCGAAACCGTGTGCACTCTTACTGCAAAGCATCACTGCTACCTTCCGACTACTGTCACTACAGTTGCAGTGGCCGCTATTAGAACACTGAAGCAGGAATTCAGCACTGACCTTTGCATCTAAATAGCTAATCATTCTTTAGTCCACAGACCGTCAGAACAGCAAGAACAACAAAACAATGAGAACGCCCTGAAGTGGTTCAGAGGGTCTGGGAAGCTACAACGTGCGCAGGTGCAGTAATGCAGGTCGCCGTTCTCGGCGGGAAGAGAATCTCATTAAGACGAAGCAGAGCGAGAACTTCTGGCAGGGAAGCAGCTCAGGGAGCTGTACCCCACGGAGACGGTCGTGTCCGAGTGTCTGTCAGTCCTCACAGCTTAAGAGTGGCCACGACAACAGCCTGTCACGTGGAACAAACTGTTTTCTGTCCTTTTTGCCTCCATTTCTCTTGACCTACTTTTTCTTCCAAAAATAGCATATAGTGTATTAATTTTAGAAGGAATAATACAGAAAAACTATCTAAGCCACGGGAACTAAAGGCTTGTTTCACTAAGTAAGGGAACCAAGCAGAACCCTGCAGGGCCCCCCAGGTACGAAAGCAAGCTGTTAACGATTGCGACAACAGACTCAGAGACTCACTCGGATGCACAGTCCTGAGCTGTTTGACTGACACTGTAACTGCCACCAAGAGAAAAGCTAAGTGCATGATGACCAGGCTGTAGCCATGACATAAACTGCTCCATCTTGAGCAGAACTGAGTCCACGGCCAGCACAATTCCAACAAGTGGCCTCGAGAGAATGGGGTTAACACTCGTGCTCATAATAGTCTATATCTTTGTGGGCATCAAAATAATCGTAGCTTGCTCTGCGCGGGCAACTAAAATTGTCAGCAAAGAGATGCTACGGACCCATGTCGTCATCTTCCACTCTGAGAACACGGCACCTATGTCAGCAAGAAGCTACAGAAGACGCACTTCGCCCCTAATCGTGTAGAAATGGAATGATGTCTGACAGTGGGGAGATGAAAGCAGCTCTTTTGCCTCTTTCCTGTTTGCCCATTTCTGTTTCCCTCTAACCCTGAAAGAACCTAAGTGGCCTGTTGATTCTCTTCCTAGATGAAAAGAAGAACAAAGAATTAAGCAGTTCAAGAATGACGAGCTCTGTACCCCAGCAGTCCCCTTAGCAACTCTGCAGGCAGATCACTCCGGCGGAATAACATCTGAAGAGAGTCAGGGTCTGCACACCATGGAGAAGGATGCAGAACCCAACCTCCTGCCTCGACGATTCACTGAGATTCTTCCCTTTAAAAACTGCCAAGGCTGAGCAGAATCTTCAGAGTTAGTCTTGGGACCTGAGTCCACCTTCTCTCTCTCCTTCTCTGCCGGTTTTCCTGATGAAAGCGCCTTTCCTTTCTACTGACACTTGCCTCTGGACTTATTGGCTTCTGAGCAGCGAGCAGCCGAACCTGAGTTCGGTAACAGTAACATCTCGCAAGAGACCTAGATGTTCTGTTGAAAGTATTTCGTTGACAGCCCTGGAAAGAAGACCCCGAAGCTCAAGACAAACAAGAACTGTACAGCAAACTGGCAGCCAAAGCAGGGAAAACAGGGGGAACGGTGCGTTCATCAAATTAGAATAATTTAAAATAACGTCCAAGAAAGAATACAGTGGGGTCCAAGGACAAGGATCTAAAGTCAATGAGAACTGCAGCGGGGTTTAGAGAAGGCTGCTGGGGGAACCAGGCGGCAGGGGCCTGGGAAGGAGACAGTGGGAGTCTGCCCTCTGCTTGCTGGGCAGGACAAGGGCATTCCATTCCCAAACCACTATTTGAAGCAGGTGGGCGGAACAGTGGTAAATACCAAACTGCCCTCTGTCTCAGAGAAAAGCTGAAATGCAGACAAGTCACCGAGACTGACGGGCATGCGTGATACTGTAAAAGTCCACTCACTCTGATGAAGATGCCAGCAGATCCATAACAAGGTAACTGACAGTCCCCCTGGAGGGGAGCTCAAACGAGGGCTGTCACCTTCATGGTGACAAATCTAGCAAAGTGTACAGTAATGAGCAGAAGCCACGAGCGGCTGAAGATGGGTCAGGGCAGAAAATACAGCTGGCCTTGCGAGAGTGGATATTGCCTCGTTACTTCTGCAGAATTCTTTAAGAGCTAAATAAGCACACGGGCAAGGAAGAGTAAGGAGGAAATCAAATCGTGGATATGATTCACCTAGATTGTCAAAGGCCTTGACACATGCCTTTAACAAAGTAATTACAATAACTCCGCCGGTGGGAGAAAAATTCCATCTCCTCTGCCAACAGGGGCTCCCCGTCCCTTCCCAGCAGCCCCACCCCAGCAGGTCGAGGACTTACAGACGGAAAACTAAAGTAGGAACAAAACATATAAGCTGAGAGAGCAAATACAAAAAGCAGATCCCGTCCGTGGCTAGTTTAGGGACTGTCTTTATTTAATGTTTTGAAAACAGTCTGGGAGAGGAGGTAGACTACAGAAATCTCCCAACGTTCATTGTTTTTCCAAAAAGTGAAAGTCACGTTAGAAATAGTTAATTGTAAGATCTCACGGAGTTGCCGGAAAGGCTGGAAAAATGGCAAGACCCTTCAAGTTGGACCAGGGAGATAGTGCATTTAAGACAGGAGAGAAAAAGACAGAGTGGCAGGAGCCACATCCTCAGAGTTCCAAGTATTTTCCGAAGATCTCGGGCATCGGTTTGATGCTGAGAAACCAAGAAAACGTGGAGTCTCCCCCAAAAGAGCAGAGAAACAGAACAGAAAGCAGTGTCCCACCGCCCATGCACGGGGGGGCCGTGAAGTCCTGGTCATCATGCTTTAAGAACATCCTCTAGGATGCAGAGAGTTCTAGAGAATCTAAAGAGAGCCTAGGGCACAAGGAAGATGCTCAGGGAAACAGAGCAGCTATCGCGTGCAGAGAGGGTTAAAAAGAGTGCGACTTCTTCGGCTGTGAACTCTAAGCCAGGAAGTGGGTAGAGTGACTCAGGCTTTGTGAAATAATAAAGGATATGAAAAGAAAGATCATAAACCAGACCATTAGGAGTCCAGAAGACCTGAATGAGGCACACCCTTCGCTGAAGTCTGATTAAGCACTAAATTCATAAAACAGAAGTCTGTCTTCAGCTGAGTGGTGTCTGAAAAGCAATTTGCCTAATATGCTCCCTCTGGAGCACTTCACGCTCTTGAGAAGCAGATTATGCATAAAAGAAACTGTGAATTTCAGAGGCAGGGACTAACCCCATCCTGTTCTCCACCATGCGCCTGGCCCGGTGCCTGGCACACGGTACTATTTCTTGAGGGAACGAATCAAAAAGAGCAAAGCGTTTCAGTATCACGGAACCTGGACAAATCCTCAGAGAGGATGGTGACTCCGAAACCGCTCCTTCCTCTCCAGGCGCTCTTTCCTAAATCCCGTGTGTTGGTCCTACACAGGATCCATTCCCACAACAACAAAATGATGTGAAAACCTGATGTAAACGTAAGATTAAGGCAATTCAGCAAGATGTACCAAAGCAGTCTCTAACAGGAAAACATCATTAACAATAGCATTACTGTTATTAGTGTTTTTAATATGTGTCTAGTGGCATTAAATACTATTTTTAAAGTAGTATTCTTCTATAATAAAAAAGTGTATAAGAAGATATTAGCCACATAGTTTCAAAATGTGAAAAAATGCTGTGTTTTCGTGGTTTTTTTCCACATTGAAACTGCTGTGTCGTACAAATTTTCGATTTTACAGGAAAACAAAGGTCACGTTGGACAGGATATATGTCTTATTTTCTTTTGAATATTGTCCGATTTGATACCTGCTGCACTGCAGGTCAATATCTGTTCCCCTGAGGTCTGTGAGCTGATGTGAGCAAGTAGGTACACGAGGATGGGAGAGGAGGGGGGACGATGGCTGCACCTGCGTATTGCACGTCAGGGAAACAGACACGTGAAACCAAGAGGAAACTGATTTCAGAGTAAAAGGGGGAAATAATCAGAATCCAAGTCAGAGTTTAGTGGGGGGAAAAAAGAACTAGAACTTGTGAGTCCTCAGAAGTAGAAAAATACTAACTTGTTATGACAGAAATTCCCTTGGGTAAGGAAAAGATGCTTATGGATGTGTGATAGATAAATGAGAAACAAGAAGAAAGTGACACAGGAAGTTACTGATAATAATTAAAATGCTAGGGCTCTACTCCTTATTTTGTCAGTAACCAACAAATGTGTCTCTCTAGGCCTCAGTTTCTTTCTCCTAAATAAAGTCCCTTCCGGCCCTTACTCTTCTGTGCGTTTGAGGGTACCACACATGTATCTAACAAACATCCATTTGACTGACTTGAGGATCAGTGGAAACAAGGGAAACAGAGGCTCAATCTTCTATTCCAAAGAGCCAGTGAGCAACGTAACCAGAGGTGCAGTCAGTAAAGAGGGCTGGCCTTGAAGGTGAAGGACGTCCAGGCATCACTGGACATCCTGCCCAGTACACTGAAACTGCTCCTGGTGACCCCGGGGTCCTCTGTGAATCTACCCCCCTCAACGCCGGGTCTCTCGTGACCTTTACACAGAGGCAACATTCTCCAAACAGGTCTCCTAGCCTCCTATCTGGCCTTTCTAACCTCCACCCTCCATCCTACTGGAACTATCTTCCCAAAACATAATACCTAATCAGGTCACATTCTTCTAAAAGTATAATGGCTGCCCACAGCTTTCAGATGAAGTTCAAACACCTTAGCTTAAATAATCAAAAACAATTATTTACTCATCCCTTCGAGAAATACCACTGAATACTTGTCATGTGCCTTCAACACAGTAAAATATGTGACCATGTTTTAAGGCCACAACCCCCATCCATGCCACTCTAAGCAGAGCAACGAGGAAATTTAAAGAAAGAAAATTTCAAATACATAGCTGCGTAGTCCTAACTCAACACGGAAGCTATTGAAACACAAAGGCGTAGGTAAGGCTCAGCTGTGGACCTGCCGGAGATCAAGGCTGGAACCAGGCAGGGGTGGATTTCAGCTCTCGTGAGCAACAGGGCTAACAGCACCGACAGAGCCATAGTCGCTGTTTAAGACCAAGGACTGGGGCATAATTATGCAGCCCATGAGAGGAAGATGAAAAAAGCTGCTTCTGCCAGCCTGAAACTATAAATTTTTGTTTGTTTTAATAGAAGGCTAAGTTGTCTAAAATGAGAGACACACAGCAGCAGACACATCTTCATAGGAGGATCTGCCAGATAGGTTTGCCACTGACTGGACAAATTTGATTTCTGGCGTCAGAGCTAGATGGAAACTCTGAGCCACAATATGGTCCTGGACTGGAATATTTTAGAGGCTGGGTGGTGGCAACTACAAAGTCATTAACAACAAGTGGTAAGGTAGAAGGGAAGGGGAGGTTCCTATTTAATAGGAGCCTGCAAATCAAATTTTTAAAAAAGAACATTAATGTTAAAGAGAGAACCAATGAGATGAGATCTACAATTCAAGAAAGAATTTACTCCAGAGGAAATGAAAAGAATACCTCCTTCTGAAAATGACCTTAAAATACTTCCCCCTTTAATATCTCTTTAAAGTTGACTTTAAAATATATCTCAAAGAGACCAAGAAAAAAACAACATCAGCTAAAAACAAGAAATAATTTTTGCAAAAAGGCAAAATGAAACAAGAACAGAGTTGGGAAAAAAACTCAAAATTCTGCAAATAAAACAGTGAAATCCAAACTATGAAGATTGAAGACAGGCCCAAGTCTTTAGAAAATACACCTAGAAACATCACAGCCAGAGTAGATGCCAAAAGAATGGGTACATTTTGTGCAGACTTGGGTCTTCCTTCGGTCCTCAGCATCTAGCACAGTGTCAGGAATGTAGCCGGAAAACACACAGATTCAGTGAAAAGAGGGAGAGAGGCAGGGAAGGGTGATGGGCAAGGAAACAAGGGAGAGCTGGACTCTGAAACCAGGGTCTTCAAGAGCCCAAAGGTGGCACGAGTTTGCCGGTCATGAAGCTGCCTCGGAGGAAGGAGGGCGGGTCAGCTCGGGGCCGCCTGGGGTCGCGGGGGCGGGTCTTTGTTCTGAGCGGGACCACTTTGCTTCTGGACGCACGAAGCTTAGGCATATTTACGATGGTCGGCAAAGTGGGCGACCCAGAAAACTAGTGAGTGCCAATAATTTCAAGTTTCAGCATTTCTGTTATTCAAAAGAACATCCCTTTCCTTTAAGATTTATCACAGTAAGACAAGGTCTTAAATCACAGGTAATCTGTAAATGGTGTTCTTTGTGTTCTTAAAAACGTCTGAGAAAGTAACCTTCCCTGGGAGCTCTCTAAAGTGAAATGAGATGTTGGTACCTGCTCTACCTCCCTGAAATTACGGCTGCTCTGGAGATTAGCTACCCGAGAAGCGCAAGCGCCATCTGGGCAGGTCTAACGTAAGCAGAGGTGCCTCCCTCGGTGCCAGAGAGCGCAGCGCTGGGCCGCTTCTGAACTGCCCACCCTCAGCTGTCCAGAGCGTCCATCTGTGGAAAGCTCCAACAATCTCCCCCACGAAACCTAGTCTTTCAACACCTTAAAGAGAGCAGAAAACATATTAAGACTTAAATAACAAAGAAAGTTGCATCAGGTTCATAAGGATGAGGTGCCCGCGTGATCACAAAGGTTTATTCACAGCCCATCTGCAGACTTCTACACGAAGGCAGAGTTTACATAAAGGAAAACTGCTATACGAAAATGACACGAGGGGTGAAGGAGGGGTCTCCTGAGACCCTGAGAAGCACAACGATTCCAACCCCCGGCACGAAACTTGAATCTAGCATTAGTTTTACTTATCTCTCCATTCACTGCTATTAATTTAGTGATCTGGGGAGCTGTCAGGGATATTCAGTAAAAGCAATTTATCTTTCGGGATAATCTCCAAACCACTCTCCAAAAATGTTCAGCTTTAAACGACACGGAATTTGAGAGTGAGGGCCTGGGTGGTGATGGAAGGTGAGAATAAGCAAAGAAGCAACAGGCCACGCTTTTTCAGTGGCAACGTTGAAAGCACCACTCTCTCTGCTTCACGTGATAGAAGCACCATAGGCCAACAGCTGAGCCCAAAACAGTCCTGCTGTTGGAAACAACGCCCGCCCTCCGTGGTGAGAGACACGCAGGGCCCTGGGTGGCTGCCTACACAGCCCAGACCCGGCTGTGCCAGAAGCTTCACGCTACTCGAGAGGCAGGAAAGGAGCTTGGGAAACGGCCAGGGAGCCCGAGTGGGAAGGCGTGAGAAGATAGCCCATCCAACTCCCTCATTCGTGTCAAGGGGAAAGAAGGCTGAGACTAAATGTGGGAAGGGAAGTTTTCAAACCTTTTTCAACTGTTTTCTGTTCTTTTCTATTTATATACCTCCACGTAAAATACACTCAAAGTTTAAAACCCACCGAAACTTGTAGTGTCTCTCTGACATGCAAGTGTCTCTCATTTTATTTTACTTTCACTTTTTGCTTCAGATACACTGAGTCGTAATATTTGCAAAACTGGCATCTGATCGACCTTAAGTACTCTTAGTTTTTATTCAACAAACATTTACAGAGCAACTTCAAGACCCTGGCATGTTCTAGGCACCAAGCAAAGATCCCTGCCCTCGTGGAGCTTACCTTCTAGTGGTGGGAGAAGAGGACAATGTAAAGAAGGAAAATCTAGGCTATGTCCAAGGAGATGAGCGGTATGGAGGGGAAAAGGGCAGGGAGTGGAGATGGGGAATGTCAGCGAGGCTTCCCTGAGCAAAGGAGTAAACACAGGAACAGAAACAGAGCAGCCGCAGAAGCTCAGCTGCGCGAGACCCTCAGGAATAGCAAGTGTCCGGGACCGGCCGTGGGCCGGGCACCCGCCCAGTGCCTTTCCAGTACTCGGTCATTTAAGCATCGTGACGAGTCTATGAGTCAGAAACTACCGTTATATCTATTTTACATCTGGAAAAAATGAGGCTCAGCACAGTTAAGGAGGCTGCCTAGGTCACAGTCGGTAAGTAGCAGAGATGGGCTTCACACCAGGGAAAAAGTAATAATACAAGGGAAGCAACCAAACCACCACCAACACACCTCACCGCGCACTCCTTTGCCTCAGTGTTCTCTACACCCACAAGCTAGACACAGAGCTGGCGACCTGACTTTTCTGTGCGATTAATACCAAGATGATGCTTCATTTTTTCTAAACACAGGCTGGCTGTGATTTCACTCAGGTTGCCTATGAGGGTATATTTTTAGGTCGTTTTCCATGATCCGGAATCTACGTTCCCATAGACGCAGTACTGCAAACAGCGACTTGGTCTCACACATGCCTATCGGATTCAGAAGGCAGCTAAATGATACACAAACTCAAGTTTAAACAGGAGGAATCATTCTTACTTAGTGTTTCGGTCTTCCCATGAGGGAAATGATACACTATATTCCATAACTTGTAGCTTATAATTTTCACAAAGCATCAAGAAGGCAACCGAAAATAACTCTTGAACAAGCATGGAGAGCACATTTCCAGGCCCTGGCACGGGGCAGAGTCTGGGACAAGAAAGATGAATGAAGCACAGTCGCTGTCATCAGGGAGCCCACAGTGTCTCAGGACACAGACGCGCAAGGACATCTTTAATGTCAGTCAGCGCTTCGGCAGGTGGTGACAGCATGCAAGAGGGAGGCAGCGAATAAACAGGCCCGAGGAGCCCGGATGAGCCAGGGCAGAGGGCCGGTCCTCGCCGGACGGATGGGGAGGGCACAGAGGGGAAACCAAGGCTCAAAGGCACAGGAGGACTTCCCCTTAAAGAAGAAATCACCAAAGCAACGTAAAATTAAGAAAACTATCCCCTGCAGTCCTAGAACACAGAGAAGGGTTCATCTGACAAAGGAAAACGAAAGAATTTTTGAGCGCCATAAAGCATGTATGATCAGATTGATCAGGCAAAAATAATCAGTGCTGAGTTACTAGTAACACGACACAGACGGGAGCCACAGCCTTAGACGAAATCCGTCACAGTCCCAAGGAAGCTGTAAGCCCGTAAGAGCAGCCACCTGGCTGTAAGACACGGTCCAGAGGAAACGGGCCACAGAAGCTGCCACAGTGATGCCCCCAGGCTTCTCCTGGAGAGGACAACCCACTCTGCAATGGCGGGGCCACGGACAGCTCAGAGTGGGAGATGCGGAAGCCCCGCCTCGCCGAGATTCTGAGGGACAAGGCGGCCCACCCCAGCCCCGGATCCCACCAACAGGGAGAGCACAGCAGGGAGAAGCTGGGGACAAGGGGCTCCACCAGAACCCCCAAACACAGAGCGGCCAAAGCGTTCACTGCTGCCCCGGCTGGGGGAGAACAGGAAAAAAGGCAACTCCCACCCCCATCAACATCCCCACCGGGACCTCCACACCTGGTTCACGAAAGATTCTGCACCTGGGGAGACGCAAATGGGGGCACATCATTGCTCTCCCGCCACTGCCCCGACTGTGCCAGGGCGGACACTGCTCCCTGCTCAGCAGAGCTCTCAGACACGCAGGGGTGGGTCCTGGGACTCGCCGGTGACTTGTGACACCACCACACCCATGTCTTCACTGCTGCTCCGAGCAGCCAGTCCATGGCACAGGGCACGGGGCACGGGGCGCGGAGGCCACGCTCTGCTCTGACCCTCCCCCCAACCCAGCTCCTCTGCCTGGACAGCAGAGCCCCGCCTGGGGCAGGGACACCCCCTCCCGGGCCTGCTCAACTGCCTATAGTACGTATCGTTCCTACTTGAAAGTAATTTCATAGAATGCAGTCACGTGCCCACACCTAGCTACAAAGGGAGCTGGAAATGTAATTATCATAGAAGGCCATGCACTCAGGTAAAAATTCAGAATTCTAGCCCCAAGAAGGAGAGAACAGAAACTGGATGACAACCAAGCACCTCTGCCATACCCCTCCAACAGATTTCCAGCCAAGGAACAAGATGCCAGTCTTCCCTGGAGCTCCACCAAGTTTCCCAGCAATTCCTGTGACGCCGCTCGCCCTGAGCCAGGAAGGAGGAGAGACAGTCACAGCACCCCAGGAAGCTGGCGTTCACACCCGATGCTCTCCCCGCTTCCTGCTCTGTCTGCTCTGAAGGCTGCGGAGAGGCAGTTAAGGGGTAGAGGGAAGAAGTGCTGGGGGAGAGCAAAGCGGGTCCTGAGGCTGCCTCCTAAACCCTGAGGAAGGAACGGGGAGAAGCTGTTGATTCTCTAAGAATGGGAGGCTGTGTCGCACCAGGATCTCTGCTTCAGGCACAATCACCCGTTGTGCAGAAAGAGAACATGACCCCCTCAGCATCCTGGGCGGGGTGGGGGGGCTCTTCCTATTAGGGGCTGTGGCCTCTGGTCTGTTCCCAGACAGCACACCTGGAGAGGAAGGCCCCCTTTTGGCATGAGATCCCCCGGAGTTTATCCCCACTGACCATTTGGTGGTCAGAGGCCCCCTGAGAGAGCAAAGAGACCCACAACCGCTGAGGGGGGCTCTCCAACCACCAACGCTGATTGGTTCACACCTGCCTTCATAAAAAGACGGGTGATGGAGCATCACAGACACTGCAGGAGGGTCGGAATCCACACCAGGAGGGAGGGGAGCAGCTGGGCGAGGCCAGGGAAAGGCCCTTCATCAGCACGTTCAGGGAGGTCTGAGGATGCGTCACCTCCGAAGCAGGACAAGATCTCTATGAAAAAATAGAGAACTAAGGACCAAGAAAGAGCACAGGAAATTAAAAACACAGTGGAGAGAAAACCAAATTGCTGATTTAAACACCAACTCAGTAATCTTCCCGAACGTACAGAAAGATGATGAGAACACAGGAGAAATGTAACCGTGACGGCGAGGGGCTCCTACAGTCACGAGGCTGAGAAGGAAAGAGCAGGAATCAGGTCCACAGAAACGTCCCTGAGGATCACGGCCCTGAGTGCCGACTGCAGACACCCCCGCAGACCCTGGGGGGTTTCTAAACGTGAAAACAAAGAGAAAGTCGCCACGAGCCCCCCAGTAAGAGTAAGGGAGGGAAGGGAAGGAGAAAATCCAAGGGGTGGGGAGGGAAAGACAATTCTAAACGCTGAAAGCAGTAGAGCAATAAGGGTACGCCGAGGGAAAGGACTACGACCCAGAGCTGAAACAAGATGAAATATTAAATGTGAAGACAAAAGAAAACCATTTTTTTTAATGAAAAGACTTGGAAAGCACCCCAACGCATTCTTCTCGGGCAAAATATCATTTGCGGAAGTACTTCAAAAATAATCATAGTAAATAATTCAAGCAATGGGCAGCAAACTATGAAGATAATAAATCTTAATTAGCCCAAACCCTGTTTAGTAATGCAGTCGTGGAATTAACTGCAACAGTTCAGAAAGACAGTAAAATAAAAAAAGATATAATAAAAGAATCTGACCTAGTATTTAAAATATAGATTACTTCTAAAAACCTAGGATTCAAGTAGGAAAGAGGAGATAAGCAAAAAGCATGCACAAGATTTCCTTTTATCCTTGGCAAGGATGCAGTGAGATGCAGATACTATTAAATTCTTGGAATTCATAGTTTCAAATATTCTTATGAGAAACAACCAGCTAAGTATAGTTGGAATGCAGAACTCCAAAACAGCCGGGGGTGGACTATATAGCTTAAATAAAATTAGATAAATAAGAGACATCAGAAACAGAAGCAAAGAAAGAAAGAGAAAGCATAACAAGTTTTTTTAAAAAACAAAACAAAAACATACAATACAACGGCAGGGATTAGGACAAATAAATCAATAATCAAAATAGATGTGAATGCCTTGAACCTTCCTATTGACACTCAAAAGTTCTTTGAGCATTTAAAAAAATTAGATACTATTTTCAAGACACCTACTCAAAACATGAAGCAGAAAGATTGAAAACTAGGGATAAACAAATGCCAATAAAAATAAAGTAAAAGTGGTAATACTAACATCAAATAAAGTGTAATTCCAGAAAACAGCATGAATCAGGAGAAGGATATTTTGTACGGTTTTTTAAAGTAGGCTATAAAGAGAGAAAGCATTGTCAACACAAAGCAACATACTAGTTTCCAAATATATAAAGTGAAAATAATTAGGAATGCAACAGAATTAGACAATACAATTGTATTTGGGGGATTTCTATATGTCCTAGAATTTGAAAGATGAAGTAGTCAAAATTAATAAATGAAGGGAGCTGTGGAGGGAGGGAGGGAGGGGGAGAGGGAAGGTGGGTCTTTCCTAGCAGAGGGGAGGCGTGGAGGTCTCTGCTGGATGCACTTGACTCCCTAGGTGCACGGGGAACGGGTGCAAGAGGGAGGGGACCCAGGGGACTCCAGGAAGGGGCACTGCCCGGCTCTACGTCTGCTTGCACGGCAACAGAGGACTCTCCAGGCCTCCGGGAACTGCGGCCGTGGGGCTGGAGCAGAGACGCCTGCTGAGCCAGCAGCGCCAGGAGCATGCGTGTCACTCGTCTTAAAGCCCCGCCAGGCCACCGCAAAGACACAGGGGTCTAGTGAAAGGACACGACAGGGTTAGGAGGGAAAACCAGTCAGTGGCGCTTTTTGTATATACACGCGGAAATGAAATGCTTTCCGATGTGCATGAACGATTTAATATTTTGGTATAGATATTTTATGAGCAGGACAATGTATTCGTAAGTGTTTAAACCTGTTATTAAATCCTGTAATGTGTGTGTCTCTCTCTGAGGTCCACCTGCCCCTCATCTCCGCTTGCCCCCAGCCTCACTCACTCAAGATCCCTCAGAGGCTCCCCAGAGCTGCTGAATGCACTTCAAGGAACTTCTGAAAGCCTTCCGTCCTCAGTCTCTGACGGGACTTTTCCACCTATTGCCTGCCACCGCGCCTGCGTATGCCCATGACCATCACTACAGGCCCCTTTTACGGCCCACACACCAGAAGACTGTCAGTCTTTTTCTCCCTCGAAGCAGCATCTCCTCTCCGGTCTGTATTAGTCATAACTCTCATCACAGGAACAGCCGTATAAGGAGCTACGGCTCAAAGCCGGGGCTGCCGTCATCAGCTCCTAACACAGAACAGCAGGTGAGCGCCCGGTACCCGCTGGGACCACAAACACCTCTCGCTGACCCAGCACGACAGTCAAGTCCACAGCACCTTTCATGCAGGAGGCTCCCGCACGTCAGAGAATTGAAGGACTCACCCTAGATCGCAGCATCAATAAGCTGGCGTGACAGGATCCAAACTTAAATCGCACGCCACCATGTGCTTCTGTGGGACCCAGAAATCCCGAACAGTGAAATTACACATAGGATAGGGAGAGCTGACGTTCGACACAGTCGTTCGGTCAGAAAGTACCAGAAACAGAAGAGGAGAGAGGAATCACCTGGCCTGCCTTCGGTAAGAATCCCCCTCTGCTTGACAGTTCCTCTGGGTAATTTTCCATCCCCTGACCCCTCTGCTCCCTGACTCTACATCCCACTGTCCTTCCTGGACTTGCAGTTTCTCTCCAATTGCAATCCCCCTGTTGCTGGTCTTGAACAGTCTTCCTTACATGGTAACAAGGGTTGGAATTAATTTTTTCTTCAACGATGTTTCATACTAAGGACGTGAATTCAATGAAGTAAGAGTTCAACGATAAGGCGATGAGACAAAACCCATGTGTTTAACAGGTTTTATCGTGAGTCTCCTCCGCTCCCGTCGCTGCTCCAGGCGTGGGGACCCTGCAGTGAACGGAACGTATGAAGTCCTGGCCCTCGTGGAGCTTGGATTCAGGTGAGAGGGGTGGACAGAGCACATTCAGTGTGTCGGGCAGTCACAATAACAGACGATGCTTCACAGAACAGCACGCTGACCACAGCCAGGCATCATTCTGGAAGCTTTGCTGTGTGAACTCAGCTGCTCCCTGTGAAGACTCTATGAAGGAGGCAGTTACAGCCCTAAGTTACATACGAGGCAGCTGGCACAGAGAGGTTGAGCTATTTGCCCCACGTGCCAGCACGCTGATGAACCGCAGAGCCAGGGGTCAAGCTCAGGCGCTGTGGCCCCGAGACTGTGCTCTGCACAGCACAACTCTGACCCTGCAAGGCCAGGAGGACACAGTGACCAGGGAGGCCTGCAAGGTGGCCTCCCTGGAACGGAGACCTCAAAGCCATGAGAAAACGGGCCACATGAGGATCTGGGGAAAGGACGCTTCGCCTGGAGGGGACGGAAGCACCAAGGCTTTGGCGAGTCGCGGTCACAGCGGAGAAGTTAACGTGGACGAATGAACACAGAGGGACATGACGGAAACCAGGTGCACGTGGCAGGGGCCAGTGTGGTCACAGAAGAAGGTCGCCCCTCCCGATTTTGCTAGATAACACTACCACTTGACATAGTTTACACTGACATTCTGTTCTGTACCCATATTCACACAGCTGGTCAGACTTACTTTTTTTTAAAACCAGCAGCTTTATTAAAATAAAATCCGCATTCATGATTTGAGATACAATTCACAATTCTGCATTTTAAATGATTCCATGGCTTTTAGTATATTCTCAGATATGCGCGACTGTTGCGTCAATTTTAGAACATTTTAGCCATCTCAAAAGAAACCCGTACCCACTATCAGTCCCCTCCCTAAAACCACGCTCCCCATCTTAAACAACCACTAATCCATTTCCCGTCGCTATTGCCGATTTTGGATATTTCATGTAAGTGTGGTCTTTTGTGATTTGCATCCTTTACTTAGCGTAATGTTTACAAGGTTCATCCACGTTACTTAACTGTCAGCACTTCATCATCCCATTTTACGGCCGAATGATATTCCACTGTATGTGTATATCACATTTTGTTTATCCATTCACCAGCTGGAAATACTTGGATTGATTCCACCTTTTGGCAACTGTAAGTGATGCTGCTATCAACATTCTTGCACAAGGTTCTGTGTGGACATATGTTTTCATTTCTCTTGCGTTGACACGTAGGAGTGGAACTGCTGGAGGGTATGCTTACCCACTGGAGGAGGTGCAGACTCTTTCCAACGTGGCCACACCATTTTACGTCCCATCCGTGCTGTATGAGGGCTCCAGCTTCCAACTTCTGCACCAACACTCATCATTATCGGGCTTCTGGATTGCAGACATCCTAACACGCGTACAGTGGTATCTCACTGTGGTTTCGATTTTCATTGCCCTGATGACTAATGATGTGGAGCGTCTTCTCGTGTGCTTATTGGCCATTTGTATATCTTTCTTGCCCATTTTTAAACTGGGTTATCTGTGTTTTTATTATTGAGTTCTAGGAGTTTTTATATTTTCTAGATATATATTCCATATCAGATACACGATCTGCAAATACTTCCTCCGATTATGTGAGTTTCTGTTCACTTTCTTGAAGGCATCCTTTGAAGCACAAAAGTTTTAATTCTGATGAAGTCCAATTTACCTATTTTATCTTTCGCTAATTGTGCTTTTGGTGTCAGACCTAAATATCCATTGACAAATTCAAGGTTATGAAGGTTTACTCCTATGTTTTCTTCTAAGAGTTTTATAGTTTTCTCTTTTACATTCAGGTATTTGAAATTGATAAGCTGATTCTAAAATTTATATGAAGTTACAAAGGATCCAGAAAAGTTAAAACAATCTTGAAAAAGAACAAAGTTGGAGGATTCCCACTTCCCAAATTCTAAATTTACAAGCAACAGTAACCAAGAAAATGCTGTATTGGCGTAAGGATAGACATATAAATCAATGGGATGAAATTTAAAGCCCAGAAATAAACACAGGGGTCTATGATCAACTAACTTTCAACAGGGATGCCAAGATCATTCAAAGGGGGAAAGAAGAGTCTTTTCAACAAATGATGCTGAGACAACTAGATAACCACATGCACAAGAATGAAGTCGGAGCCTTGTCTCACACCACATACAAAACAAGTTAAAATGGATCAAAGACCTAAACGTAGCAGCCTTAGTTTTATAGTTAAATTGATTCATTCTTTACCACCAGTTTATTTTACTATGGTTTCACCATTCCAATATTCTTTTTTGATTCATCAATTTGTTGGTCAAACTGTATTCTCAAATGGTTTTCCAAGGAGTGCCTAGGTGCTATATAACCCATCTTCTGTTTAAAATTTGTTTTTAAAAGTCTGTCTAAAAAATAATCTTAAAGGGAAAAATGGATTTATAAACTATAAACAAAAGTTAGTTATAAGTTGGTGACAAACATTATGGAGATAAGGCAGGATGGATGAGGGATATACACAGAGATTGAATTTTAAATGGAAACGTACTGTCAAAAAGTTGTTCCCACTTCAATGTTTTTCATAATCTTTCACCTCAGAGGGTTCTTTTGGAGCTAATAGTGAATAAAATGAAAAAGCATTAATCTGAAGATTAACAGTTCTTTCAATGTCACTATTATTTATCCCTTAAACTGAAAATACCTTGTTATGAAATCCTACCCTCTACTAAGATGAGGGACTTAAATGTTGAAGACAGTTTGAGGCCATACAGCTCTGTTTCATAATAGGTTCAAAGAACCTCAGAAACGAACATCGGAGACTTATGACCCCAACATCTACACGAGGAAAATTTTTAAATGCTCTAGCAGAAATCACAAGTATGACACGTAAAGAACACACCTGGATTCAACAGCTACGTGGTGAGTGCCTGGCACCTTCAAAGCACTGTCCCTAAAAGGGAATCCAAACTCAATGGAGTATTCCTGTCTTCACAGATTAGATGATATTTTGAAATAATGCCAGAAAAATCTATTAATCTTGCCTGGTTAGGGAAAAGCTCTTGATGTGCAGGTTATTTTGAAAAGATGGAGTTTTTTTGGAACATGCTTTCTAACTAAAAAAAGTCATGAAAAAAATAAGAATACATCTTAACATGCAGGGTCTCTGTCTGAATATGTAGAATCTTGGCTAACATAAGACCACCTTCTACAACAGTTTGATAATAAAGTGCATGCTTCCTAAGCTAACATACTAGTAAAGGAGTATCAGAATGAAAATCAGAGCCCATCCATGGGATGACTGACCGCTTAGCCATAATTCATCTCTGCAAAGAGAAAGCCACGATGACAAGGTTGTTGTTCTCAGATGGTGATGATACCATTTATTTCTGTGGCTGCATCAGGACCCCACAGGGGTTTTAAGTATTATCTTATTAATATCCCTTACATCTCTTTGAGGTAAGGAGAGAACACATATTATTCCAATTCTGCAAATTGGGAAAATATAAATAAAATACTTCACTTAAAATTTACTTAAAATTCCAAAGAGCCCAAGCACCGTCAAGCTAAATGACCAGCAAGCATTCTGCTCACCAAGCCATAAATTTAGAAAGCACTTGTCATTTACACCCCGCCTGTTCTCCAAAGAATCTGCAACAAAAATTAAAACAAAAATTTCCAAGTGGCAACAGCAGCAAATTCCAAGGGCACTTCTTAGAGTAAGACTGGCCAGGAATGAGGAGCTACAACAGGAACTAACATTTTCCTCAATTATAAGAGTCCCAGTCAAATTGGAATACAATAGAATTCAGCACGTTCTTGAATTTTGAAACCTGCCTCGCAATACGAAGGGATAAAATCATCTCAGGACTAAACTGACACCTTGCAAAGGTATGAGAAAACACAGCCCCGGATTAGGGCCAGACCCATTGTTTTAAGCTGCAATTGTACCCAAATCCTGTTACTATGACTCCCTTTCCAATGCTACGTTTGCCCAAGATTATTTTGCCCTAAATTTCTGGTAAAGATCTAATGTAGGTATCTATATTTTGACAATGAGACATCTATAGCATATGTGAAATTAAGACCTGATGATACATTCATGGGATGCCCTGTACTATATACCATGTAATTCAATCTCCTGTGGTTACAAGTCAGCTTGGGACAAAAAGGCCCTTCTTCTCTAAAGAGCGCAAAGCATTCAGAAGTCACTGAAATAAAAATTCACCTGGGTGTATAATCTCTACATTTTAAATTATTTATTAGCCCTTTTTAGAGAACGATGCCAAAAGGCTACAGGGCAACCTTTAGAGAACAACAATTTAAAAAGGATTTATTAGTCGTACCACACCTACTGCCAAAAGGGGCAGAAGTACATTTAAAGCAGCAAAATTCCCAAAGCACTTTTTCTGGGTACAGGGCTCAGCGGGAAGCAGGAGCAAAAGGGAGGCCACGGAGAAGCCACTTTTCATTCTCCCTTTGTTACAATTTCAGAACAACTCAAAACCTGTCGTTTAGCAATTTACTATAATATTAACTAATTTAACAAATTAAAGTGTTTTTCATCTTAAGTCCTTCCAAATGAAAAAGATACGCTGGGGAGTTCCGACAGCCTATGCGCTGCTAGACACAGAGGACTTGATACAAAGCCCCCACCCTCTGGGGTTGGTCGGATATTGTCATTGACTGAGGCTTTCTGAACTATCACTGGCCTCACAGCTGCTACTGAAGCTCTAGACTTCTGGTACCGTGAGTCAGGATGCAGGAAAAGAAATCCTGAACACTCACTCCATCCACTTACATTTCTTACAGCTGTACGGGGAGAGGTCAGGACTAATGGAAATAAAGGCTGTGGGATAAAATACCAAGGAATACAAAGACACTCTGATTTTCAGCAAGTTTTAAATGGGTTTCTGGTGTTTGGATTTAATACTGCTCTTTAGAAAATTATTTGAGCTAATGTTTGACATTAGCTGCTGAAAACTGTCTATAAAACACAGCAACTAGAATTAAACTAATAAAATCTTACCCAGTATCAATCCATAGATTTAATCACTAGATAAGGGTGATTTGCAATGAGTATAGATAGTTTATAAGTGAGAGCCTCTAAAGGACTTAAGAAGTACTTACGGGTACTTATAAACAAAGTCCTGCTCTAAGTAGTTTGAACATTCTTGCTAAAATCTTGTTTGCACTGCTAGTTTGCTTAGTGGAACCTTTTTTCATAGACTGTTATGGTGCGTTTTAATAAGCCTGTCTGGAATTGCTCAAATCCTGACTCAAGGGGGCTTGGATTAATAAGGTTTTAAATTACCTCAAAACACAAGGCCTTGTGCAAGATGTTAAGTATCACTAGGATTCAGGAGATTCAACCGTATAGTCCAGCTTCGGGGCAAGAAAACTGTCAGTCAGTCCTCCAGGGACAAGTCACCCATAGAAAACAACTGCCCTCTATGATTTCGACTCTGAAAAGGAATCACATGGCTTGGAGTGGACAGACATGGGGTTCACACCCTAGATCAGCTGGCATCTTAGCATGTGAACTCAAGTGTAACAGCTTTCATTTCTGTCAGCTTATCGCCCATCAGAAATTGGGGGGAGAATGAAGAAGCCTCAATCCCACAGCCCATTCCTCAACTCAGTCTATCAGGACAAACACCTCACCTTCTTGATCTTCCATTAACGCATTTACAACCCAACCATCTGTCTTCTCCATTCCAAACCCAGAGTGTTCAAACTCATGGAAAAAATCACAGAGACAGACAAATCGGCCCACATATGGCTTCCAAACTCACGGGATCCCTACCACTCAGCAAGCCTTTGGAATGCATATCCCTCAATGACACCGTTCCGTGTGCCTTAAAATACACTCCTTTCCTTGGTTTCCAAACACTATCAACTCCTAATTCTTCTACTTCTCTCATCACTCTTCACCAGGCCCTTGTCACCCAGGACACCCTTGAATCTCAGCGTTCCCAAAGACCAGCTTTAATCCCCACAGAACTCGCTCCATCAGACTGAAACACTAATCACCTCTAAATCCTCATCTCTAACTCGATCTTCTGAGCTCCAGAAAAGCACGTCCAGCTGCCACTAGAACAGCTTTGCCTGGACACCACCCCTCCTCCCCAGCACCTTTGCCCAGTTGCACCAACAGAAATGCAGAAATCATCCAATCCTTTGGTTTCGGGGTGAAGGAGAAGAACTGGGATCTGAATCTTTGTTCACAGCAGTTCATTTTTAACAACTGCCTCAAAATAGCTTTTTATTTATTAATAGGTAAACCTAAAAATGAATATTTTACATATTGTTTTTGTTCTGTCTTATGTATATTCTCTACATTAACCAAAAACACACTTTACAACATCAATCTACTAAGTCTGCCCACCAACAATTTTTCATCACCTTTTCCATTCTGTAACCAAAAAGCTAGCAAAGTATTTAGCTTTCCCCCCAAATAAATCAATCATCACAAAATTACGTTACATCAATTTGACCTTTAAATTCATTTACACGAATCCAAAGCGCATAAAGTTTTCAATCACAGTGTTCAAAGCAGTTAGGGGAGCAATTTCCAAGGCATATTGCAAATATTTTGCCCTCAAATGCAGAAGTGTTCTGAGTAATATACTTAGTGTAAGCTCTAAGTAAGAGGAGAATACCAGTCTGCTGTAATGTAATCTCCTGTCTTATAATTTTTCCTAGAGGTAGATAAAAAGTGACAGAAAAGAGAGTTTCATGTAGTCTTTGTACTCTTTAAAATATAATAGAAAATAATGAATTACTTTAAAAACACCTAGACTGATGTGAGCAAGTTTTGATGGGGTGGAATCACTGTGTGAAAGCCTCATCCTTTGACAGCTTCAAGTATGAAATTCGGTGTCTCCGATTCCCTCAGCGGAGCACTCATCCCAGGAAACCACACCCTCAAGGTTTCTTTTTATTTTCTGTGGCAAATAAAAAGCATGCAGCTCACTGAAGGAACACCGGACCAAAAGCAAATGATACCATTATATAATGCACCATGAGCTTTCCCCTAATTAAAAAAAAAATGATATTCTTTTACAATTCTAAGCATATGCACCTCCAGAGAACATTATCTTCCTGGTTATTTATAATGAAAAATTCTATGAGAAATTCACCCTTTAGGTTAATTAATGTCCTCTTGCTACTTCTCATTTTTTTGTTCACAGTCTCTTGAGTGTGAGATTATATAGCTTAGTACTCTGTTTCCTCACTATGTTCTCAAATTTACTCGGTTTTCTCATAAAAGGGCCTAAACTTTTCATTTCTTGGTGTTTGAAGTTTAAAGCCATCTGCACGGTTGAAAACATCCTCTAGCTCTTCAAAGTTAAGTTGATGACATTTTAGAGGAAAAAATTGTCCAAATAACTGTAGGATTCTCAGGAAAGCAGTTAATTCAGCTGTGCCAATGGGTATATTCTCATTTCTTGTGTACCTGGTTACAAAAATCTTTTCTGGTTCGTCTGTAAATGAAATATCAAAACTTAAATGCTTATTACCATGTTTGATAAAGAAAGTATACTGTGGCTTCATTTTATTATTTTGTTTAATTTCAGAATATTTTAAAAATTATAATTTCTACCCCATTTACTTCTGAAATACAAACTCCAACATTTGGAATTCACACTCTATTTACGTCTAAAAATGCTTTAGAAATAAAAGGTAATAACTAAATCAGAAGCCACATCATCCTTCCTCATTGTTTAAGAGGATGTACATCAGCTCTTCATCAGGCAGAAACATTTTCTTGGCACTAAATCTCAGAGGAAGACTATCTTCAGCATCGTTTTTACTGAATACAAAAGATTCTTATTGCTTTTTCTATTCATTCTTGATTAAAAATTAAAAGTACAGTTTGCTTTGTAACTATTTACACCCATACTTCTCACACTTGCTTATGACACGGTCCTTCTTCAATGCTTGTGGGGTCGATATGTTATGGGATGGACGCAAACACGCTCCTCCCGGCCGCCTCTGTCAAACAACGCTCAGCTCAACCACTCCTGACAAGAGCTCTGTAACTAACAGTTCACTTCTGAGCTTGCGGATAAGTGAACGACATACTCGTATTCTACACTGCTGGACAAAAAGAGAAGCATATCTTACAGATACTGGACTAAAAATTAAGACACTTAGCTTACTTTTTCCTCAAGGCACATCTGTAGGCCGTGATATTAGAAAAAAGGCTAAAATATTTTAGATCTTGAATGAGTCTTAGACCAACTAGTGTTTCCTGCTCTTCCCATGACCCCTGCCAAAGCCCCCCCGCTCCCAAAACGGTCTTGGGATGTGCTCCAAGGCAGACACACCGAGTCCCTCCGTCCACGGCGCTCAGCTTAGCTGGGCAGACACCCTCACAGGCCACTCATTTTCTGGTTCGTGTGTCAGCTCCTGCTTTCTATCTCATCTGCTTCACCAGAAAAACAAGCTGCTGGATTGGTAACTGAGTTTATAAAAATGAAAACAGGAAACGAGGTGAAAGTGCTGGCTTACTATTTTTCTCTTAATTTTTTAAAATGTATTTATTTTATTTGTTTTTGGCTGCGTTGGGTCATCTTCGCTCCGTGTAGGCTTTCTCTAGTTGTGGCGAGCGGGGGCTACTCTTCGTTGTGGTGCGCGGGCTTCTCATTACGGTGGCTTCTCTTGTTGCGGAGCACGGGCTCTAGGCGTGTGGACTTCAGTAGCTGTGGCTTGCAGGCTCAGTAGTTGTGGCGCACGGGCTTAGATGCTCCACGGCATGTGGGATCTTCCCCGACCAGGGCTTGAACCCATTTCCTCTGCATTGGCAGGCAGATTCTTAACCACTGTGCCACCAGGGAAGCCCCAGAAGTGCTGGCTTACTATTCTTATCTTATATTCAGTATTTCATTTAATCTTTATAACAATCCAAAGAAATGGGTATTATTTTCTAATTTAATGAATAAGTTTGTATCTAGTTCCACTTCTTGATGGACCCTGTCACATTTGAGAACACATTTTGGGTCCTCTGTTCCCAGACAAATTCCCCACGTGGACGTTCAAACACGCTGAAGGCTCTCCACTCTGTAACTGCTGACACTCATGCAATGAAACCATGGATGAGAAGCGGCCAGCCCACCTCTCCACAGGGAAAAAATGCTCCTTAGGTAGCTTCACGTGTATACGCCTCCCATGTCCTATACTAAGCCCCATGAAAGTAGCAACTTGAGGGGTGGGGAGTATTATCTTTAGATTTGCAATGAGATTTAGGAACCAGTGGTTTGGAAGACTATACTTCAGAGATCGTAGGACCCATAGCTAACTGCTGGCAAAGCCAGAATAGGATCCAAGACTCCCAACTTGAAGCCCTGGACACTTTCCACAAGGCCACAGAGACAAGGTTTTTATTTTTTTTTATTATTATTATTTTATTAGTTAATTCTGAGATATACATTTTAAAGTAAGAACTAGAATTGTGACTTACGTTATACCAGAACATAAAAGATTTTTAGAAATTTCATGTAATGTCTGAAACACTTATATTAACATATTTCCATACAAATAACCCAAAGAAAGTTTAGTATTAGTTGTTTTTTGTTTGTCTTTTTATACTGCAGGTTCTTATTAGTCATCAATTTTATACACATCAGTGTATACATGTCAATCCCAATCACCCAATTCAGCACACCACCATCTCCACTCCACCGCGGTTTCCCCCCTCGGTGTCCATATGTTTCTTCTCTACATCTGTGTCTCAACTTCTGCCCTGCAAACCGGTTCATCTGTACCATTTTTCTAGGTTCCACATAACACGTTTCATATATATGATAGTCTAGTGGAATATTCTCTATGGTATTTCCACATCATACATTTAGAAAATATTTTTGGGGGGAAAAACTTTTATATATATATATATATTTTTTGAACATCTTTATTGGAGTATAATTGCTTTACAATGGTGTGTTAGTTTCTGCTTTATAACAAAGTGAATCAGTTATACAAATACATATGTTCCCATATCTCTTCCCTCTTGCGTCTCCCTCCCTCCC
>NW_020175395.1:1318244-1318941 GCF_003031525.2 Neophocaena asiaeorientalis asiaeorientalis
GGAGAAGGTTGCTTTTTTTTTTTTTTTTTTAAATTTATTTATTTATTTATTTATCTTTTGGCTGTGTTGGCTCTTCGTTTCTCTGCGAGGGCTTTCCCTAATTGCGGCAAGTGGGGGCCACTCCTCATCGCAGTGCGCGGGCCTCTCACTATCGTGGCCTCTCCCATTGCGGAGCACAGGCTCCAGACGCGCAGGCTCAGTAATTGTGACTCACGGGGCTGGTTGCTCTGCGGCATGTGGGATCTTCCCAGACCAGGGCTCGAACCCGTGTCCTCTGCATTGGCAGGTGGATTCTTAACCACTGCGCCACCAGGGAAGCCCGAGACAAGGTTTTTAAAAGGCAGGGAACCTGTTCCACGAACGTGTTAGGTCTGAGCCCAGGGAAACCTTTCAGCCACGTCTGTATCATTCATTTTAAACAGAACTCCCAGAGCCTGTTACGTTGATAGCTAAGAGAGCTCATTAATCACCTAAAAGCTGGGGTATGGGTAAACATACAAGTTGAATAATAGATGGCATTTTTCCCCCCTCAGGTGTCTGGTTTTCCACCTTTAACTTTTTTATAGAATTTGTTTTTAAAAAACTATTTCATGCTGTTTTCCATAGTGGTTTTAACATCATCTCTGCTACAAAAGCCTGCAGCTCTAGAAAATATATCATGGATATATATATATATATATATATATATATATATATA
>NW_020175395.1:1318967-1405958 GCF_003031525.2 Neophocaena asiaeorientalis asiaeorientalis
TATATATATATATATATACACATGTACATATATCACATATATAGATACATAGATAGATGATAGATAGATAATCATGGATGCATATAAACACAGAACATCACAATTTAACACAAGAAGTTAATCAACAGACTCCAAGGACAAATAAGATACAGGAAAAAGTCTGTGTTACCTCAGTGGGGTTTTCAAAATGTCCTGAATGATTTTAAGAAACATACTGAAGGTATATTCATTCTATTAAGAGATGAGGTGAAGGTATATGTATTAATCAAGGCCTGCAGTAGAAGAAAATCATGAGCAGGACATTTCAAATCGGAATAATTACTGGCCCACATCCAAGTAAGTGACATCACACAGACATCAAATAGAAAGATGGGTGTCTGCCACTGAGTATGGGAAGTTTTGTCTCTTGAAATAACAACATGACAAAAGTTATTTTTCTATCTTTCATATTTCAAGAAAAGGAGACAACTCACAACTATGGAAGGTTCAGGGGTATTTTGGGCTCTAATTTTCCAAAAGGATTTTGAATTTCTGTCTTCTAGAAAAAAGAATAATCAATGAAGGAAATAGGCCCCATAATGGGGCTGAAAGGCAGAAGAAAAAGAAACTCTACCCAAAGCCTCTCCTCTTTTAGTAGAAGTGTCAACTCTGAACCAAGTAAAGGGACCCGAAAGAAAGAAAGCAGTGGAGAGAAGAAAGGTAGGAGAGGAGGGAAAAAATAAAAATATAATAAAAGGGATTTTAAAAGAACCATAAATTAAGCCTAAAAGTCTTGGATTTTATTCAAAGGACACTGAAGTTCTTGTAAAAGGCACTGACACATTCAAAGCAGCAGACACAGGTCAACATGGGATAAAGCAGTTCTAAGAGAAGGAGAAATCCAGCAGTGAAAATTCAATCTGTACCAAAACATCAAAGATGAAAAAGATGAAAATTGTTGAAGAAAAGATACTACAAATGGAAAGGGAAAATAAATATTAAAATATGATCAAAGTTACTAATCTCATTAGGAATAGAAAATGAAGAAAGCTGTCTCCATATCTTAATCAGCAAAATTCCACAAAGAATCAAAAAATATGTTATGCTACTCATCAAAAGACATCATTTAAGATGAACACAGCCTCAATGGCCAAAGGAAAAATATTAAATGGTCTAATATACATGTAATTAAAATACAGGCAAATATCTCTAGATACGATAGCTGAAATCATCATAATTTAATGAAGAACCATAATTTGAACCCTTCAGATCCAAGAAACCTGATGAACCCCAAGAAGGATAAACACTTACAAAACCACAAAACTCAGGACACAGTATAATGAAATTACTGTAAACTAGTGATACAGAGAAAATGTTAAAAGCAGAAGAAAAAAGATCTACCAGGAAACAAAGATAAAAATGACTGGAGATTACTTGTCAGACAATATAAAACAGAGTACAAAGGAAGGAAGATTTTAAAAGGGCTGAAAGTTACTGGAATTCTATGCCCAATAAAAGTAACCATCAAAAAAGAAGGTGGAATAAAGCATTTGTTTCAGAAAAAACAGTAGCTGAGAAAATTTATTGAGAGCAGACAGGTACTTCATAAAATGTAACTGGAAGTTCTTCGAGTTGAACAAAAACTATATCAAATGGAAATTTGCATCTATGCAAAGAAGTGAAGAATGTCAAAAATAATAAAGATACGGGTAAATAAGACTTTTTTACTCTTTTAAAAATTTCTTTAAAGTTGTTTAAACCAAAAATAACAATATATTGTAAGGTTAAAAAGATATGTCAAAAGAAAATCTATGAAAATAACTACAGCACAAAAACCAGAATGAGAAAATGGAAGTATACTGTTGTCAGCTTCTCACATTACATGGGAAGTGGTCTAATACCACCTAAGTGTACAGGTAGAGAATGCTAAGAAAAAAGCACTAGAGCACTCACTAAAAAATTTAAACAGGGCTTCCCTGGTGGCGCAGTGGTTGGGAGTCCGCCTGCCGATGCAGGGGACACGGGTTCGTGCCCCGGTCCGGGAAGATCCCGCATGCCGCGGAGCGGCTGGGCCCGTGAGCCATGGCCGCTGAGCCTGCGCGTCCGGAGCCTGTGCTCCGCAACGTGAGAGGCCACAGCAGTGAGAGGTCCACGTACCGCAAAAAAAAAAAAAATTTAAACAAAGATGTACAGTACAGACAAATATGATGGAAAGTTGATTGTTTAAATGTTTTAAGATAGCCAATTCAACCCAAATAAAGCAAAAAAAGATAAGGCCAAGACCACGTGACAAATCAAAAACAAAAGATTAAACTATAGCACTCACACCTCACCATAAAGATATACAGATGGCAAATAAGCATATGAAAAGATGCTCCACATGTTATCAAGGAAATGCAAATTACAACAAGGAGATACCGCCACAGGCCTATAGAATGACCCAAACTACAGCACTGACAACACCAAATGCTGGTGAAGATGTGAAGTGACCGGAATTCTCATTCACTGCTGGTGGTGTAGGAATATCAGAGAGAAAATACAGAGTACTAAGCAGCAAGACTTAGAAACTAAACTAATAGAGGAACTTTAATTTTTAATAATTTCTCAGTTCTACTCTTTCAATTAGGCTTGCTGGAATGCTGCCAGTATTTTCAAATTTATTTTTAGGGAGGCAGAGTTTTAGCTTAACTTCATAAAAATATTAAAATCACTATAGATAACATTTTGCAATGCCTTAATAATCATGAGAAAATACTACCATGAACTCAGATGTATACATTTTTTTAAAAATCAAAATCATCAGAGAACCCCATAACGGGAAACACTTAAAAAAACTGAAATTCAGTGGGGGGAATCACTAGCACTTAACGTAAGTGAAGAAGAGCAACTGTTTTAATAGCTACAATAACTGCCTAGAAAGAAAATGTGCACAACTAGGGCGATAACGGAACTACCTGAAAGTAACACATCTACTTGCACAGGAAGACATTTGCGTAAACCACACAGATTCATCTTCCTTAAGTCAGAGACGGAATGTTACTTTAAAAACTGTAAAGCTTGAAACTGTGCTTATCTACGATACATATCTGGAAAAAAAAACAACAAATGTAGAAGGTTCTTAAAAATCATTTTCCTCTGAATGTCTTCAGCTCCTGTGCCCCCAGTTGAGACGGTCGGTCTTGTGCTTCCTCTCTGGCCTGCCGTCGCTGGTGCGTTTGGCTTTAATCAGGTGCAGGGCAGGAACTCCACACCCTGTTGCCTCTCTCTGATTAGGAGGGGTCAAATTCTACAAACTGGCGGGTTCTGCTTTTAGTGACTCTATTTGATGAATCATTTGCTTTTAAGTATTTGAAAAGGGCATCAGTGAAGCAGCAGCCCCCCCTTGTTGCTATTTTCTGGTCTATTTATAACCAGACACTCCAAGGAGCCCAACGCTGACCCTCTTTACCTACTAAACCTAGAATTTAGGAAGAAGAACAGATAAACTGCCTAATATTGAAATAACAGTAGTGATCAAAGCTGAGGTGCTTGTTGTAGAGGTCTTAGGACCATTGAAATATTAAATTAGCACACTAAGAGACCAAGGTGCCCTTTTCTAACAAGCAAGAAAGATAAAATGAGTACTTAAAGGCTGAGCGCAGAAACTCAAGGATTCCATCTCTAGAAACAGTAAATACAGAATTAAAGACATAAAAAGAGAAAAAGAGCCAAAAGTTCATATAATAAGCAAAATATTTATGACTCAGCCTCCAGATCTTGTCTGAATGGATTCCTAAAGCTCTCGTCCAGGTGTAGGATGTTACAGGTACTAGCATCTTAGAGTGGCAGGGCGTAGCGGTCACATCCACTGACGACCAAGTTCCAAACAAGCTCCCATCCCACACATGCACGGCGACAGCTCCCCACCAGGCCACGCACGCACAGCCCGCTCTCTCCAGCTCCAGCCAGCCTGCAAGGTGACACTAAGGACACATGTACCCCCAGCGGGGAAGGTGGCAAGGAGCCAGGCTTCCTCAGCTGTACTGCTTTGATTCTGAGGTTACTACAAAAGGGCAGAGTCTCATTAACACTCAGCCAATTGTCTCTCAACGTCATTAAAATGCTAACGCAGCAGTCCCGACATCAAATGGCCTTGGTGTTATCCTATGAAGCCAAAGGATGAGAAAAGCTGGACTTGAGGACCAAAGAATGCTTTCCACTGAAACCTGAGTTTCATATCTATTTTATGACTGACAGGCTCCCTACACCTAGCAAGGCAACAGAGCATGGAACACCACATACGACACACGTGAGTTACACCAAAACCAGGAAGATGTAGTGCCAAAGAGATGGGGAACAGGGTGTAAAGAAACCAGAGTGGAGCAAAAACCTTTTTTAATTTCTTGGGGTGAGGCGGGGGTCTGAAGAAGAACAGAACCAGCAGACGAGCTGGAGTACGAAGGGAAAAGCTTCAAGGCATGAAGTGTAAATGGGTGGATGTTTGACACGTGCATAGAAAGAGCAGCTCCTGATCGCTAAGTGGCAGCAACTCATGTTCTGAAATCCAAGAGCTGATTTGGTAGCATTCTTCTGGCCTCTCTTTACATCTGTGAGGTTCGTGAGGTAAAAAGAAGTATTGGTGAGGCTACACATTATTCAAAATATCACAGAGATTCCATCATTTTTAAAAGTTAAACTTTAAAAGGAGGGGGAAAATCACAAATGAAATCACTTGTTACATCTTCTAGTAATTATGCAGATTACAGAAATGAAAATCACCACCACATTTAACACAGTACGATACTGAGCTTCTTAGAAACACAGTATGTGTTATTATGTATATACCACAGGTGCACAAAACACTTTAGACTGCAATGTGTATCTCTGAATGTCACTGTCTATTTGACTATACGTGAGGACAGCATTCCTAAAAAAGATAAGGTTTTGCTTTACATATATGTAAGTAATTTGGAAATCAGTCAATTAGAGCATCCCAGGCAAACAATTTTGAAGCTTTAGAACACACTAAGAAAACCCCCCTAAAACTCTAATCAGCTTTCCTTCTGAAGAATAATAAAACTATTCAGTTACTTGACTTTTAAGAAACTGGGTGTTCTCAACACATAATTAAGAATTTTTAAAATTATTTATAATTGACGTCTATAATTTATTTCCTTAAATACACAGATCCTGGGCCTACTTAGCAAGCCATGTCAGGCAATATTGAGGTAGGTCCTAGAATCTAGGTGAATGATTGGCAAACTGTATTCCCAGAGGCGTTTCAGGCATTTTTCAAATAGCCGACTTGAATTTCATTTTAAATTATTTTGAGAACTATACTCATGTAAATTACACTAACATTTAAAATAGTGGCAACTACCTCAATATGTATTTTATGCTGTCAAGTTAAACTCATTTTTATCTAGACTTTAGCATAAAGCTTCTCCTGTCATATTTACATGCACTTGAAACACTTTTAAGTGTGTCATTAATAAGGAAGGTTACAAGCTACAAAAGGACAGGACATATGTCGCTTCCTCATAATAATTATCTGTTGGATGAACAAACTGTTCTGTGCTACAATTTTCGGAATTCAAAACATAAAAACTTGGTTGGGGGACTTCCCTGGTGGTCCAGAGGCAAAGAATCAGCCTTACAATGCAGGGAATGCGGGTTCGATCACTGGTCAGGGAACTAAGGTCCCACAGGCCGTGGGGCAACTAAGCCCGCGCACCTCAACGAGAGAGCCCGTGTACCGCAAACTGCAGAGCCCACGTGCTCTGGAACCCATGCACCACAACTAGAGAGAAGCCCGAGCAGACCGCGCGCTGTAATGAAAAGATCCTGCATGCCTCAACAAGGACCCCGTGTGCCACAACTAAGGCCCAATGCAGCCAAAAAAAAATAAGGTAAATAAATAAACTATTTTTACAAAACAACTTGGTTGCAACTGGGAAACCTGAGGAGCGGGCCGCAGAGAGGTGAAGCCCCTCCCCAGGGAGCCTTCCACAGCCCGGGTCCCACAGACCCTCCACAGAAAGCAAGGATGCAATAGCCAGCAGAGTCTTCACTCCAAGAATGAAAAATAAGAGTATGTGAAAGGCTCTAAAATAAGTGTATCTGAAATATTCAAAGACATAAAAGAAGTAAAGCCACAAAGTAAGAAGAGGCGGATTTGAATAAAGCACTAAACAGAAGGTCCATACAGTTGGTTAAACGATAACAAAAGGCATCAATGGATAGGCTGAAGAGTACACGAAGCTGTTCAAAAACCAGCCGAACTACCATTCAAGAATACAGGCAAAATTAAGATATTTTCAGACAAAGGCAGAGCGTTTATAACTCACACACCTTCACTGAACACCGCTGAAGGACCTACCTAAACAAGAAGGAACTTAGACTCAAAGGGCAGGAGCATATGGAGGGGGTAAGAGTCAGTAAGTTAACGTAAACATACAGATAAGTCAAAACAATTACCAGCTACATTGAAAAAGAACAGAATAATAAAAATGACTAATTGGAAAGATATGCAAACAGGGTAGAATTAAATTACTGGACAGCAGTCCACGGCCCTGAGAAGCAGCGGATCAGTTAGTGTTCTGAGTAGGCAGTGAGAATTAGGATTTGGATTCAGAGTTTATAAAGTATGTGTGTTAAAATTAAGCATAACAGCAAAAAGAATACAAATTGAAAGTATAACTTCTGAAGCAGTAGCTGAGGAAAAAGAAATTTTAAAAAAATCAAAGTAACCAAAGGCAAGAAAGAAGAAAAAAAGAGACACAAAGAAAACGTAGAAAACACACACTAATCAGATGGAAATAAGCACCTATATATCAGCTGTAAGAATAAATGTAAACACTTTAAATTCTCTATAAAAGGGATAAACAATATAACGGAAGTTACAAAAAAGGAATGCCTAATTCTCTTTTATAAGTATATACTAAAGCAAAAAGGACAATGAATGGTTGAAAATATAAGGAATAGAAAAAGAAATCCCAGGCAAGTACTTACAAAAAGAAAGTTGATTCAGTAATATGAATGCTTTTTTTGCTTTAAATCATAGCATTAACAAGAATAACGAGGCATACTACGTATTGGTAAAACCATCCCCCCAAAAGGTGTGATAATCATAAACAAGGAAAAACAGATAAACCCACAAAGATAGCGACAGATATTAACATTGATACTTTGTGGGACTGCATCTTCAATGTAATCGTTCAGAAAAAAAAAGGCTAAAATAAATGAGCTTAACATTAAATGGAATAAGAAACAGAACAAAGTACCCGAAGAAAGCAGACAATACTAAAATTGAATTTTTTGTTTTTCTTTGGAAAAGAAATCTAATTTATTTCCATTTGTATCCACATGTTGCTAAACCTATAAACTAAGGTCTAACATAAAAAGATACTGAAAGAATTCAAAACTTAAACGATTAGCTAAAATCTGATGAGGGGTGTGTGTGTGTGTGTGTGTGTGTGTGTGTGTGTGTGAGATAAATATTTAATAAATACCTACTAAATGGCCTGGCCAGGATAAAAATGGACATTCAGTGAGCTTAGAGCCTATTGATATAAATATTTACAATTCTTAATGTGGGCATGTGCACGTACACACACACACAAATGAAAATGTCTTTCCTTTTGAACTTGAAAAAATTTTCAAATCAAGCATTTATTGACTTCATACATGCTGTTATTAGCCAAGTAAATTCAACTCACATGCTGCATGAATGAAGACTATGCCAGCTCAAAAGAAAGTACTTTCTACCTTGTAGCTTAGTCTTTGGGTCTGTAAATGAACGAATGATCATTCAGAATGAACGAGGATGTTCTTCACGTAGCT
Organism: Neophocaena asiaeorientalis asiaeorientalis; assembly: GCF_003031525.2. Classification (NCBI taxonomy): domain Eukaryota; kingdom Metazoa; phylum Chordata; class Mammalia; order Artiodactyla; family Phocoenidae; genus Neophocaena; species Neophocaena asiaeorientalis. The sequence goes on from NW_020175395.1 coordinate 1,326,768, forward strand.
AGTTGCCAGGTCAAGATGTTCCTTGGCAATCTGAACACGTGTTTCAAGCTGAAGTCAGTATTTGGAAAACGAAAACAAATGGGCAAGTTCTCTCTCAACGCTAACTAACCTACCTAGGAAATAATGCTTGCTTGGCTGAATAATCAACTCCGTAAAGAAGATTCACTATTCACGTGGTAACTTATCAAGTCTCCCTCACTCGGAGATGTTATCGTTTAAAAGAAAATAAAAAAGGTTTTTTGCTAGATGGCCCTTAGCGTTTTTGACATGACAAAACAACTTTTTAAATTAATTTTAAGATTGCTTAGCACATTTTGCTCACATGCACAAGTTTTACTGTTATATTTTTAATGTAAAAGTTTAACACTCGGGACAATCACTGTAGTTCAAGCAGCACCACTTGGCTGCCAAATACATACAGCGCTCCACAGGCAGAGGGCGGTCAAAGGGCCGCCACCTGGTCCTGGGCCACAGACCCCCTGGGCTCTCTGGCCATGCGGCTGTCTTTATGTCAGGGTGTGGAAAACCTCCCAGCTTCTCTCAAGTCAAAGTCAGGAGGCTCCGCCCGGGCCCCCGCGCACGCGCCGTCACTCCGTGGTCACCGGCTCCATTTGTCACCCTGCTGATTGCGGGCACGGCCTGTCCAGCCTGACGCAAACATCTTCTGTATGCAACGTGGGTTTAAGGAAGTGGCACACAGGACAATGAGGACTTTCCAAACACAAAGGCATGCGAAAAGACCTTTGCAATTTATACATGAAACATAAAAAGATTTAATATTAATACACAACCATTTTTCTTGGCAAATGAGAAAATGCTATTCAAAACCAGCATCAAAACCATCTGGAGTTGTCGTTTTTATTTTCTACATCGCTGGCTACAGGTGCAACCTTGTTGAGAAGGTCAGTTTTGTCCTTTGTACGATCTGCGCACGTTCTCAGCAGGACGTTTAATCTCGACATTAACATTTCCTAAACTGCTCGCAACCGCTCTCAGGATTTCCTGGGAATTCTTCCCCAGGGCTGGTTTTGATGATGCCGATGGAGCCTGCAAAGGGGACTCACGGAGCCCGCTGCAGGTGGGTGAGGCATGGACAACTGGCCCCCAGATCCACGGGGATGCTGGTATGCAGTGACCAAGTCTAAAGTAACTACTCTACCAAATGAATGTTATAGCTTCGTTAGTTTACTCAACGTTGCCTATGGAAGAGCTCTGTACTGATTCTGAGATGTTATCAAGAAACCGGAAATGAGTCAAAAATGTTTTTCCAAAGAAGGATATGGATCATATAAGAAATAAGACAATAATAAGGTCAAAGAAAAACAGAACGAAAATAAAAATCCCAGAAACTATGAAATACATATTAATATGCATATAAGCAAAAACATTATGGTAAACTAGGAGCTGAAACCAGAGAATGATGGTATCAAACAAGAGCATTTAGTCTAAAATGGCTTCAGGAAGACGCAGTCCCTGTCGGTCCTTTTGAAGCTGGGTGTTCTGACCTGACCCAGAGAAGAGCACGGCCACGGGCATGGCTGAGGCACGGGTGGCAAGTGTGGTCGAGAAGGCCACCCAGGACTGTCTGGGAGGACACAAAGGCGGCCAACACGAGAAGCGGAGCAGGCAGACGTCTCTGACACCCAGGGCCACCCCCTGTTCCCTTTCCTTTGATTTCCGATTTGCTCAGAAGGGGGTTTCGGTGATTTTCCTTAAGGTGGGAGATTGAGAAAGATGGTTTTTGTTTGAATGTATCAGATATGCAGACATAGAGGGGGGGAATTCTTACAAGAAAAAATAAGTGCAGGAGAAAAGTGTTAGGGTCTGGAATAAGAACAGGAGTGATCAACATAGTGGTGAGTATATTTCGTGCATTAGTAAAGACCCAACAACAGAACTCACTGACGTCTGCATAGCAAATAAGAGACAGGATTCTTCCAGAAACAATGTGAGGAAATCAGAGGACAGCAGACTACATTATAGTTATTGGACGAAAAGGTAAATGGCATGTCATAATAGAGGCTTAACAAGAAGTCATAAATTTATGTTTCATAAAGTTTATGAAAAGTTCTTTTATTAAAAACAGATCATAAGTGAAAAGTGAAAACTTTAGGAAATTATGTGCGTAATCAAATTGGCTTTCTATACTTTTGATACAATTAACACATTTATTACCACATCACAGTCCTTTCCTTCTGCACTGTTAGACTAAAACAAATTACAGCGTCTACAGTTCCTTGAACAAAGGTTTGAAAAAACTTTAGAATAGTTAAAGGAAAACAAAAAATTCTTGGCACAAGAACAGCCTTAAAGAGAGCAACTATAAAAGGGTCTAATGAATGGTCTTATGTATAAAAAGCCCTCTTACCTATTTAATAAGCTCTGCTGTGGATCTCTATTTTAGCTCCCCTTAACAAATATCTTTTAGTGTAAAAAGAATACTTTCATTCAAGCAGAGTTTCATTCTGTTTAGTGTAACTAGTAAGAATAAGTTTGCTCAGCATGACATGCATATAAACACCCTTATGAGTGGAAAGAAACGCAGACAAGAAGATAATTTAATTGAAGTTAAATACGTTTCAAGTTTCTCTCAGTGGAGAAAAGGTACACATATTTTTAAATCCTAAATCATTTACCCTCTGCAATTATCTCATCCCCCAGAACTCCAAAATCAATTTGACTGGACTTTCATTTCTGCTTTATAATAGGAAAAAATGACACATTTCCAAATTTAATTAACCAAAACAAAGATTCCTAGGACACCCCATGTAATTCTGAGTGGACTAAACAATACATCTTAGCTGCTCAGGACAAAAGGTCATTTGGAAGGGATGTGCCTTTAAGGGTTTACAAAGGCTTGGTCTTCAGTCCTGTAATAAAAGAGGAAGCACATCTCAGTAAAGGAAGGATGCCCACTTTAAATAAGGAAATGGGTTTGCAGGATGCACACAGGCTGCTTTCTATTAATGATAAGGACAGTCTACAGAAACAGCTCAGCCTGCTTTAACTTTCATGTAGGACGCCTGCAGAGAACGCCTAACGTAAACAGAATGACAAGTAAAGTGTCCACTAGCCATTTTATTAAATGATTTATGCATTCATAATAAAGGCTAGTAAATACTGACGACCATATTCCTTTTAAGACCTGTAATTACTGGTGTGATGATTGTATGCCAGGATCAACACCAATAATGTCTGGGGAGAGAAGCATACTTTAGAGGTTTATGAGGATAATTATACAAGATAGATGGCTTTGCTATGTGACTTTTTTTTAAACCGGGGGAATGAGGAGGTAGAGATTTCTTAAGACCTTTACCATAACTTAAAAAAAATATGTTATATTGTATTGTATATGTTTAAGGAATGTAAAGCATTATGTTAAAGTTTGATCTTCAAGACAGAAAATAAATCCAAGCAACATCCTAACAAATACTCATTTAAATTTAAGTTTGGCCATCACTTTTTGGCTTCTTCCATCTGTCTCCGTCTGTCTCCCCTCTGCCCTTTGTCTCACACACACACCCTAATCAGATGTTTTTCAACTACAATAAAATAATTTACAACATTATTTAATGACTCAGCTGATGACGGTCCAATTGTCAACTTGCCCTGCCTCTGACCCCTCATCTTCCTTCTCACCATTGGGTGTGCAAAAGCAGATAAATTACTGACCCAGCAAAAACCCATTACAATTGTCCAGGGCACTGGGGCTTCCAAGAATTGCCCCGATGACGAAGGAAGACCAGGTTACAAACTGCACCTATGGTCCAGCCCAACGTCTGCACACAGTGCCAGGAAGCATGTGCTCCTTCTACAGGACCGTGTCAACCATCAGTCCTACTCTGAACTATTCCTGGTTGTGTTCTGGCAGGATCGGGGCTGACCCGCTGCTGGATCACACGACAGGCTGAATAAGTGTATATGCGTGGGGTTCCACATGGCACCCCGAAAGAGAAACAGTGTATCTGCAATAAGGTCATCTAGCATTTTGACATCAAAATATTTCAAAGAAATATTTCAAAGAATATACTTTAAGCATGAATATAAATTTTGTGTCATCTTGAATTACATATCGGAGTGTGGAAAAGGCAGCATGAAATACTATTTTCCATGCTCTGGGTTCCTTCAGGATTTCAATCTGGTCCTGAGCAAACCTCTATTGTAAAAGAGATGACATGCATTTCATCTGTTGAGCTGTTTCTCCCCATGAGATGAGCACCTTAAGGACAGTCCAGACAGTGGACAGGGCGAAGGAGGAGGGAAAGGGGGTGCCCACACGGCGACTCCCCACAGCAGGTCCCGCACTGCAGGCCCCGGCTCCCAGTCACTGCTGGTCACTGTCTCTTTCCTCCACAAGAGCCAGTGCCTTCTGTCTGGACTTTTTAAAAGGTGATTTCAAAATAGAAAGAGAACAAGAATACATGTGTGCCCACACTTTCTTAGAGTGCTTCCAGGGATGGTGCATGCGACTGCCTGCATCAAATCTGTGAAGTTGTAAAGCCAGGGAAAAGAGGACTCAGACAAACTTTAATCTGGTGTCTGTAAAGCACCTGAAGGATATCTTTTGCTCTTTTTATTTTAGCATCTGAGAATTTGCAGGGAGAAGAAACACAGCTTCAAATGTTGCCTCACTTTCTATTTTACATGGACCTGGTTCCATATATAAAATGCTTATAAAATGCTTTCTTATCTAAAAGTTCCCCAAGGGTTTGCAGCAAGCAGAGTTTGTACAACAGACTTGACCACAGCAAGTCTGAAAGGCTCTAGTACTCTCCAGGGGTCAAGGACATGTGTACAGAGAAGAATTTTTAAGACTCACTATAACAGTTCCCTTGGAACTATTACTTTCTGGTGGGGAAAGTAATAGATATTTTTAAAAAGTAGAGCACTTGCCAAAATATGTATTGGCTCCAAACAAGGCCGTGTGCATTGGACAAACAGTAAAACGGTTGTAAAGCGCTTCACTAAACGTGGGCATACTGCAGGTCCACACACATTGCTTGGAAACCATGATGTGTAGCCCATGTTTCACTAAAATGTGGAATGTGTATTATCCTCGGGACTCAATACCAATACAATAGCAAGGCTTCTCTCCAACTCCTTTATTACAAACGAAATCAATTATTACTGTGTCAAATCTCTCACACGTAAAAATGATCATATTACTCTCCACCGGGGTCACAAATGCCCACGGGGCAAGCACGTCACATCAATAAACGAGGCAGGCCAGGTGCAGCTGCAGTGACCTTGTGCAGTGTTCCTCAGACTTGCACAGGCCTAAAGGAGTCACCTTGGTTAAGTGCAGGGGTTCTGGGCTGGTGCCCAAGACTCCCCGTTTCTAACAAGCTCCCAGAGGAGCAATGGCCTGGAGACCTCTTTGCCCTTCCTGCTACTTTGCCTCGGATGACAGTCTCCACACAGAAACGCAACCAGGCTCAGTGCTAACGGATTTCTCCAAAGAAGCCGGAAATCCATCCATTCAAGTACGGCAGCCTGGTCTGTGTTCCGGGTATTCCAGGCATGGAAGGTACAGCAGTGAGCAGACAGACAAGGATGTGTCAGGAGAGACACCCAACAAGATAAACGAGTGCAATGTACAAGCCAGTGGCAAGTGCTGAGGAAGAAAAGAGTGAAAGAGGGGTAGAGTGTGTGTGCGTGTGTGTGTGTACAGTTTTAGATAGGGTGACCAGGGATGGTCTCACTGAGAACAGGGCATGTGAGACCCTTGAAGAAGATGCAGGAGAAGTTCTGAGGATCTCTGGGGAAAGAGCAAAGTCTAGCTGTGAAAACTGAGCTGGAGTGTCCAGGGTCTGTTAAACTGGGCCCGCATGGGCTCCAGGTGGCTGAGAGGCAGAGACCCGAGAAAAACAGGCATCTTAAACCCTAAAGCTTCTCTTCTGATTTTAAATGTGAAAAATCTAGTTACATATTTAGGAAACATGAGGCCCCTGGCCATCACCTTCTGGCCTCTATAGTGGGAAGACTTTACAAATACAACTAACGTTTCAGTAAAATGCTTTATGAAAAAATAATAAGCCGTTTTTCTCAGGGCCTCCTTTCTCCTTCAACCATATTCAAAGTGTATAAGCCTACGATCAGAACTTTTTGAAAATGCATTCACACAAAGGTCCATAAGGAACAAGGGCAGATGTGGGAGTCTCTCAATGATCAAAGAGTGGAATAAAATCCCAACAGAAGAGAACACTCTGTTGGCCTTCATCTAGGAATGTGCTGCCTCTCATCTGTCAGCGGGAAGATATACACACGCTGTGAACCGCACTGCTGGTCGCGGTGCTGGGCCTAGCCTGGACACACGCATCTATCCCCCGGTCTCTCTGTGACCAACGTCAAGTATCTGAGGGGAGAGTGGTCAGGTCAAGGATGCCTGCAGAGACAGTAATCGAATTTGCCTTTTATCCTTCGGATACAGAATCCTGTGCAGCTGGGACTCTCAGTGTCAAGTGCACAGGCTTCTCTGGGACGCCTACAGAATTCATGTCTGTAATCTGGATACTGATCTCATTCTTGGTACTGTCTTACTTTGCTACCTATATTTTCCCACTGTCTAGTTCCTTCCTTAGCAATATTAAGCTTATTTTCTCTTGGCATATTGTATGTATCATCACACTTGCCAATATTCCTGAAATCCTTTTCAAACTAAGTTCTGGAGTCCATTCATTCATTAAATATTTATTGAGTGACAGATATTATTAGATGCTCGGCATATACCAGAGAACAAAGATCCCTGCCCTTAGGGAGCTTACAAAAGTTTTATATATATATAGAGAGAGAGAGAGAGAGAAACAGAGAGAGACAGAGAGACAGAGAGAGAGAGAGACAAGACGAAAAGTAACTTGCTCACAAGGAGTCTGATTTAATCAACAACATAATTAGTAGTAAGATCTCCACTCATTATTGTAAAACTGATAATTCACTGCTAGTTGAAATGCCTTCCACAAGGTCACAGTAAAAACACTGTCAACATTTGGAATATAACTCATCTTGACAGACACAAAATAGTTTCTCCTCATGATCTGCTATATAACTCACTGACTCCCAAGAAGAATAGAGTACAAAGAAAAATTTTAAGAACAATTTGGGATTTTCCAAATCTCATTTAAAAAAAATTTTTAAGTCACAAAAATGAAAGTAAAATGAATAAAACCCATGTAACATGTGGTTAAACTAAGTTACCCGTATTCACTCAAAGGAAAGAATATATTAAATCTTGCAATCAGCTGAATGAATAATCACACAGGAAGAGAAAGACTGAGATCCTTGGAATTCCGGTCATTTCCTTTCCTGGATTATTTTAAATTGATATTTTCTTCATTTGTAATTTGAGCCAAACCATATGACCAGTGGAATAATAATTGCATAATCACTGAATCATTGATTCATTAATCAATGAATAACCACTGCTGACAGAAACCATAAACCCCATCACGCAGTTAATAGTAAAGAGCTCTGTGAGAAATTCCCAAAGCATCATGTGATTCTGCTCTTGAATCGATAAACTAGAACAATATTTATTTTCCTCAAAAATTATCATATCATTTGGTGGGAGGTGGGAGGGAGGGTCTCCATTATTTTTGTCCAAGGAAACCTTTACAGATGTTCTGGAAAAGATGGACATTGAAACAGGTCAAGTGTGGGACAAATTCTTCATTTTATCACTGGCACAAATGTTGTTCTCTCTTCTTAAGCCTCCTGTAGAGTACATCCCAAGGAGAAAGTGGCAATTGTTTGATTCCTAAGAAGAAATTTATTTCTTAAAAGGATGCTCTCATGATATAAAAGACTTCTGAAAATTTACTTTCTAAAGGAGTTAAATTTCCAAGGTTCCATACCGTGGCCTTTTGCTGCACCATTTTCCCTGCAACATGCCTGGTACCTGGTGCCTTAGAGCAGGGGTCCCCAACCCCCGGGCTGCGGACCAGTATCCGGTGTGTGTCCTGTTAGGAACTGGGCCACAGAGCATGAGGTGAGCAGAGGGCCAGCGAGCGAAGCTTCACCTGCCGCTCCCCCATCGCTCCCTGTCGCTCCCCATCACTCCCCATTGCTCCCCATCGCTTCCCAATGCTCCCTGTTGCTCCCCAATGCTCCCTGTCGCTCCCCAATGCTCCCTGTTGCTCCCCAATGCTCCCCGTCACTCCCCAACGCTCCCTGTCGCTCCCCAACGTTCCCCGTCACTCCCCGTCATTCCCCATCATTCCCCGTCACTCCCTGTCACTCCCCGTCGCTCCCCAATGCTCCCCGTCACTCCCCATCAGTTCCCAATGCTCCCTGTCGCTCCCCGTCACTCCCAGTCACTCCCCATCACTCCTCCTCGCTCCTCAATGTTCCCCATCGCTCGCCTGAACCATCCCCTATCCTCCGTCTGTGGGAAAACTGTCTTCCAGGAAACCGGTCCCTGGTGCCAAAAAGGTTGGGGACCGCTGCCTTAGAGCCTAAAGGCACAGAGCAGTAGTACCTGACCCAGGCTGCCCATCAGAATCACTGGGGGCTCGTATCAAAACGCAGGTTCCTGGGTTCAACTTCTAAAGAGTCTGTTTCAGTAGCTCTGAGGCTGAGGCCTAGCAACTGTATTTTTGATAAATGCCAGCATGTTCCTAATGCAGTCTACTTATAAATAAATATTTTGGCATCGCCAATCCTGAGCAGAGTATGTAGCCCTTGAGAGGCATATATAATGGTTTGCAGAGATATGAAAAAAATTTTAACTTTTATATCTATTTTTATCTCTTTCAATTTTTGAGTTGAATGATTTATAACATACAAATATATGGTGCAGGATTAAGCATATACAATTTAGAAACATATGTATCTGTGCAAACGCATGTATGTGTGTATATAGGGGATTCATGATCAAAAATATCTTTCTGATCAAAAATGTGCACTGGTCTGTAACAGGGGTCAGCAGGCTTTCCTGTTAAAGGTCAGACAGTAAACATTTTGAACTTTGTGGGCCACAGACAATCTCTATCGTATATTCTTTGTGTTCTTCTTTTACAACCTTTCAAAAATGCAAGGACTGCCGGCTACAAAAGACTGCATACTGTATGATATGATCCGTCTCTTTGAAACGCCCAGAGCAGGCAAATCTAGAGAGACAGAAGAGACGCTGGGAGTTGCCAGGGGTTTGAGGGGCTTGGGGAAAACGGAGAGTGACCCTAACAGGTACAGGGGTTCCTTCTGGGGTGACGACCACATTCTAAAACCGACGGTGGTGAGGGCCCCGCAACTCTGTGAATGTACTAAAACCATGAACGTGCGCTTTAAACAGGTAAATGCACAGGAAGCGAATTCTCTCACTGAAGCTCTTAGAGGAAATGTTAACAGCTGCTCCCATCTTGGGGCTGCACCTGACCCCTAGGTTACAGTCTGCAACCACGTACCTAGAGCAGCACTTCTCAAAGTGCCGCCTGGGGGCCCCTGCCCAAGCGAGGCGACCACCCTGAGGTCGCGAGGAGCGGGGTGCAGGGCAAGGGCGGCAGAGGGGAAACAGAGGAGCCGCCCACCCGCCGCAGCAGCGCTGGGAATGGCTACGGCATCGCTGGTCTGGTTTTTCCAAACCTCCTACCACATGAGAAAAGTACACTTATGTAAGCGGTTTCCCAGGATTCCGTAACTTGCAGCTGAACAAAATTCTTTACGAGCTCAGCGTCCCATCGTCCCGAATTCACACCCAGAACACGGTCTGGTCCTGGCTGGCCTCACCAGGTCATTCGCCGTGGAGGGCAGACCTCGCTGTGGAACGGCAGAGGGCAGGTCTGCTGTTCTCCCTCCTGTGCTTCTGAGCCCGTGCTTTGATCTGAATATCCCTTTTCCTCATCTTCTGAAGTTCAAAGCCCCTCCATCCTTCAAGGCCAACCCCACAAATGAGTCACCCTTCAACGTGTGTCTCCCCGTATTTCCCCAGGGATCACCCACTATTCTTTCCTCCCCACTCTGTGCCTCCAGAGGCACTCGACACTTTCCCTCTTACCATCTACTCGTTGCACTCGACTTTCTCACTCATTTCTGTCCCGCACGTCACATACTTACCACAGGACTTCGCACTGAATAAAAGCTCAGCTTGTCAGTTATCTCAATACTACTGGCCACAATCAAGTTCTTAAGGAGACAGAAAACACCAGAGGATAGAGCAGGAGTACTCGGAACCCCCCTCCACATGTGACCTCACGTCTTCCGCCCGTGGGGTCCGGGGGGGCCTCAGGCTCCAATTTATCCCACTACTAACAGGGAAAAGATGGTGCTTTCCTTCCACCCAACTCAGCTTAATATGTGTATTTGTTACCTAATGAAAATCAACAAACCCTTAACTCCTTTTAAGGTCAATGAAGGAAGTCAGGGAGCCTTAATTAGAGGGTGAAATAAAGCCCTTTTAGAGCGGATTTATGACCCTTCTGTGTACAGTATTTACGATAACGAGGTGCTGATAATAAATTAGGCTCTGCCTGGATAAAGATCTAAACACACCAGTGACGCAGATTATGAAGTTGTCTTTTATAAACACACGTTACATGAGTAAACCAGCTTATTGATTCCTTAATACGTTTGCTAACTGAAAACAAAATCATTGCTTTTCACTGCCCTCCTGCGGAACGCCAGGTTGGCTAGCTATTGGTACCGAGAAATCCGAACGATGTCCAGTGTGGGCAGGTCTGTCTCAGGGATCCCTCAGCACTTCTACTATCCCAGGCTTTGCCATCCACACTGTGCATCCAGACATTCCCGGCGTTACACACGACAGTACTTGTCTATTCCAAATGAGCAGGGCTCCAGGCAAAATGCCAGGAGAGTTTTAAACAATAGAATCATATATGCTGATTAATGATAATTTTCTTCCTATAAACGTCAGGAAGTAAATATATACTGAGGGTTAGCAGTTTTCCCCATGAAGAGTATTCTATGGGAAAACTAAACTGTAGAAAAACCTGCTTTGTGGGAAGACTTGAGAGCCTTGGGGATGCTGCCATATCGTACGAGACTTACTAAGCCCTGTTCCCGCAAATTAACGTGGACCCGGGTCATCCTGTGGCACCCTGAGCCACAGCACACGCTCAGCAGTAAGGTTTAAAATACATACTCACTACATGCCTCGGTCTCTACTTACGTTCTGCCTGGAGTTATATTCTGCAGGCAGAAAGGAGGTAAAAACTTGAACTCAGGAGATAAAGGAGCCCTCAGTAGCATCAAGAGCATGGACATGATTTCTCTAATAGGAGGCATCTCCGCCTACAGAGCACTCGGTGGGGAACAGTCAATCACACCGTCTGGTGACGACACTTCGCAGGCTTGGAGCTCTCACAGCACCCCTGTGCCTGGCACACACCTTCTGAGTGCTGGCTTTTGTGAAAAGAGGAGAGGGGAGGGGAGGGGAGGGGAGGGAGGCGAGGGGAGGAGAGGGAGGGGAGCAGAGAGACAAAAATCCTAGCAGAGATTTACAAATGGTCCAAAAGGAAGGCAAAGCAGACTCATTTCCAGTCCATGGAATCAAAGAGTTATATCATCCTGCAGTAACAAGAGCCTTCAAGTAAACATTCCCACTGAAACATTCTCCTCGCATCTCAGGCCCCTCAAGGGCCCACGCGCCGCGGGGGGTCTGCTCATCCTGGACTCCCAGGAACAAAGGGGCTGCATCCTGGCAGTGTTTCCAGAATGGGGTTGGGGGAAGGGCAGCAAAGGAAACTGTTAAAGTCAGAGACCAAATGGGCCAGAGGCTGCATCCTGCGTCCAGAAGAAGCAAACCGAACATCTGTGACGGCCTCACCGTCCAACCACATTTTAAAGCCATTTCTGCAGACGAGCCTGCGACAGGAGAGCGCCTGGGGTCCCGAGCAGGAGAATCTGCCGTCTCGGGACCTGGCTCTGCTGCTCCCTAGTGTTTACCAACTTCCTGACCGCCAATATCCACAAGCTGCACATCATTTCTCAAGTAGCCTGAAACGAAGACAGAAGGATAACGAGTGAACCAAGACAGGCGAGCGGGGGGCAGGGGGACAAGAAGCAGGAAGAGGGCAGAGAAGACAGTGCCACCGCAGTGCAAAGCGGTCACAAAAGCCCACGCTCTACCCGCTCTCTGCCACAACCTACCTACAGTTTACCTGCCTCGGCCCCGTGCTTTCACAGTTAACCTTGAACCCTGAAACAGAGAAGGGGAAAAGACCTGCTCACCAAAGAAGCCCTTAGGAAGCAGAGCCTGCAGCGGAGCTCGGCCACTCTCCCCGAAGCCTGCCCCTCCCCGCCCCGCCAGACGGGACACAAAGCGGGTTTTGTCCCCAGCCCGGCACTGGCGGGCAGCACGGGGCGCGCTTGTTGAAAAGCAGCTGTTGCTGACAGACTGGGAGCCTGGAAGCCAGAGCTAAGTGAAGTGGTTAACCCACATCCCCTCCCCAGCGATAAAGTGCTTTGATAAGCCAGCTACGAAGGCAGATGCTGGAAAGCCGGCCAGCACGGCCCCCGGGGTGAATGCGGGCCTGTCTGCTGGACCCTCGACGCTTCCCGAACTCAGCATCCACCCCTGGCCCCGACCCCCCTGTCCTCCCCGCTGGCAGCAAGGTCTAGTCTTTGATATGTCAGAGCAATATCCTGTTCGCACAGGGAAAACAGACATAAAAAATAAAAACCCTGCAAGGAAACACCTCTTCACGTAGCTTTTTCTCCAAAGTGTTATCCTAATTCAAACCCCTCCTAGAAGCACAGCATCAAAGCAAACACTCTCCCAGAAATGCACCCATCCCATCAATGGCTGCTCAGAAACACAGGAACATAAAATTTTTTCCAACTTTTATTAACAAAATGAAACTGAAGTTAAATAGTGTGATTAACTTAGCGTCTCAGCTACTAAGCACCTCTGGTCATGGAGGTGCCACCTGAACACAGAGACCCGGGGAGCCTGGACACCACGCTGAGCTCAGAGAACACCTTCCTCTGAGATGAGAGCATGGCCCTCACCTAAGGGTGCAGACTGGAATCCTGTGTGCATACTTCCTCTGTGTCAAATGGCTCCTTCTACCAGAGTCGGAGGACTCGCTCATCACACTTCTCTCTCTCTCCACAGGAGAAAAAATACAGATGGGGGTGGGGCCTGGCCGCCAGGTCACAAGAAGGATGTAATCAAAGGCTCCGTAGTGATGCTGGTCCCGTGTGAGCATTTATCAACGTTAATTAGTATCAAGTCATGGGATATTGTCCATTTGGCTGAAATCCTTCAGCCAAATAAGTAAGTATAATTTTATAAGTAAGTAAGTATAATTTTATACAAGTAAGTATAATTTTATACAAGTAAGTATAATTTTATAAGCATGGTGTTTAGAGAGAGAGTCAACATTGAGTGTGTGAACACAGAGACCAGTTACTATTCAAAGCACGCGTATTAGGAAACCCTGATAACGATCTATTGGACTTACCTGCATCACAAAGGACAGCACTTCACAGCAAACACGTTGGCAAAGTTACCCCGTAGTCGTTATTTATTCGTAAAGTAAAACATATCAGCTTTAAGAGCTGCAGAGGACACCGGTGAGGTGGAACCAAAGGTGACAGAAGTATGTTTACTTGCAGAATCCGGGCTCTAAGGTGGGAGGTGACAAATGCTCAAACGGGTACCGTACTACGTACAATGCCCGTAACTTAGGTCCAAAAAGTGCGCACGTGTGTGCCTATACAAACGGCATTTCTCAACTGCAAAGCCTTCCAGAAAAGGTGGATAAAAAAAAGAGAAATAATAAGATAAAGCAGTTGAACAAAGCAGCCCTAGCCAACTCTTCTTCTGACACTTTCTTCATACTTGTCAGGGGAGGGAGATAAGGAAATTTGGGCAGTGATTACAATACCAAAAGTATCCCCCAAATCCATCATATTCCTTATACTAATGGTGGTCTGAGGAGTCAGTTTCACACGCAAGCGAAAATATTTTTCTAGTGTGTGTACTCAGGGCTGCATGCGACACAGAAGCATATGCTCGTACACATGCAGGAACTACAAGAAACTCTATGTTGAGTACAAATTTCACTTTTTAGTTATGCTTGGATAAATTCCAGGCACTAAAAAATCAGAAGCAGCCTGAATATATACTAAAACCAATACCCAATTCACACACTAGATTATAGCCTCATTGTAATGGACATCTGATATAATCCACTAGAACACAAATCTTCTGGCAATTCTCTTCTGAGGATCTTGCATAGTTTGAGTTGTATTAAAATGTGAGCACAAAGCTCCTTGCAAACATAAACCACCAATCTAACTTCACAAAACAATGAACGGGAGGAATAGGGAAGAGGGCCTGACTGCTGGAGTCCCAGAGGGATCTTTGCCTTTGGAAAGCAAATTCAGCATAGAATTCCTCCAAAGGAGCAAGTTGTCTGGCATGATTATTTTTTAACTGAATTATATCCAAGTCATTCACAAAATTTTTAAGAATAAAATCACATAAAGTAAGATTATACATAGTGAATGTTTTTAAAGTACACTGTCACCCTGTAAAGACTATTCCACCTGGGTCCTCACGATGGGATATGCGGCCTCAGGAAACAGATCTCGCAAAGCGTGCATGTCCCCACACTCCTCCCTACCCAGCCCGTGTTGCGGGTACCACCTCGGGAGGACGCAGAGAAACGTCAGCCGTCTACACGCAGAACAAGAGCTCGCACCGAAAACCAACCGTGCTGGCACCTTGATCTTGGATTTCCAGCCTTCAGAACTTTGAGAAAATAAATTTCTGTTGTTTAAGCCACCCAGACTATGGTATTTTGATATGAGAGGCCAAGCTAAGCCAACTCCTAAAATTAATTAATTCTAAATTTTCTATAGATTCTTCTGGATTTTCCTCTGCCACGATCATAATCGTCTGCAAATAACAAGGAAGATTTCCTCCTTCCCAAACTTCTATTTTGATTGTTTGGTTTCTGATTTACTTATTGGCCTAACTGCACTGGATCTGCCCTCCATTAGAATGTCAAACAGACATGGCGTTGAGGGCAGCCTTCCCGTTCCCAATATCAGAAGGATCTTCATAATTAAGCGTAACATTCTTGGTACACTTTTTTTTTTAGCTACACTGGCAAGGCAGACTAATGCCCCCGCCCCCCACCAAAAGACGTCCATGTCCTAAGACTAGGAACCTGTGACCATGTTATATGCTAGAGCAAAAGGTTTTTGCACATGTGATTTAAGTTCAGGATCTTGAAATGGGAAGAGGGTCCTGGATTAGCCAGGTGGGCCCAATATAAGCACCAAGGGCCCGTTTCAGGGAAAGAAGAGGCAGGGATCAGAGTCGGAGGAGATGTGATGACAGAGCAGAGGGTGGAGTGAGGCAGGGCCACAAGCCCAGGAACATGGGCGTCTCTGGAAGCTGGAAGACTAGAAGACAAATCCTCCCCTCGCGCCTCCAGAAGAAACACAGCCCTGATGACCCCTTGTGGACTTCTGACCTCCAGAACTATAAGATAATACATTTACTATTATTATTACTATTACTATTATTTTGTGATAATTTGTGACAGCAGCACTAGGAAACTAATACATACACTACAGCACATTTTAAAAGTTCCATTATTACCAAATAATTTTCTGCTTCTGGTAAGAAAATACATAATTTTTTTCCATTACTTAATAATGTGATAAAATAGAGATTGATATTAAAATGTTAAATACTTAGACTCCTGGAATGAATCTCAACTAACAATGCATTATCCTTATTATACATTGCTGGCTTTGGTTTGCAATTATTTTGTTTACAAATTGTTGTATGAAAGTTCATAAGTGAGACTGCTCTGTAATGCTCCTTTCTCTTTATATTCTTGTTAACTTATACTATCAAAATTATACTGCTTGGGGCTTCCCTGGTGGCGCAGTGGTTGGGAGTCCGCCTGCCGATGCAGGGGACACGGGTTCGTGCCCCGGTCCGGGAGGATCCCACACGCCGCGGAGCGGCTGGGCATGTGAGCCATGGCCGCTGAGCCTGCGCGTCCGGAGCCTGTGCTCCGCAGTGGAAGAGGCCACAGCAGTGAGAGGCCCGTGTACCGCAAAAAAAACCAAAAGATTATACTGCTTCCTAAAATGAATTGGGGAGGATTGCTCTTTTTAAGTTACCCGGAAGAGACTGATGCCGTGTGACTTGACCTAAGTGTGTATCGAGCCACATGATATAACACTCAGCTCAAGTGAGTTCATCGTGTTGTTCAATTCTTCTGTATTCGTGTGTATATATATGTATATGCCTGCTTTTAGCAGTTATAAGGAAAGTAGGCTAAAATCTCCTACTATGGTTACAACTTGTCTACTTCCCCGTTTATTTGGTCAACTTCTGCTTCATATAGTTTGTCGTAGGTTGCTAAGTACAGACAAGTTTACAATTGTTATCTCTTCTTGGGAACTGAAACTTTATCATTATAAAGGTAATATATCTATAACAGTGCTTTTGCCTTAAAGTCTCCTTTTTCTCTCGTATTTAGAAAGACTTCCCCAAAGAAGTTATATCTAAGATGGGAGTTAAAAAGATGAGAAGAAATCTATTAGGTAGAGGGGGAAAAAAAATTCCAGACAGCAATGGGAAGGTCCTAGAAGCAAGAGAAAATATGGCTCTTTCAAGGAACTGAAAATCTTTGGTTATCTAAAATCTGTTTGTAAGAACAACAGTCTCTGCCCTACACCCCTTCCTTGCTGGCTGCCGAAGTCCTAATTTTGTTCTGCTGTATAATTCACTCTGCTGTGTGGTCAGGAAACACATGGTCTGGCCTGAGAAGGTAAATCATGATTGCTGCAAACCAATTATGATCATTCTATTTCCCTGACCAAGGAGATACGAGGAAACACCAGGAAAAGGTTTTCCCCTCTAATAACACATTCATGGAAGGAAATGTGGATGTCTGGAGCTATAGCAACCCTTTTGTGACAATGAGGGGACTAGCCCTAGAACCAAGCTAATACGATAAGGCTGTCGGGCCAAAAAGATGGAAGGAGCTTCTGTCCACGTTGACACTACTGACCTGGCCCTGTGCCCAGACTTCCTGTTATGCAAGTTTAAAAACCCTTCATTGTTTAGGGGACTTTCAGTTGGGTTTTCTGCTCCTTGGCGCTAAAGCATCCTGTTATATCACCTCTTGATATTTTTATCCCCAGTTTCAAGTGACACAGGATTGCTGAAAAACAGTTAATTTCAAAATTGAATACCTTTGTAATAGAATATATTTTTTTCTTTTCCCCAAAACACTGATATACATATATATTCCATGATAGTCTAAAATATTCATAAATTTAATTTTTAAAACATTATCATAAAAAATGTTACCATTCTATAATCCTTCAAAATTAATGGTCTTAGAGATTCTATTTGAAAATAAAGTTTCCAGGTCTGGTCATGATAAAGTGAAAATACAAAGAATTAAGAAATAATACATTAAAAGAATATAATTAAATTCCAGGAACACACACACACACTCACACACAGATATGCAGGCTAGCATGAGACGTTTCATAAGAGTTTGGGCTCTACTGGACTTTTCTGTGATTTTCAACAAATTAGGAAATATTGATACAAAAACGAATTAAAATTTTTTAATTTTTCATGATAAGTTTTCACATCCTCATTTATACCTATTAACCTTTTATAGCCACTGGATCAAATACTTGTATCAAAATAGTTCAAATTTGAGAAAATTATAGAAGAGAGAGGCACACATTTCTAATCCAATAACATACTTACTCAACAGACTAAAATTTCACAGGACACAATTTTAAGAAATAAGAGGTTAGGGCTTCCCTGGGGGCGCAGTGGTTGAGAGTCCGCCTGCCGACGCAGGGGACACGGGTTCGTGCCCCGGTCCAGGGAGATCCCACATGACGCGGAGCGGCTGGGCCCGTGAGCCATGGCCACTGGGCCTGCGCGTCTGGAGCCTGTGCTCCGCAACGGGAGAGGCCACAACAGTGAGAGGCCCGCATACCGCAAAAATAAAATAAAATAAAATAAGAGGTTAAATACACTGAGAAAATTAATTTTCACCTTCAATGTGATCAAGCAAAAAAAAAAAAATCTTGACTTTTGTATTATAACCACAGAATAACTCAAATTAAAATATTTCTATTGATGAATGTACAAATAATCAGTTCGTTTTTTCTATAATTATACATGCAATTTACACAAGACTGAATAACTTATATTTATGCCCTCCATCCATGGAATTACTTCAACAATCAAAGCTTTTACACTTGATCTGTAAAGACCAGCATCTTCTTATATTAGCAAATCAAATGTTTCCATATATTAAGAAAAAATTTTAATTGCTACAAGAAACACATCAAACCTGCTCATTCGGAATTCAGAATAAATTATACTCATGAAAGAAACCAAAGGGTCAAAAGAGTACATTCAGTTCTCATGGAAAATGAAACAAGAGCTGCGAACCTCCATTCTGACCTGTTGAAAAGCAGAAATGTCATTGTTCTTCCAATGCAGAATGTAACATTACACGTCTCCATGATAAGAAACATTTGCAAATATTAAAAAGTAAGCAGTCCAGAAGAATCGTCTTACAAAGGAAGAAAAAAATGCCTAATTTTCGAACCGTCTGCAGACAATAACTATAAACCTTGGACAACATCGACACAACACAACACAACAGCCAAGGTATTCCAGAGCATCCAAGCACAGATTCTGGAGGGGAGTTGACCCTTAAATAAAGGAATGACTCCAAGTGACTTTCCTGCTTTTCATGAATTTCAGCCTGAGGGCAGGCTCCCATTCGTACCAAGCAGAGGCAGCAAAACCTACAGAAAACCCACTGTTTTACTGGCTCGAAGAACCAAAGGACAGAGTTTAGGGCAATGACAGCTACTGGAAATGAGGCTGGCAGGGATGGGTAACCCCAGTAAAGATAGAGACAGAGAAGACGACGCACCATTCCGTGTGTGAACTCCGCCCAAATCTCTGGCTGACCTGTAAACCAGGATAAGACTAAATGAACTGTGATTTGAGCCACTGCCCAAACTCAAAACACTGTTTGGAGCTTGAGTCATCCAAATCGATTTTTTGGCAAAAACAAAAAAAACCCAACATCATTAGGAGGAATGTACCAGAAGCCAGAAAGGAGAAACGGATGCATCTCAAAGGGTAAGATAATCAAGGAAGGTTGACGCTGAGATGGTCCTAGACGTCGGCATTAATAGCTGATCAGCATTAATAGCTGTAACCCTGATCAAGGACAGTTAGGAAAACACACTCAGGACGAATGAAGAGGAATCTCATCAGAGAGATAGAACTTATTAAAAAAAAAAATTCTAGAACTAAGCAGCATCCTATTGGAATGAAATGAAATGGGCTTAGCACCGGATGGGTGATGACAGAGGAAAGAGTGGGTTAAGCTAAAGATGTAGCAAAAGCACTACAGACCCTGAGGAGTGAAGTTACTGAACAAAATGAGAAGGACGTAAGGACCTGCAGGACAATATTAAAACAGCCCTGTTCCTGGGCTCCCGGAGAGAAAGAAAAAAAAGAGGCCAGAACAAATAAATTTCCCCATTAGGGTAAAAGTCATAAATTTACAGATTCATAAAGTTCAGCAAACAGCAAGCAGGATAAGTAAGAAGCAAAGCACACCGAGGTGGACAGTCTAACTACCGAAAACTAGTACAAAGAGAGACCTGCCTGACTGTCAGCTGGCTCATTGTTCGGGACACGCCCAGGCTTCCTGCTGCTGGCACGTCTGGGTATGATCACTCTGGTATTTGCACTGCCCAGAGTCTTGCCTCAAGAATGTCAGAGTATTTTCTCTCTTCCTCACCCATCTCGTCCCTCAGCCTCATGGAGGGCTAAGCTGGTGAAGGACTGGGAACATGAACTTGGATTTCCCTCCGTTCATGTGCTTCTCACCACATCACCTAAAAGGAACTAACCAACTCTGAGCATGATACACAGATCTGTAGATTAAATATGAGGACAGTCAATTTAGCACAGGGATTAAGTTAATAGGCTGGGCTTTGCAGTAAAACGTGTTTGTTCTTAATTTTATGATTTTCTAGCTGCCTCAAAATCACCATCTAAAACAACCTTACGATTATTAATTACACTGTGATGGAGATTAAACGTGTGGCTCCATCTCGCGCATAGAAAGTGCCCAGTAATTGTTCGAAATAATAATCATTGTCACAATGAAGTTTAAACAAAAAACCAAAGTATTCCACTTTATTAAAACAAAACAGGAATCTAAAATAAGCCACAAATGAACCTATTTACAAAACAGAAACAGACTCACAGACATAGAGAACAGACTTGTGGTTGCCAAGGGGGAGGGGGGTGGGGGAGGGATGGACTGGGAGTCTGGGGTTGGTAGATGCAAACTATTACGAATAGAATGAATAAACAACAAGGTCCTACTGTAGAGCACAGGGAACTATAGTCAATATCTTGGGATAAACCATAACAGAAAAGTATATGAAAAAGGATGCATGTATGTGTGTAACTGAGTCACTTTGCTGCACAGCAGAAATTAACACAACACAACATTGTAAATCAACTACACTGCAATAAAGATAAATAGATAAAGCACTAAAAAAGAAATGCTAAAAAAACACAAAAAATAAATAAAACAAAAATGATTGCAACTTACTGTTTGCATTTCATACATAAATGAATCTAAGACATCATAAACTGTAAGATCACTCTATTTTAAGAGCACACAGAAAGAAATAATCTTCCCAAGGGAACCAGAGCATTCAACTGCTTGTATGTCACCTCCCGATTGATTTCAGAGGTGGTAACAGGTGCATCTTAGGGTCAATGAAGTAAGGCATATGTACTATGTATGTGCGTGTGTATATGTATATATATATATACACACACACCACACCTTCTTTGTCCACTCATCTGTCAATGGCCACTTAGGTTGCTTCCATGTCCTGCTGCCATGGCCACGGAGGTGCGTGTACCTTTTTGAATTAGAGTTTTCTCCAGATATACACCCAGGAGCGGGGTTGCCTTTAAACTCTGAACGATATGACAGGGCTCAAATCTGCACAGGCAGAATGCCAGGCTCTGACTGGTGTGCAAGAGGCTCCATGTGACAGGAAGACACAAGGTGGCATCTATTATTACAAACTCACACATGGGAGACCAGTGGTTTCCAACGCCGGCTGCCCTCTGGAGTCACTTCAGGTGCTTACAAAGCCAGGATGCCAGGAAGTAACCCCAGACTAACCAAGCCAGACTCTCCAGGGCTCAGGTGTGGGGACCTGCACTTCTGTCAGAGCCACACACAGGGACCACGAGGACACCCCACCTTCCCGCTGGAGATTCCGTTTCCCACCAGCACCCTCCGTGACTCTCACCACCAGTCACCTGTGCCCAGGTAAGAAAGTGCTGACCGTAGGCCAGCCTAAAGCATTCTGATTTAATTCAACCTCACTAGATTTTTAAAACTAAAAACGTATTCCACGTGCCTACGGGGATGCTGAGAACAGGCGTGTCGGGACACGCACGTGCTGAGATGAGGTGCACGCAGCAGCCCCGGGGTCCTGGCCAAGCGCCCCTGAGACTGGGTGACGCCTTGCCAGGCCAGCGGCCTCCTTCCTGAGGACATCGCCTGTGTCTCAGGCACAGCACGCAGCACCTGCTGCTAGCTGCTCTGTCTGCGTGTCCCCACCGACCTGGGAGCCCCTCCAGGGCAGGGCCCCGTGACGGAGCCCCCAAGCGTCGAATTGTATCTGTATTACCCAGTTTTCCCAAGAAACTGACAATTCCACTAATATCTACTCTCAAAACCACAGTTATCCTTCAAAACACAAATTAAATTACATTTTTTCCATTAAAACCTGCCTGTTCCTCTCAAATAAAATGTCACCATAGTAATCCGCTACAGTAAAATCAAAGGCATCGGTGTGGGGAAACATGGGAAAATAATTCCCCACCTTCTTTTCTGTTTCATGTGCTAGGGGATCAACATCGGTGTTGAGAAACACTGTCCAGCGACCCTTTCTGTGGTGATAGAAATACTCTGTATCACTGTGTCCAACAGCCGTACGTGGGTCGGTGCATGGGAACTAAATGTTTAATTTCATTAATTTTAATTAATTACAATTTAAATGGAAGCAGTCGCCACAGACACCACACTGGGCAGTGCAGGCCGGCGGTGCGCCTCGGCACCCCAGCACCAGCGCTTCCTTCAGTCTCGTCCTACTCCACCTTTATATTAAGCCCTGAGATCAAGTATGTCAGTGACAGAAGGTGGAAAGAGAGGTTAATAAGCCAAGAGAAATAATACCCCTAAAAAAAAGACACGGAAGCACCGGTACCAGGATCTATATCTATCACGTTTGATGAAAGTATTGGGCGACTAAAACACCAAACCAAAACCAGAGAAACAAAAACAAGAGGCTCATGAGGATGGGATGATGATGGTAGATTCACTGGTATACAAGCAGGAAAAAGAAAACAAAGAGATTTTAATTAACTGAAACTCACCACGTCAACAGTATGACACTGACTTCTCCAAGAAGCTAATGTCATCATAGCTATATATAGGCAGAAGCAGTTTCCAGAAAGAGGGGGGATGGCCCCTCCCCCCTCGAAAGGCTGGAGAGCTGCATCTGGGTTAAGGATTAAGTCGGGGTCCATACCAAAGGCAGGGCTGGCCCCAACTGGAGCAGGTTTCATGGAGAAGGACCAGGAGGGCACTGGCTGGCTCAGGAAAACTGTAGAAAAGGCCGTAAGTAACTAACTGGGAACAAAGATAGACCACAATATGTCTGGAAGAACAGTCAAGCAGAGGAGAAATTTATTCTTTTCTTATTCCTGAGATAAAGGTTAAGGGCGGGCAGATTTATGACGAGCACAGGAAGAGCTTTCGAAGGGAGCTGTCTGGAGGCAGAAGGAGTATCTTGAAAGGCAACCGCCAGAGATATTCAGGAGCATCTCAACGCCACACCCAGTGTCACCAGAAAGGAATGGGGGAGGGGGTGGTATCAGAGTCCAGGCTCACACATCCAGGGAGAGACCAACGCTCTCGAAAGGAAGGGGTCTGGTATTTTCCTAACACTGTCATATGAGTCAAAGGTACACCTGGACATTCCAACCCTTGACCTGTTCTATCCATGAGAAGAGTGGCCGTCACCGGTTTTAAAGTGGCTTTAAAGGTTCTTCATCTCCCCGCTGGCAGTGACCCCATTACACACGCCCTCCTGCCCCTGTTTCTTTACAAGACTGACAGAGAGCTACACGTGAAAATGCATAATTATTAGAACTATTACCTTCTCTGAATTTGAGAGAGGTTGAAAAGCTGATCATTAATATAATAAATATTATTAACTATACCATAGTTTTATTTGTAACTTCATTATCATTCCCTTTCTAGAAAATCATTCATTTATTTGTGAAAGCTTAAAAATGCACTTACTGTTCAAATCCTCTGGGGCGAAAAACTGTATTTTATCCTTGAATACTTTTTAAGTTTATCAACCCCAAATATATAATAAACAATTCTGAGAGAACAAAGCTCAGAAGCACTGACCTGAAAATTTTATAAAATAAAAAATATGAATTTTTTAAAAAGTGGAAATAGAATTGCTCCATTTTCAGCACTAATATTAGAGTCTGTCTTTAGAATTTTTAAAATTTATAGAATAAGCTTTACAGTTGAAATGACAGTAAATAATACAACCACATTTTCGAAACAAAAGAACCGAAGATTGTATCAGCAAACCCGAGCCTCTCTCAGTTTCTCACTAGACCACGTTCCCAATTTCCTAAATTGCTCTCTCCAGTCTACCAACCATAGAAGTGATTTTAGTGACATAAACACCCTCATTTCACCGATGAAAAATTAACTGAGGTCACAGAATCACCCCCGGAACAAGGGTGGCCTTTGGGCCTCCCGCCCCCAGACCCCGACCTCCCTGCCCTTGGCTGCCATCACGACCACCTCACGTGTCACCCTCCACAAACACTGGGCAGGAGGGTTCCACGAGGATCAGCCTTCCCTTCAGTTCCCAACAGGAAGCACGTCTTAAGTATTTTTATCTTATTTTCAGGTTCTTGATAAACACAGGTGAAAAATGAACAGCAAAACAAAATGAGGCGAGTTTCTGAGTTCTGTGATTATTTAAAGCATCTTCATCAATTCATCCAAAAAGTACGGATCGGGCAGCTACAAGGGGCCACCCCCACCCAAGGCTTCATCCTGGTACAAGCCGTCCTAGAAGGTGCCACAGGGACAAAATCTCTGCCTTCGTGGATCTTATACAGAGTGTGCTTGCTAATGGTAAGCGCTGTGGAGAGAAACAAAAGCAGAGAAGGGAGCTAGCACAGCGAACACGTCGCTGAGGAGGGACATCTGAGAACGACCCCAAAGAAGGAGGCAAGCCGCGAGGGCAGCTGAAGGGGAAGGGGCGGCAGGAAGGGCGCGGCCGCCAGCGCGGCTGCAGGAGGGACGCGGCAGCGAGCGGGAAGGGGCCGCAGCAGGCCCGCAGAGCCTGGGGGGCTGTCCCTGCTTGGACACGGCGCTCACCGTGCAGCATTTACCCCTGGGCCCACAGGCCAGCACGGAAGCCACGGTTACGGCACTCTGGAGACAGGGCAACTTGTTCCTGTGGTTGATAGTCTCCCCGAGTCCATCTTCGGTGTCTGGAGCTGCGACTCTGAAGAGTGAAAACGATGTCCTACAGGGGTCAGGGTTCCAGGCCTTAAGAGAACAAGCCCACACTAGTGAGCCATCTCCGGAGGGCGCTCTTCACAGCCCAGGGCAACAGCAGGAGACGGGAGGACAGAGGAGGGACGCGTGCTGACTGACGTTCCAGCTCAGTTCCAGCTCATTCGTCGTCCGGGACCTTCAGGGCACGTCAGAAGCTTCCAGCGCGGCTATGGCTACGAATGCTGACTTTCACACCGGGGACCCTCGGCCAGGGCGAGGCTAAGGGACCGGCGGCTGAATGAAATTGAGCACTCAGTGATGATCGCTCACTCAGTATTTCCTCCATCACAGTTATGCCTGGATCAGCACAAGAAACCCGTGAAAACACTGCCAGCAACAACCCCTGCAGCTGCCTGAGGCATTTTCACGACTGTAGTCGCCTCAAGCACAGGGTGCTCGCAGAAGTGTCCAGAGAGCCCAAAAGAAGCCTCTGCCTCGTGCACTGAAAGGGCAGGGGCGGCGGGGCGGGCGGGGGGCACCCTGAGCGCCTGAATGGTCATGGACAAGAGTCCCTCTTTGGGTGATTTTCTGCCTTCAGTCAATATAATCTGTGTATTAGGAAATCTCACAGAACTATTCAAGTAGGTCCAATTCGAAAAAGCTACTATGACTATGTTGTCACTGCTCGGCTTTGTTGGGCTCGAACATTTGCTGCTTTTGGCAAAATGAGGAAGAAGGATTCCCAGCTTAGGATCCTGGGACCGGCGTGGAGATGCACAGAGATCCCAAGAAGAACTGTGTGAGTCATATCGTGAGTCTGCATTAAAATAAGAAAAAATATGCTTTTGCTTTACTGAATACATACCTAAACCACGTTCAAAACTACGTGCCTGGTAAAATTCTAAGGCCAAACACTCTTCCTTCATGCATCTAAAAACTAAAAATCAAAGTACAGAAATAACCATTTTCTTTGTTAACGAGCCAAATCGCCAAGTTTTAAATTGTAACGCATGAATGTCATCTTCAGAACAAGTTCAGCGGATGAGTCTAAAACCTGTATTGAGAGACGAGTCCTGAAGGAAAGGATCAGCTGGGAACAAACAGACAGCAGTTTAAATTCCCGACACCGATGTCCTAGAGCAAATCAACAAGTTTTTGGAGCCCTCATTTTCTTACCCATAACAGGAAGGCATGACTCGCCCTTCCTCACTTGTAGGGTAGGGATATCACACAAAGCCTACGCCAGCCAACACATCGTACTTATTACCACCAGTTTGCTTTAGGGTCTGTTTTTGTTTTTTGGTTTGTTTGTTTTGTTAATATTTTATTTATTTATTTACTTTGGCCACACCATGCGGCATGCAGGATCTCAGCTCCCCGACCAGGGATGGATCTTGCGCCCTCTGCAGTGGAAGCACAGAGTCTTAACCACTGGACCGCCAGGGAAGTCCCTTTAGGGTCTGTTTTTGGTCAGGTCCTACAAACACACTGTGTGCCCCCATGAGCCACGGACACAAGCTGTTGTACACAAGCCCAGGACCAAAGCGTCAGGAGGACAGAGGTTCTGTCTGATCACTGCTACCTTCCCCACACAGAGCACAGTGCATGGAACTTAAAATACTGAATATGTGTCTTTTTTGATTAGCAGGAAAAAAGGAAGAGTATTTTAATAAACCTCAAAGTTGGGATCAGCCTTAACTTTTGCATCAATCCCTGCTCTAATAATAGACTCTGGCAGTTCTGACCGTAAAGATATCCAATAACCAATAAGGAAGATCTTTAATTTCTTAAAGAATTCATTTGTCGAAAGTGGTAGGCATTTCTTGTAAATTTTTTCAATTTGCAAATAAATACATATCCATGCTTGAAACTTCAAAGGCCAAAAAGCACAAGTATTCACAACTATAAACACAAGGGGCTGGAAACTATGTAAAAACAAACAAAAAGAAACCATAATAAATGCTACGTATGATTCTACCACTACAAATAAGACCAAACTATAAAAACGACTGATACATAAACTGTTTAAGAAAGTGATGATCCTACAGCTAAAACGTTCACAGGGCTGGCTCTGGCAGGCATGTTCCGAACTCAGCAAAGGAGGCTGATGCCACAGGGGCTGCCAGGAACATGCGAGTGGAACACAATCCCAAGGGAACAAAGCATGTGGAGCACAGCGTTTCAGCAGCCCTGAATAATACCCCACCTGTCGTTAGGTCAAACAGTTTGGCCCACTTCCATAATGAGACAAAAGTCACTTTTGTTGCAGTCGGGGAAGCTGTTTGAAGGTTGGAAGTACTATGAGTGATTTGAAAAGTACAGCAATAAATAAAACTTGTTCAGGCCCCTAACATTACTGGTCAAAAGCAGCCATGAACTGGCAGACGTTACTAGCTAAGCCACATGCCCAGGTGATAGACAAATTGAGTTACATAAACAGGTGACCCACAAACAAAGACATCAAGAATGAATGATTAATGACAGACCGTGTGGAAAAGCTATCTCGCAGATTTAGAACATCAACAAATGGCACCTAATGAACTGGTTTTCAAAATACAAAGAGTAGATCTCACATTTTCCGTCACCTGAAAAGTAGATCTTGTCGTAAATCATGTTTTCACACATCAAACTGGTGTTAAAAGGTAACTCAAGCTCAGGGAACTACTTTAGTATTCTACATTTTTAAAAGTCAAACTGTTATTAGTTGATAATCACAGTTGTAGAAATGTAATTACTGTATTTTTTCAGTCCGTCAAAGTTGAGTCAAAGTATTTCGGAAAGGAGGAGAAAAAATACCAACGTCAAGAAAAGGTTTAAAAGAAACTTCAGGGAGGGGAGGAGAGGCTGACAGAGGTGTTCTGTCCACACGCTAAGTCTGTTTTCCTCTTTCCTGGGGTCCCAAGGCGCCTATTCCCACACCTCCCAAACACTTCTCCTGGCCACCTCACCCCTCCCCACTAAGGGACTCTGGTGGTGCAGCCCTGCTGCCTGCACTGCGGGGGCAGAGGGTTCTCGGCTGGGCAGAGCAGCTCGTGTGGGAAGAAGGTGGCCTTGCCTCCCCAGCTTCCAGAAAGGGCAGGCTGATTTCACTTCGAGTAATGCTCTAGGAATTCTACAATATGCCACTTACAGAGTGCTTTTTTTATTTTTATTTTTTGGAGGGGGAGTCCTTCTAAGCACTGCACTTATATTCCTATAAACTTCACAGTAACCCTATGAAGCCAGTCCTGTTATTATCTCTGTGTTATAGATAAGGAAACAGGCAGAGAAAGATTAAATGACCTGTCCAAAATCACAAAGGCCAGAAAGTGGCAGAGGCAGGGCCCAGGGCCCGAGCTTCAGACCCCGCCCTCCGAGCCACTCTACCCTGCTGGCCTGAATCCCGCTTCTCTGAAATCCTATTCGGAGCACATAAACGGCAAGCCAAGTAAGAAAGTAAGACAAAAAAACGAAACTGTGGTGTAAACCATTTTCTATTAAAAGTCTTACGATATTGATTTAATTACAGACTGACACTGAAGGGGGGCAGGACACGCCACCCCAAAATTCGCCACTTTGGCTTAAGGGTTATTTTGAGCCAAAGGTACCAGAGAAAGCGCGGGAGTAGGGAGGGTGTCCTGACCTCTCCTTTCCTTTCTGAAAGCAGGAGAGAAACTCCCACGTGAAACACGCCCTCCCGACGCCTGGAAGCTCTCATCAGGAGACCAGGGTGGAGGCCAAGGAGCCTGGGAACACAACCCTCCGCATCCGCGTCTCTCCACGCGCTTCAGCTCCTTTTCCACAACTGTGCCTCTCTGTCCACCCTGGTCTATGAACGCTGAGGCCTGGCACGTCTCTGGGTCTTTGTCGTCCTACGGGGGCTCCCAGGACAGGTAAAAATCTGTACATTTTTCTCCTGCTCATCTGTCTTCTGTCAATTTAATTCTCAAGCCCAGCCGGAGACCCTAAGGGGGTAGAGGTAACGTTCTGCCTTCCCTACAGTGTAAACCTCATAACAAATAGATGACAGGAAAGCAAACCAAGTCAAAATAATACAATTATAAATTCATGAAAACTCCAGGCTCCTGGAGAGAAGATGGCTGTGGTGCCCTCAGCCCTGGGTTTCAGAGCAGCCAGGAAAGGAAACCAACCAACCAGACAAACAACTTTACGTAGCTTTTGGGTCAAAATAAGGAAGGAACAATGTAACACCTGACATTCACAATGATACACATGTCCATATCTAGGAGAGGAGAGGCACGATTTGAGAGCAGTTAAGCCGTTAATGTGTCAAAGACCAGAGAACTTAGCTCTTTTCAGGGCGGTGTAAAAATCGGAAACGCTAAAAGGAGGTCAGGCCACACAAGTAGAGGAATACTTGCTGGATTAGGGAGGCGTTTGCACGGCTGGGCCCTCAGAAACCATCCTGCCTGAGCAGAACAATGGGGTCACCCAGAGAAGCCCGGGGAGCTAGTGGGTAAGGAGAGCCTGGGACACGGTGGCGACCAGACGAGGGAAGGGGATCTGTCCACACGAGAAAGGAAGAAAGACTTAAGTTAAAAGGAGAAAAGTTTTTCTCTGTCTCTCCATAATTAAGACTTATAAGTGTCTCATGCATGTCTCAACTTAATACATGCAAAAATTCTCAAAAATAAGAAGTAACTCACAGTATCAAAGGCTGCTCACACAGTCGAAAGCCTGTAACTGGAAAAGTCTATCATATTGTAGATAAAAATACTCAAAACTTACCAACGTCCACCATATTCTAGGCACTGAAGAATCTTTGAGGATAGAAATGTATCTACTCAATTCACCTATAACAAGAAGCTCAAGAAGTTCTATTTTTTTAAATACGTAACTTATAACCATCACAATATGACATTTTAATTGCTACACTCATGGTATAAACAACGTGTTACAGGCACTCAAAGCAAGACTCATATAGGGCGCTGGCGTGTTAGGATGTAGCTGGAGCCAGGTGCCCGAGATGCTGTGGAAGGTCCTCTCCCACCACGTCACCTCTGGAGAGGAGATTATGGTGAGAGTGAAGCACATTCACAGCCAACGGGCGGCAGACAAGTGTCCCCAGGCCACCACCTCACGCTTCTTCAAAATAAGATCAAGTCTTAGCCAGTTAATCGTGAAAGTTACGGGTTTCACTCTATTACCAACAATGCAAGCAGAGGCAGTCTTTTATGCCTGACATGGGCTTGTTTGTTTTTTTAATAATAGAAATAATTTTATTTGTATTTTATGTTACTATCAGAATTGAATTTTATATATTATAATGTTACTAGCACTGAACCTAATATATTTTTATATCATATAAAACTTGCTGTACTTTTTTTTTTAACGTTTTTATTGGAGTATAGTTGTTTTACAATGGTGTGCTAGTTTCTGCTTTATAACAAAGAGAATCAGTTATACATGTACATATGTTCCCATATCTCTTCCCTCTTGTGTCTCCTTCCCTCCCACCCTCCCTATCCGACCCCTCTAGGTGGTCACAGAGCACCGAGCTGATCTCCCTGTGCTATGCGGCTGCTTCCCACTAGCTATCTATTTTACGTGTGGTAGCGTATATATGTCCGTGCCTCTCTCTCGCTTTGTCACAGCTTACCCTTCCCCCTCCCCATATCCTGACACAGGTTTTACTGTCATAAAACTAAGAGTTTATAGAGAAATGGCAAGTAAAGAGAAAGTATTAATACATACTCTTACCCCTCCAAGCATCTTTAGTTTATTTCTAGTCATTTTTGCACAAGCATGTACCCTCATTGTAACGTGTCTACAAGTTTATCATCCTATTTTATAGAAAACTTAAGTCCAAAACGTTAATGATCGTGTCTGCACTCACGTGGGAAGGTACCCCACCCTAGCCCTACAATGGCTCCACGGATGAGAAGAGCCGGCCACGCAGACCACCAGCTGGGTCCCGGGACAGGGCCGGGACTGATGCTGAGACCCCGGGGGGGGGGAGAAGGCTGGTCCACTGTCCCATCCTCGTCCCCAGACACCCACCCAGGGCCAGCGTGAAGTTGCCGCCCTGGGAACAGACCACAGGGTCCTGCACTCCCGGGTACCCCAGCTGGGTACCGTTTTTACACCGTGAATCTCTGGCAACCTAGGAAGCCGATGGACGCTTTCTCAGAATAATGCATATACGGATACAAAGTAAAATACGTAAAATTACAAAGGAAACAAGTTATATATGATATAATAATATATGCCCTTTATTAGGACCTAGCAATTTGATGACGGAAGACACTAGCACTGAGGCTGGAAAGGTAATAAAATATACTAACCAAAACTACATTTTTCTACACGCTTATAGGCATTACTAACACTGAGGACCCTTTAAAAGAGGCTAACAAAGGGAAGGAAACGCCATGACAAGTCAGACGACCTCAGAAGCCGCTCCGAGTGCACCCGTGGCCCCCAGCCCAGCGGCGTCCCTCACTCCCAGCTCTGCTGACCGGGCCCCTGGCCCCCACCCACTGCACGTCTTCCTCCTCCTCTGCCCCCTCCACTCACTCCCCTTCCCACTTCTGACACCCCATGTGCAGAGCACGCATCACAGATCCATGCCTCATGGACATGGCTTGGCAGCCTCGGGACCAGCCCTCCAGTGCAAGCCAAGCACCACCTTCCCCTAAGATAAGAGATGCCCGCCCAGCAGAGGCCAAATTCACTGTCTCTTCTCTAGCGCCTTCCTCTACCCTGGTCCACATACACAGCTGCTCTTCAGAATCTGCTTTTCCAGCAAGTGTACCCCAATATCCCCACATCCCAGGTGTTAACTGGGCCAAAACCAGAACTAAAAAAGCAAATCCTGAATCCCCATTCTAGCGCCTACACTAGCCAAATTAGAAACTTCTGAGACAGCGTGCTCAGAGCCTATGAGCTCTTTTGTTCCTGCATCTCTTTCTTACCCTGGCGAGTCAAACTTAACTAAGAAACCCTATTCCTTTAGCACAAGAGCAAGGGGTCAGGCCCAAGCAAGGCCCCTCATGATTCCTTTCCCTGAACCCATCTGCCCTGATAATGAATTTCCCCAAGGACAAAAACAATGCTGTGTTCTTTTATACACCCCACACAGCTGCCTCATACTTTATCAAAGGAGCTCAATAAATGTTGAATGAGCAAAAGAACAACAAAGTAAATACAGGAGACTAACGATGGCCTAGAGGCTGGATCTCCAAGCAAGAATAAGCATTCCATATTCCTTTACAACAAAACTGAAGACTAAAGAAGTGTGAAAAACAGATGGGATACTTTACTTAAAAGAAAGAGAGAAGGAACTAAAATTCTAAACGCTCAAACCCCAAACCCCCATCCAGCCACCTACGCTACCATGTTCAAAATTTCCAAGACAGCAGAATGGCAAGCAATGCGGTCAAGACAGCACACCAGCCCCGACACGGTCCCGTTAGGCTGCTTGCGCCCATGTTCTGACTTCTAATGTGACCCCGAGCGGGTCACACCACACACCCAGGCCTCAAGTTCTTAGCCACCGAATGCAAACACTACCATTAAGGCCTCAAAGGAAAAATGAGTAAAGACAATGGGAAAGGCTTCTGTCAATCTGTAGAACACCTCTGCATTAATGCACAAATCCACACGTGGGCCAGAGGGCTCATGCCAGGCTGGGGGGGCAGGGAGGGGGGAAGGGCGGGGAGGAGGTATGTTTGGCCATGAATATATCTTGCACGTTTCACTTTCCCTTTACACAAGAGGAAACACATGCCATAGGACAAAGCTGGTATTAATGTATTTTAAAAACAGCTTATTTTGTTTCTACAATTTAGATGGCCTAAAATGTTTAAGATCTGAAAGGAGGGGTAGGCCTCCTGTCCCCAACACTCAACACCATGACTCCCCAAAGTTCCAAGGGCCGCTCTTCATGACACACGTGAAGAAAAAAAGCAGGACATCTAGAAGGCTTTGGGATGTCCACCTCTTTTTTTTTTTTTAATAGAACTGGTCAAACGTGGAAGTATTTTTGCTCCAAATTGGCTGGAATTTCCAATTCTCTCAAAGCTATTAGGTACATGAACTGTGATTTGGGGTTCACAGCAGTGGGGAGTGGACTGTGGGAGTTGGGCTTTGTTTCTGAGTGACCGATTTCTGCAAACTCAAGTTTAAGGGAAGATACTGGAAGTCATCCAAAATCAATCTCCTCTCAATTTCATTATTTCAGGACAAGCAGCAGAGCCTTCACACTGCACGGAACAAAATCAGTAAAAGCCAAGAACAACAGGCATCACTCTTTCAAGATCAACTCATCAGGACTCAGCAGAGGCAAACACAATGAAGGATCTGTGAGCTGCTAGAATAACAACATTTTCACTTTGTTATTCACTGGGCCCTAATCTGAACCCTATCTTCCTGTTCCAAATGCCATTTCAATATTTGAAATCTCTATAGCTGGTAAAATCACAAACACATCTGTGAATTTCTATCCCCTTAAATTAGATGAGTGTGTGACCTTTCTCTATCTGGGGTTCAGATATTCTGCATTAACATACTGTTTTCTTTTTGCATATATTCTTTGTATCCATCTGAGGCTCAATGACCCTTCCCTGGAAATATCAACTCTCGGTTTTGTTTTCAACATTGGAATGTTTAGATTAGACAGTCAGTGCACAGGGAAAACGAATACAGCTCCCACCTGCCACGACTCCTGTGAACGTATGCACAGGCCACCCCTGTGCTGACTGCGCCAGAGCATCTTGGGAGCAGCTCCGGGCTGGGGGGCACCTTTCCTAACCATATCTGGTTGCTCTCCGTCATCCTGCACCCTGGGGGAGTGGGGACAGGGGACCCAGCTCCAGGGTGTGGAGAAGTCACTCAGCAGACACAAGGGAAAGGAGCACCGTTAGTCCTGCAGAGACGGCATTCTGCCTCAGACTCCAACCCAACAACAAAACACGCTCACCTTCAGGAAATAAAGGATCGTAGAAATAATTACCCTGGGGACCCTGCAATTGCCCTCCCTTCCGAAACCCTTACTAGTAACTTACTCAAGACAACAGTGGACAAGACGTTCCTTCTGACCTTCTGGGTCCCACTTCCTGATGCCAACCTAGAACGTGCTTTGGGCTTTTTCATCACGATGGGTCAACATCTTTTTTGGCTTTTATGCCATTCGCTTAGTGAGTTTTTAAAATGTGGCAAATTCCACACAGAATAGTAAGAAAAACCGAAGGTGGGCTTCGGGGTCATCAGAGCTGAATTAGAACGCCACTTGCTGGGTGTTTACTCTCCGGTAAGTTACAAGGTTGAACAGTCTCATACTGCTGATATTCAACTACCTGGGGGCTACAGAATGGCAATTTCATATGAGTAAACTACATGACTAACAGGCGCGTCAATTTTCAGTGAAACAATATCGCCTACAGCGTAGGAGTGCATCCCGTAGTCTCACAAAAAGCTATTTCAGTGCTTTTACTAAAGCTGGGTTTGTAAAGTATATTAGTACACGCTGGGTGTCAGATTCTCGGTGAGAAACCCATGTTTTATTTTTTAAACTTCTGAAGCAAGAAAAAGTGATCCTGGTAAAGCCACGGCTTTGTGCAGAGGACAACAAAGCAAAACCCAGGACAGAGCGCTATGCCTCAGCCCTGGCCACATGCAGAGTGGCTGCAAAGTGCCCTCCCGTGCAGCTCGGGAGGACGGCCCTGCCCCTTCCCCCTGGATGCCCAGACCCGGCGAAGGGCCAGACGAAGAGCCGCCGCAGGCCTGTCTGCCCATGTCCTCCCGCCCTGGGCTGTCCCAGCCTTCAGTCCTCTCCTCACCTAAGCCTTTGGATCTACCAACCAGTTCTGGGCTCAATCCTCCGACCCCGGCAGCCCTCGAGGGACAAAACGCTAGCATCTGCCTTTTACGGATACGAGGAAGCACAATGCAGAGGCGGCCCCGGCTCCACGCAGCCATGATGCCGCCCCACTGGCTCACGTGGGTCTCGGAAGGGCGCAGGCTTGCACTGGAGCCTCTCGTCTTCTCTAGGGTATCCGCCACGGACACGCAGGGCAGGACGGTGCCCGCATTCCCATGTGCCCTCACGGGGTTCTGGAACGCCAGGATAGACGTGCTCCTCCCCTGCAGGAGGGGGATATTCGCAAGGTGGGCCCTGAGTCACAGCCCAGCCCCTAAGGGCCCGGCGCCCAGGAGGACACGCGAGCAGAACAGGGAGCAACCACGACCCCACGTCCAGCCCCCCCCCTCCCCAGTGCCACAAATTTCAGGGGGTTTAGCCACACGGGGAAACCGCCTCACTTTCTAACACGATTGACAACTATTTCTGCTGTTCACCCCACCTACGAAAATAATGACACGCACAGTGTAACATTCAAAAGGGAGGCAAGAAGTAAGATCCAAAGACACACAATGCAATCCGTATTCACTCCGTGGCGCACACCCATCACACACAGACGCACGCTTTCCAAGGACCCACTGCTCACACCCAAAGCATTTGCTGTAAGTTTCCTTCACCCGCCCCTCCCTCAATGCGCCCCACCATCCGGGAAGGCGAGGCCGCGCGAGAGGCGAGGCCACAGCCTCTTCTCTTGTCTGGCCAATCTGCTACTGGAATCTGGAGTCCAGAGTTCTGACGGCGATGGGCCGGCGGCAGCGCCAGCAGAGGGCGCTGCTACAGGCGCGGTGGGTGCCTGGCCACCCGGCCCGACGAGGGCCAGAGCTGCTCACACAGTCCAAGGCACGGAGTCCCTACCACGTCCGTCCCCCCACGCTGTGGCGAGGTGACCGCCTGTCAGTGCCAAAAACCCACTCACATTTTTGGTCAAAAGTTGTAAAATTGATTCCTAAAGTTCAGTTTTCAACCATGAAATTGGTAGGGCCAAGAGCGGCTCATCCAGTGTTTTCCAAACTGGAAGTGACGGTGGAGGGTCATGAAGTTAATTTAAAACACACAGAGAAGGACACACTGCACCTTGTGAGGACGTGTGTCGCTCTGCGTCACTTCTGTTTTCAACACAAATATGGGTGCACACTCAACACGTGTGCAGAATTCTTTACAAACGTATTTCTTACTCTGGGTTCCAGTGGGCAGAAAGTTTGAAAACACTGATCTAACGTAATAGCCTTATTTGACAGATAATAAAATTGAGCCTCAAATGGTTAAAAGACTTACCCACAATTACACAGCCCATTACTGGCAAGTACTCAACCCTAACTGTTCTACATAAGATGTCTTTTTTATTTTACTTTATTTTTTTTAATTAATTTATTTGTTTATGCACCGGGTCTTAGTTGCAGCAGGTGTGCTCCTTCGTTGCAGCTCACCGGCTCTTTAGTTGTGACATACGAACTCTTAGTTGCGGCATGCATGTGGGATCTAGTTCTCTGACCAGGGATCGAACCCAGGCCCCCTGCATTGGGAGCTCAGAGTCTTAACCACTGCACCAGCAGGGAAGTCCCAAGATGTCTTTTTTAAAAAACATCTCCATTTTCTGTAATTCTTCAAGCCTCATTAAAAACCAGCATTTGTCTAAAACACAAAACGCAGGCATTCACACATTTTTCAGAGAACTGAGCAAAAACCGTCGAAACAATTTTTCCAAATGACTTGGCAAATCTGGGCTCTAAGGGTAAAATCACACAGCGGTTAGAAACCAGACACTGGTTTTTAATCCATATGAGATGAGACACATCTAACACAGGCAGATCCCACACAATGCCAGGCACCTGATGAGAGCTAACGTCCTCCTTGGTCACACCTCTTTACTTTCCCATCACAGAGCCTGAGCGTAGATGGGTCCAGATCACCAAGACAACAGAAAATCTCCCAGGACATCTAAGCTAACTGCCCCAAAGCCGTATTCTCATTAAATAATTATCAATAACAATTAAAGCATTATTAGATAATCTCTAACTCTGTAAGTATTTGTGACAGCCCTAAGAAAACACAAAAACCACAGGACATCTTGAGTTACCCTAATGGGTTATAAAATTAAATTAAATGGGCATGACAACTGTTTAGGAAGTAAGAGCAAATCAGAAATACTCAATCTGAAATGTCACTGTGGTTACTCTGAGGCAGCCGGGGCTGAAGGTCCCACTGATGCTCAGAAAGCATGTTTGCCTTGACTGACAACAAGGTCTCCACCTTCTCATCCGACTTCGAGCTCTCTGAGTATTCTTAAACGTGACCATAGTCTATCGGGCAAGCCCATCATCAAGTAATTTTAAAATTACCATGTATTTATCATCTGCTAGTGATTCCTGACAGATATACCCTCGTGGAGGTCTATTTTTACCAAAACATTCCAGTTACTTGGGGGGCAGGCATTCTCATGTCCCACATTAACAGAAATTATCTCAACTTGAAGAGAGAGAAACAACTAATGCTAAAATAAACAGTACTCAAGATTCAATAAATCATAAGTCAGTTACTCAAAATTACATGTCTCGAGGACAGTTCTGGGTAGAGAAAACCAAATTAAGAAATACTTTATCAAATGTCCTCTAGATGTGAAATACTGTGCTAGACTCTATATTTTAGGTAAATGCAGGCAACCTACTTTTCCTGACTAAAGTCTCAGGCCATATGATAAAAGTTACTCTCGATCACGTAACCTCAACCTCTCCCTTCATCCTTGTGGGTACTTTCCACACAAACCTACATATTTCCAAGTACCTCTACCGGTGACATAGAGGTCCCTGCATTTCTGGGTCTGGAAGGTTTGAGGGAGGGAAAAGGTTTCCTAAATCACATAGACCATAATAAACCAGTGAACCAGGGGCAGTCCTGTACATAAACTGTTGGTCGAACACTGGAGAAGCTGCTTATTTGTTCAAGCGGCAGATGGAGACCCAATTTTCCAATCTCTAAAATTGCTACCAGATCCTAGATTAGTCAATTACCCTTCATTTCACAGCAAGTAGCTATAATAAAATAATCCAAATAAAATTCTTGAATTCAGCTTTCCAGAAGCAAGAGTGTTGGTTTACATACAGATTGGGCAAACCAGAGTGGCTATCCCCTTCATCAGAGACTTTCTAGTGCGACTGAAGCGAAAGAACCAGCCTTGCAATTAGTCACGTAAAACCACAACCATATTCAGGAGTCAGTACAAAATCTAGCAACCCTATCATTTTTCAAGGTTTTACCAGTTTTTCCAGGCAAGCAGAGAAAGCTTAGGAAATAACCCAAACTAACATGCTCGCACTTAGAAAAGTCTGCCTCTTCTACAATGTTTAACCACTGTCAGAGGACCCTTAGACTTACCAACAATATATTCTCTCTTCCTTAAAGAAAGCAAAATCTGTTTTTCTTGCCTCAGACAACTGCAGTCCCACTCCCATATCCGCATCTTCCTCACTTTCCCTTCTACCCATCCCCCCAGATACCTGTAACAGGGGTCACGCTGTTTTCATTTTCCTCTCACTCTTCCTTTCCTTCACTGTAGCTCGTTAGCCTCACGAATCAATCAGGCTTGTTATCTCACCAAATCAAGGCGATAACTGAAGGATGATGCTTCTAACTCAAGACGAGATGACGATGCCTCGGCGCCTGCATCCCCAGCAGTCGTATGCTCTTACTTCTAACCTCTCTCACCTTTTCACAGGTCAATCTCATCAGAGGAACAAAGTCTACCATGAACCTTAGACATCTACACAGACACTCAAATCTAGGATCGGCCCTACCTCGCGGGGTGTGGTAGATACACATCCTGTCCCAAAGGCAGGCTTCTCTTGTTGCAGAGTTGATGGCCGGAGGCCACCCCGCTGGCAGAGCCTAGAACAACCGGGGTCAGAGGGTCCACCCACCAAGTCTGTGTCTTGAGGCAGTAGCTCTTTCTGTCTGAGCACTGGCCTTCCTGCCTGGGGGGCAGAATCTATAAAAAGCAACCCGGCTTCCCTCTGCTCTTTTCATCCCTCTACTAGAAGCCACACAGTTCAAAGAAGCACCTAGTCTCGCACAAAGAAAATCGTGCCCCACGTAACTGGGTTCCCGTCATTCTGACACAATAGAGACACTTGACTAAGATGCAGACCTTCCAAAGCACAGGGGCAGGGCAGCGTCTCCACTGAGGTCTCCAGAAGTCACCAACCCAGAGGAGCGGGGTTGCTGGTCCTCCCCACAGCTGCTCTCTGCAGCCCTCAGGGGCTGGGAAACTCCTTCCAGGAGCCCGTGAGGAGGGCCACCTCCCAGCACTGGCATACTTCTCACTTCCTATACTAGAAAGCTGTTGATGGAGAAAGCTGTTGATAGACCGTATTCTGCCTGCACACATCAGTTCGGTGCGCTTTATTTCCCTCCGGGCCGCATGCTGGCCGAG
This sequence comes from Neophocaena asiaeorientalis asiaeorientalis, assembly GCF_003031525.2. NCBI lineage: Eukaryota > Metazoa > Chordata > Mammalia > Artiodactyla > Phocoenidae > Neophocaena > Neophocaena asiaeorientalis. The sequence continues at coordinate 1,365,676 of NW_020175395.1, forward strand.
AATCACACGATGAAGAGGCAGCAGTGGGACTTCCAGGCCCTTCGTGGTCGAGATTATGAAAGAAGGGCTTTGACGAAGAACGCTCGGGCTGACTGTAATAGTTCTCCTTTTAGGACATTATTGTTGCCATGTGTTTGCTGCTGTCTGGAGCAATAAAACAGCTCTGAAATATTTGTCTGTGTCCTTCATGGACTCAGGAGTTTCCATAAGAGAAATCACTCGGAAAATTACAATATTGCTCCAAATAAAATATTAAAATAAAAAACCTGTTGAAATGTTGAGCTAAAATACTAAAGAATTATGACCGCAGATGTGATTTATGAGGATCTGAGGGCCCCAGCCTCACAAAGGCTTTTCCACCCCTGCGAGGCCACGTCTGGGACGGTTCCCCACACAACACAGACCTGCCAGCCACAGAGAACTGGTCTCGGGATCCCCGGATGCTCGGACAGAATAGATCAGGATGACAAGGGAGGGGCACTCTGTGATTACATCCTGAACAAAAGCACATTTAATAACCAAGAGCCAGCCTGCTTACAATTTTATCTATAGAAATTAAAATTATTTCTTTCTTCTGTATGAAAAATATAGGCACTTTTTCCTTCTTTACATCATCCTAACTGTAGATCGATCTCCTCCAGTCGAAGGATTTTGGCCCTGCAACTATAACAAGTTACCAGAAGTAATAATTACCTACAGGAGAGGAGGTTACTGCAACATTGGTGAAATAAATCATCTTTCGGTAGCTGTGAGTTCTCTTCAAACTTAACCTTAGTGGAAACCTTCTCACTAAGAAAATCTCCTACAGAAGACATTAACTTGCATTCAGACCCAGGATTTCATCTTTCACATTTAAGGACAGATTACTGATCCTCAGTACCCAGAAACTGCAGGCGTTCAATAACTGCGATGCAGCAGCACTTAACCACGTGTTCCCTGAGTGGCACTGCCTCTCCTCTGGAACAGAAAACAAGCTCCATGTCTTGAACTTTTAATGATCCCAAGACCTATCACAGTTCAACTCTTTGTTCTAAAATATTATCAACATCAAAGAAGCTGTTATTTTTGCCAAAATTTTAGATTGAGTGAAGTCTCTATAATCAAGGTAGATTATCTATGTTGCCCAAGTTTTGTGTCCTAGGATTCTTGTTGGCATTTCTGTATATACTCTGTTGACATATTTTGTTTATACAAGTAAGGTCTTTGTTTTTCCTAACCCCATGAGAGCTGAAAAAGGAACTTTGGACGTAACAACTAATTCAGTGTTTATCTGCTTTACTTGTCTGCGAAGTAATATAATCCATTCATACACCGGAATGGAGAAAAGAGAGGGGGTTAAAAAGGTCAAAAGGAGAAATAGAAGCTATAATAAAATGCTGTGGCATGGAGTATTAATTTTACAGATGAAAATGCTATGGAAGAAAAAGTCCAAGTGTCTTGCCAAGGTTACAAGGCTAAATTAGTGATAGTAGCGGGGTCAGGAGTTAAAAAACCCTGCAGTCGAGAGCAGAATGTGGAGGATACGGGAAGTGTTTTGTTAATGCTTCTAGAAGTGAACTAAGTGACTCATCTGCAAAAAGCAAGTCTGGCTAGAAGTTAACTTTTCTGTAAAAATGGCAACAACAGGAATCTGCCTGCCTGCACCATAGGGTCTGCATAAAGAAAAAGGGGGACAGATAACACATGGAAACGTCCTGCAAACCAAAGGGCACCAGTTGGGGTAGTGCTCCCCCCACCAACCTGCCCCTGCCTAACAGCTCAGGCCTTCTTGCAGCAAAGCCGTTACCTGCTTTCTCTTAGCCACCGATTCACTTGGCGAACGTTTATTGGATGACTGTATGCAGAAATCACTACATGAGGAGCCAGGGCCAACGGTAAAACAAAACAAAAGAACGCTCTCTTCAAAGAGCTTCTAGGGGACTTCCCTGGTGGCGCAGCGGATAAGACTCCGCGCTCCCAATGCAGGGGGCCTGGGTTCGATCCCTGGTCAGGGAATTAGATCCCGCACGCATGCCACAACTAAGAGTTTGCGTGCCGCAACTAAGACGCCCACGTGCTGCAACTAAGGAGCCCACCTACCGCAACTAAGACCTGGTGCAACCAAATAAATAAGTAAATATTAAAAAGAAAAAAACAAAAACCAAGAGCTTCTAGGTTAGTCTGAGGAATAGTAGCCTAGGATGCCATGAATCATGGGAGTAAAAGGCTCTCAACCAGGCCCCAGTTCCCAAGACCTCAGCCACCTTCATACAAGGAAGGAAGGTCTAGCTGTTGCCAGACCACAGGGAACTCAGATGGAATTTTCATCCAGAAACTACTGAAGGATTGCAAAAAGGGACTTAATTAGCCTGAACCTAGTTTACTATTGAATTTGGGAAGAAAAAATGAAATTAAAGTCAACTAGAAGGCTCTAACAACAGACTGTTTGTGAGATGGTAAAGAAGAACCTGTCCAGAGCAACAGCACCAGGAGCAAAACGCTGACGCTCAGAGGGTGGTATCCAGTGAGAACCCCGAGCCAGGGCAGAAACGAGGAAGGGAGAGTGGGCAGCAGGGAAGAGAGAAGAGGAGGGGGAAAGGAGAAGCGTGTACAAAGCACAGACAGAAGAGGAGATGCAGGAAGAAGGTCTCAGAAGAAATTTCTTTTCCTTGAGTGCCTGGTTATTTTCCACTATGTGCTGCTCATTGCCTTCATAAAGTCATTTGTGAGGCTGACTTGTGTGACCTTCCTCCAGAGTGGAATTTTGCTAGCTTCTGTCAGAAACCTAAGGGTTCTAAAAACTTGTGAATGCCTAAAACTAAATCCTGGGCTTACAGTTTTCTGGACGACCCAGGTGATGTGATTTTCGGATGACAATACACTCGAGGGCCTCCTCGGGGTTACACCTTCTCAGGAGTTTCCCTCCACTCAGCTCTGCTGAGACCGACGCAATTTTCCTGTGGAACCCTCTGGAGGTGGAACTAGGGCTTCCATCTAATTCATCCTAAGCCTAGCGATAGGCCCTTTGATTTCTGTCTCATCACATAAGACTGTCAAACTGAAGTTCCAGCTGGCCAAACAGACAGATGCTCTCAGGATTAAAACAGCCTGAACATGTGGCTTACCTCTCCTACTCTTCTGATAACTGCTTACAATCTTGTTCACTCTTCAATTATTTTAAGGAAATTTAAGATATTCTTTATCCTGTATTTTTAGTTGTTTTCAATAGAAGATTTAATCCAAACAGTCTAGCCTACCATATCGCTGGATATAGAACAAAACAATGAATTCAAATCTCTATATACAGAAAGTACTGTAGTGAACTAAGAAAACATCTGGTCCAAAATCTCCTGGAAATAAGAAGGAAACAAGTATAATACATTCCTATACTCAGGAAAAAAAATAAGTATTTACAAAACAGAGATTAACATAGTCACTCGATAGTTATAAACAAAACTATTTACCACTAAAAAACAAATTATTTTATTAGGCCAGCCGCCAGAAAATAAAGAGAGAGAAAATACTCCTAACAACGTACATCCCAAATGCCAAAACATCTCTTACATTCCAATGCAGCATTCAACCTGAATAAACAACAGACTTTAAAAACTCTTAAGTTTACAAAAATGACCTGTTTTACATTGCTTTCTAGGATTTCAATCACAAGCTAGAACAACAGAATCAAAAATCCTTGTTTCTCTATCTTAATTATAGTGGCATAAAACCCCAAAGTTTCTGGAATAGCATTTTGATTTATACTGATACTAGTTCAAATTAAAACAAATATTTTAAAATATTTGAACTCTTACGATAATGTTTATAATGGCATAAAATAATTTGAACAACTCCTCCACAACCAAAGTGGAATATACTTTAGAGTATCAAAGAAGGAGTTAGCTGAAGTTTCAAGGTCTCATCACTTATTAGTTCAAACTATCAGCCTAACAGAACTGAAAGGAAAAATGACACTATGTTCATTACGTGATTTAAGTATAAGGCACTGCCACGATAAACATTTGGACATTCCGAGCTTTCACAAAAGCACCCTCGCGTACAATATTAGCATTCATCCCTTTAGGGTGTACGGCGTGAGCTGCCTCCGGGGCTTTGTCTCATTCCGTTCTCACCGTGCTCTCCACTTGTGAGTGGCCACTAAATTGCTTCTAGGTTCATAGTATAGGAGACTTCATCATATCTAGCTGGAATTGCTTACTTTTAAAGTATGCTGACAGAGAGCCCAATGTGCTCTGAAATATCCTCACCAGATGTTTGGATGGATGGGAAACCAACACATATCAAAAGGTGACCCCCAAATACCACTAACTGTATAATACATCCTCATACATTTAACAAGTTCAGCTGACCAAAACACATGAAAACACCTCAGGGGAACTGAACTTAATTCTTACATTTTTCCATTGCTAGGTATTCAAATTCTATTCAGTTTTCCTTTTTCGCTTTTTTCCCCCCCTTTCACGATCTCCATAAATGTCAAGTCATAATGAGCTACAAGTACAGTTTAAATACATTTAATATGACTGGACAATGGGACAGTTGGATATCGTTAGCAAAATAGGCTTCACAATCTTGGTCTGAAAACTGGAAGTTTAGTCACTAGAACAAAGAAAATCGTAGACTTATTTCTTTCCGCACCAGCCAGGCCAAACCTAGCACAGAATATTTAATTCCAAGCATTATACTTTAGGAACGATAAAGACAAATGGTAGATGCTGGACAGATGAGAATCAGGACAGTCCTGGGACCTTGACCCTGACAGGAAGAGTGGCTCCAGGAAGTGGGTTGTGGCCCCCAGGAGGGAAGGCTGGACCCAGCTGGGGGAGGGGTGTCCCCGCGGGAATAATCGCCCTTTCCAAATTAAGAGAGGAGAAATGTGACAAAATAATTGGATTTGTTTTGCATGATTCCTAAGGAAAAAAATAGAAACAATGGATGTAAAACCAGCTACAGGGAGAGAGATTCTCAAATAGAACTGTCTGAGGATGAAACCACGCTCTCGGGGTACATGTGTGCTTCTCACCGAGTCACCTGAGCACCCCGTGCAGTCAGCCTCGGCTTGCGCTGCTCTCTCAGAACCAGTGCCCTTCTTTGTTTTTTTTTTTTTTTTTTCCTTTGCGATACACGGGCCTCTCACTGCTGTGGCCTCTCCCGTTGCGGAGCACAGGCTCCGGACGCGCAGGCTCAGCGGCCATGGCTCACGGGCCCAGCCGCTCTGCGGCATGTGGGATCTTCCCGGACCGGGGCACGAACCCGCGTCCCCTGCATCGACAGGTGGACTCTCAACCACTGCGCCACCAGGGAAGCCCCAGTGCCCTTCTTTGACCACCTGGCGGAATATGGCTTCAATCTTTCTAGCTCAAATGCGGCCCCCCTTCTGCAGTCTCCCCTGACACCGCCCTTTCTTCCAAACCGCCATCGTCTTTAGAATTAATCGTCCCTCATCCAAGATCACACACACTTTCCGTGTCCTTCTACAAAGGGATCACTCACACTTTAGTGTGGGAGCAGAGAGGGGGGCTACATCATCATCTTTCTAGGGGGAGGCACCTGGGCAGGGCCTGACATAGTTTTAGCGCCTGTCATGTTGTCGGCAATAAACGTGTTTTGAAATGCAGAGAAGAGCAAATACCAGACGCAGACTCAGGCTAGACGCCTTTTTTTTAAGACACTGAGAGTCTATAGTTGTAGGAAATGTAGAGACATGGTTACAGCCTCTTCCCAGTGAACACAGAAGATGTTCTACCACTGATACCCCCTATCAGTGAGCACGGAAGAAAGAGATTCTACAAACGTTCCCTTAAAATGAAATAGACTCAGAACCTGGTGTATTCCTCTGGAGAGTAGAAACAAAAAGGCCACCAAGAACTCCGTAGGTAGAAGTTGTGAATTTTAGACATTCCAGAAAAAAGAACAACTTTTAATTTAATGGCAATATAAGTGATATTCTAAATGAAGCAGAATGTTTGATGGATAAGGAAAGATATTGGAAGGCTGTCAGGAAATATAGAGAGGTGTGTGTATTAAGCCAATCCTTATGATTATACAAATTTATAGAACAAAAATTATTTATTATTCCACTTTCTGGGCTGTATTTTGAACTTGCCCATTGAAACATGCCAAAACTATGAAAGTAGGGCAAAGCAGGAAATCTATAGTCTCACCACCAACTCTGTTTCCAATGTTACCAGTCTTTCCAGATGTAACCAAATGGACTGAGAATTAAGTTCAAGCATATTTAGCCTCTGCTAGCCCTGTCAGGCATTTAGAAATCTCTGATTTAAAAAGAAAGTAGGTCTACAAGACCACAAAACATTTTTTTGTATTTAAAAGACAAAAAAAAAAAAAAAAAAAAACCTTGAAAAAATACAAATAAACAGACCGAAAACCTGGTTTTTGCATTATGTACTCTAGTTTTTGTAAAATAAGAAAGAAAAAATGATGAGAAAACAAAATCGTAGATTTGTCTTAAAACATAATGTCAAAGGTGTTTCATCTGGTCAGGAGAGATTCAACTAGTCCCCTAACAAGAGGGAGTAGTTAACGACTATAGTAGTACCTATTAGAGACAGTCAGGGAAAAGATCCAAACAAGTAAGAACAGTGCATGAGAGAGCACTTTAATTATAGTGTCCATATAAATGCAAAGTCATTCTGCATGATTCTTCAAGTTGAAAGACACGTAAGATTACAGTCACTGAAATGCTGCTTATTATTTTAAAAAGAATTATTTTATAACATTTTCATTCTAAAAATGACAGAAAATTGAATGCATATTATGAGTCCATGGAATTCAACAGACTAGAAAGAAAAACATTTAAAAAACACAGTAAAACATAGGTTCCAGTGTTAAGATTTTAAATAATTTTTTTTTATTTTTCAAACTTACTCTGATGTTGCTTTTGTAACTTGAAAACAAGATTTTATTTAAAAAATTTTTAATGACCTGGTATAATGGAAAAAAAGTGCTTAAGGGAGAAGACATTTCTCAAGAAACAATCCTGTGCTAATTCCCAACGATCTTCTGGCCTAGATAAAGTTCTTCATGATACCTTGTCAACAGGATAATCAGAGACAGGCCCTCTGAGAAAACAGGGAGATTCTAAATTGTCTAACTGACCCTCCCAAGGGGGCTAAAGGCCAACACTGACGCTCGTCTCTGGGGAACCTCCTGCTGGATGCACCAAGGGCTCTGCTCAAGTCTGTTCTGTTCAACATACACGTCAGGGAAGTGGACACAGGCTTGGAAAACACACTGAGTGCATTAGAAAGTGATAGAGCTAGAGACTGCAGCTATATCAACACTGTATCACTGAATAAAGCTTTCAATTTGCTTAATCACTACAGGCTGGAAAGATTTAACTTAGATCTATAAGATGGCAACTTAAATCTGAAGCCCTCCAAGAGGTCCAAATATTAAATTATAAAAGTAGGGCAGGGGGAGACACAGTTAATGGGCCAAACATCTGAGAGAAACTTGGGCATTTTAATTGCCACTCAACAGCACAGTACAACGGCCAATAAAGCAAGTAAGAGTTTAGTCTGCACAGAAGAGAAGATGGTGGCCCTGGGGTGCCATCCGCTTTACTAAATTTTACAAGGGACGTTAATGAAATAAGCACTCAGAGAAAACGGGGCAGATTTAAGGCTATATTCAACATTTGAAGCGTTAAGTTATGTAAGAAGAGGGGCAGACACCTCGGTGTAGTTTGGTGGTCTGGGCACAGCACGCACCAATGGCACAGAGGATGAAAGAAGCAGATTTGGGTTTGAGACAGTGACGTTTCTGACAAGCCTGGTGAAGACAATCGATCAGCTCAAGGCTGAGTGTCCAGACAGAAACACATGGAGGAGCTCATACCGGTCAGGGAGGCGACAGCAAAGATTCCTGCGCCACGCAAGAGACAAGAAGGACCACCTGTAAAATCCCACGATTCGTGAAGCCAGCTAAGGTACGGTACAGGCACAACTATGCCAACACTGAAGACAGATTTCTGCATGGAATTTTCTCATTAAAACTAAGACAATTGGTCATTTCCCCTGGTTTGGAATTCTGAAGCCGTGGACCAGCTGGCAACGCTCCCTCAAAGCACTGTACTCAGGCATCCAGCTTGACAAGGCAGCGCAGACGGCCGCACGTCGCACAGAGCACGCTTGACCCCGAGGTCCCTTCACCTCAGGCTGCACCTTTCAGGGGCCGCATCACACGGCCGCGGTGTCAGCGCCCTGACGCAAGCACACCTGGTCCTGGCCACGCTGCCACCCTCCGTCAGACAGTGTGTACCGCACCGGGCATCACACGTTCACCCAGCATGAAAACAAAAGTCATTGTACAAAGGAAAGAACTCAAATACCCAGCGGGCCACCAATTCGGCATCAACCTCAGCAGATACCGTCACGGGAAGAGTGTCTACAATTCCGTATTTCATTTCACTTAGATTTTGATATATGCACAAGAGTAAAATACGACACAAACCTATGTCTCAATACATCTAAATGAACTCTTCAACAGGTAAAAAATAAAAGAATTTTAAGTGGTAGGAAAGAATTGTGTCATAGTGTTTAGTTAGCAAAGCTTAGCCTTTCCCAATGGTACGGTACATAAAATAAATAATAATGCCTCTGAAAGTCAGTGGTGTCTTGGATTCAATGAAATACAACGTGTTTCTTGCAAATTTGGTGTGTATTTTAGACTACATAGCCCTTTATTTGTACTCTATCTGTAACAGAATGGAATTCTAGAATTGTGGAGTTGGAAGGAACCTTGGCGATCACTTGGTCTAAGTCAATCTAGTATGTGAATCCTTTCAACAATATATAGTGGATGACAACTTCCAAAGAAGCTGAAAGATTCCCATCAATTGTGGAACCTATCAGAGAAAGCATGCAATCCACAAGAGGATTTCTCAAGCAAATCACATAAAGCACCCCCCAAAAAAGGTCTGACCTAAGAAAATTAAGATTTATGTTCAGTGAAGGACGCCACGAAGTTAGCACAGAAGTGACAAACTGGAATAATGTATTTGCAACATATTTAACTGATAAAAGATTTATAGGAATTCCCATAAATCAGCAATAAAAATGGTAGAAGAACTGAATGGACAAAGAATAGGAAAAGGCATTTCACAGAAAGGAACACCAGGATATCTAATGGCCACATAAAGAGTTCATCCCTGTTATCAATCAGAGATACAGCTATGACATTATATAACTGTCCTCTAATTTACAGGATAAAAGTATAGATTTTAGTATTTGGTAAAGTGGCACAGAAAGTCTATTAAAAAGAATCCCACATGAATCATTTTATGAAGTAAATTTTCATTTTACAGTTTAAAGCGGTAATCCTATTTGTTTTCTAAATTAAGGTTTATACACATCAGCTTGTTTTGAAGCAGCATAATACCTTTACAGAGAAAGTATATTTTATGATTTCCAAATAAATATACATATATATCTCGTTTCTTTTACTACTAGAATTTCCTTGTTTTAGAAAACACAACAAACTCGTAAACCTGAGCACAGTTTAAGCACAACCCAGTAGGGGAAATATTCACTGTCTGTTTCACAAATAAAAATCTTAATGTTAACTGATGCAGTGCAAATCACTCCATCAATGGTTTGCCATTTTAAGGAAAATGACAGGTTGGGTGACAGGTATTACTAGGTCAAATGCAATTCAAATCACTAAGGACAACATATGGTTAGTTCTAGAAAATATTTCAGCAGGCTCTCAGGCTATGAAGGTCGTATATTGCTCACTGCTTCCAGGACTAAGCAAAAGAAAGGGGGGAAAATAATTCTCACCAGCCTGGGAAAAGTAAAAACATCTTCGACCTGCGTCAAACAAGGAGGTTCCCAATTCAAACAGATGGATATCAGTTCTGAAGTACAGTTATGTCATGAAAATCCCCAGCAAGTCACACGATACTGCCAAAAAAGCCAACACCCGCGGGTACTTTAGTTGTGTGTATACACACATCCAGAGACCACTTCAGTTGGCGAGTGTAGGTTTCATATTTTAAAATGTCCATATATTTAAGAGTCAAAGAATAAGTTTTTTGTCTTTTTCCAAAAAGACAGCTTCTGAAGAAAGACATATATCGTGTGCATACTGACGGGCAATATGAATCTCCTTCACAGGTTTCATCTTAATGTTACCACGCTGTGTACAATACACAGAAAACAATGCTCTTTGAAAGGAAAAGGAAAAGGAAACATAAACTCTGCAAGTTTGCAAGTTGAAGGTAACACATGAGCGCAAGAACTGCAAGAACGTCCAGAAGCCCAAAGAGGCTGCCCCAGACCATGGGATGTTTGGAGTCTGGAGACTTTGTGTTTTCCTACTTTAGTATCATATGTAAGTGGACACACAACTCCCCAGAGAATAACGTCTGGCCTATTGTTTCTGAGGGCGAGCAAAACAGATGGTTCTAGTCAAAGTGCTTCCCTAGCCCCCGCCTCACCCGCTATCTGCTGAGGGTGGTGGCACGGCGGTGGCCGGAGGGAGATGGATGCTGCTGGGGAGGGAAGGGGGGTTTAAATCAAAACGGACAGGTAGAGCAGTGAGGGGTGGATGGAATGTAAATTATGTTTGGCTTTAAATATCAGAGTTTTAATGTTTTATTAGTAATAAATCCACCTTCTCCCCCCTTAAACTGCTGTCACAACATGTATTAGTGGCCCCTGACAAATGCTTGAAATCTCTGCCATCATTATTACACAGGAAAGGCTTTGAAAGAATTCCAAGCAATCCATCCATGTCGTACTTTGACAAAGCAAGTGAAAGGCAAATGGGTAGAGAAGATTTAGCTCTGGAGAAGGAGTAAGAAAGCCTTAACTCTAGCCCTGGTTCTGCCCCTCAAAACCTAGCGGGCGGACCCAAGTCAAGGAGCTGAATTTCTTTGAGATTCAGTTATCTGGTACGTAAAATGAAGGAATTAGACCCTCCAGTTATATAAGAAAGTAGCCAGCGGTCTAGATGGCTAGGGTGGCGACAACAAAAGAACTGTCAAATAGATACCATGTTGCCAATAATTACACTCCATAATTAATTTTCAAGTATTTTCTAATTAGTGCCACAACTTGAGAAGAAAAAAAACCCTTCAACAAGCTACCAAAAGATGAGAAAACACTGTATAAAGCTGATTAAATATTTTCTTATGTTAGTAAAACCAAATAAGCTAGGATGACATTTTTTAAATTACACATAAGTTATTTTAATAATTGCTCTTCAAATAATGAAAATTTAGTCACAAAGAAAGTAATCTATTTAAAAATTGTAAAGCTTTTATTGCAGCTAGCAAAAGACAAGGAACAATCTAAGAATTCGTATGTAATTTATAACTTCAACTAGAAACAAATTCTTAAATACTTATAGTAATTGCACAGAAGAAAGGTGGGGAAAAGTATTTACATGATTATTTGAGTTACACTTACAGAAATCCCTGCACAAAACTTTTAAGATTTCCACAAGTCATATAAGGAAAAGCTCAGAGTAATTATTTTAGGAATGACCTAATTGGGGTTAAAATACTAATAAGACGGATAATAAGCTTCAAAAACCAAGCTAAAAACAAGTTTGCCACCTCGAACACATGAAACGTCACTAAATGGAAAAGGAATCTGGATGACTTAAAAATAATTGAACCTCTGCTAGTTATAATGTTGGAATCTTTCACTTGGGAATACAATAAATACAATCACAGCTAAGAAGAAAAGACGTGTTTTTATTAGTATGAGCTATCTTTCTCTGACATTTATAAACCCTAGGAATAAATGACAGTTCCTTTTCAAATAAAATATGAACAACAACAAAAAAATCTTGGAAATTAAAACATTTAATTTTGGTTTTTTCTGCCAGATGATGAATTCAGGCTGTGCTAGTAAAATTATAATGTTGGCTTTTAAAAATATATTTTTTAAACTTTCACTTTTTGTTTTCTAAAATCATTGTCTATATTTAACCACTACATTTCTCATTATAAACTCCCACTTAGCGTATATTTAGTAGAGTTGCCAATACGGATGTGACAAACTCATTATCCCACAAATCAAACATCTAGTTTCCACTCTTTTGCATTACATTTTTTAAAAGGTAGAAGTCTACTCTAGATTAGGGTTTCAAATATTTCTTGAGAAAACCATTTATACTAAAATCTGTCCACTGATTCTTCCCTAAAAGTACGGTTTTGAAAAGAGACTGAACTTTTCATCCTTAGCTTTTATTACACTTACGTTTACATTAGACAAGACACACGATTTACATTGATAAGCATAACACTACTGCAAAAAACAAATCATGTCATCACTGAATTTTAGGGTGGAAGAGACCTCAGAGAGCAGCTGACCTAACCCTTCCTTCCCAAAGACTCACCCCCCATTTTACAGATGTGGAAACTGAGGCCCAGAGAAGCTGCACGTTTCATTCATGAGTTTTGCTTTGCAAGACTAAAAAGGCTCTGGCTAGTCTAATTCCTTCTATTTCTTCTCATGAAGAAAAAATATCCTGTGCTGGTATTTAGAATGCTTTACATTTCAATATACTGATCACACACATAAGATCAATGAGGCTTCAATCATACAGTAATTATATAATTAAAACTGGGTTAAATAAATACATATCTATAAATTTTTCAATATAGTGAAATCCTTAGTTATCTTTTAGATTTATCACAAATTTCTAAGAGATAAACAACTCACAAATTTTCAGACATCAGCCACATTTAAATATGTTTTCTTAATGTCTTAATTGTTCCAACAATCAATATTTTCATCATTATAGCGATGTTTCATGAACATATCTGTATACGCAACGAACTATCTTAATTTTATGAAGCTCTGTTCATAAAGGTCTAAAATCACAATACAATTTAAGTGAAGTACAGACTATTCATAAGGGATTTGACAGGTGACAACACAACATACGTCTTTAGTTTAACACAGATGGAAGACTGCAAATAAGAAGTCAATAACAGCAACAAAATCTGCATAACCGAGAAATCATGATACTACAGAGCGCGTCAGGTCACAGAGCGAATATTAAACAAACCAACATGTGATTGGAACACTACACGAATGTCGTGTGCTAACATCTGGAATTAAGATCTACTGCAGGGGAGAAAATGAGGTGCCCCTGAAAGTAAAGGTAAGCATTAAATCTCTGCACTTCGTTGTTTTACACGGAGAAATGAAATTCTTATCTCGTTAAAAATTCTCATTTGTATCAGTAATGGCAAGACAATGAGTAAGCTGAGTCAAAACTCTTTGTAAACTTACATTTTATTATTAAAGAAGACAAAATTAACCTGCAATGTTTCTATTAAATATTTCATGAGCATATGAGCTGACATTGAGATTTTTTTTTTTAATGTGACACTGTTCGTGTCAAAACTTTACTGCAATGTGTTTACTGAAAGCACTAAATGTAATTTATGCTATATGTAAAGAACGAATTTTCACGGTGTGCCATTTAAAATCTTTGACCAGATAACTGCGAAACCAAGATGTTTATGTTGCCAGTTAAAATACATCTTTTCCCAAATGATATATCTATAAATTCTTTCAGAATTAGGATGGCAGAACACATATGAAAAAAAGAAAAAGAAGATTCAACGAAGCTTGTCAAAAGAGAAAACTTGAGAAAAAAATGACAAGCTAATATTTCACACTTTAGAGACTTTTTAAACCGTGTTTTATGGATTAGTCTCTGGACCCTGTGCCAATAAAGCTGCACCACCAAGACTCATCAACATAAAAGATGTTCAGCTTGAGAAGTAGAGTCCTCAAGAGGAAACCGAGAGAATGAAGCAGGCAGAGAGAGACAGAGAACTAGAGACATCAAATCCATGTGGAATCATTCCCCAAAGAATACAAACGACCGGCAATACAATTATGAACGTGAGTAAGTGTTCAATCCAAAAATACAGATGCAACCTGTAAAAGAGAAAAAAGGAATTTTTAAAAGGATAAATTTGGGGCCAAAGGTGGACTTCAGGCATTTATATGAAATTAACTAAATTTTCCACTGATTATTACTACTTCACGAAAAACAATGGTCACACGAGAAAGTAGGCTTTGGGATCACAATCCCTCCTGTCTAACATACAAATAATTTTAGAATATTTACATATTTCAAAATATTTTTATCAAATTTTTTTAAAGCACAATTTGGGCATAGTTAGAATGAAAAGCTAAGAATTAAAAGAACAAATATTTTGACAGTATAATCCTAAATAATAGAGTGTACTCTATTTTACTGATCAACTAGAATGCTACCTAACTGATTACATGGAAGGTAACACAATTAAAAAAAAGAAATACTCAAGAGAAGCATTACATAAGCTATCATTATATTATAGTACAAATTTTCAAATATCTAAGATTTTGTAAGATTCATTTTACAAATGTAAAGCCATCACAAGTCACAATTAGTTATAAGATGCCAATAAAATCTTGAAAGACCTCTATAACTCACATAAAATCTGTTTCTCAGTTTTAAAGTGCATTAAAAATTATTTATAAAGTGCATCCTTCCTAAAATCCATTTAAAAGGTTGTAAGCAAACTGAAAATGTTTTAATTATTCTACATTTAATTATTTGTGTAAAATAGTCACAACATTTTATCAAGGAAAACTGATGTGCTGATGCTAACATGAAGAAAATCAGTATATTAGTTTGAAAACAATGTCCTTCTGTGAAATTTGCCTACTCTAGACATGGTTCTTTCAAATCAAGCAGTTGGAGGAAGTGGTGTTGCAATATTGTCCTTTTTTTTGAAAAAGGTCGCATAAATAATCTGCAACGTGCTCTTCCACTAAGAAAAAGCACATGGTCTAAATCTAATGATGACCAAAGAGGGACAAAACGTATAAAAGGAAAAGTATACAGGCACCTGCAAAACACACTATGTTCTGGCTAAAAGTTGTTTTCAAACAGCACATGTCAACCTAAAACAAATGATATATATGTCATTCTAAATCTAAAACACATATAACTGATATTTTGATAATGCTGTATGAAGAAATTTATATATAATTGTCACTAATTCAAACAACGCAGGCTTTGATTTTAAGAATTATATGATGGTGAAAGTTCATCTTATAAAATGCTGTTTAATTAATTAAATTGAAAGCTCACAAAATTATAAAACAATTACATGTTTAGGATCAAAGTCAAATTTGGATTATTTCAAACCTTTCTTGGTTCTTGTATTTACACAGCCCACACTACTAAAAAACTGAGAGTAACACAGACCTAGCTGTGCAGACAAACTGAGGTTAACACAATAGCTTACTTAAACCAGAGAAACAGCACACGTGTAAGTATGTATCTTCTTTTCTACTGATCTGTGACAGGGCAGACCCACTCCATCACTAACAAGTAACCCACGGCAGCAGGGATATGTCTTCTGCCTCGTTAAGTGACACCGAGGCCCAGGGCAGCGGTGGGACTGGCCCTGGCAGCCGCAGCCCTTCCCGCCGTGCAGCAGCTACAGTCAAGTAAGCCTTTGTGAAGTCTGAGAAATAAATAATATTCGGTGTCATTTTTTGAACCCAGAAATGAGGTAAGGGGCTGTTAAGATATCAAATTTACTAAGAAAATAATTATGTGAGAAATAAGTTGCTGTCACAGGAGAGACTTGCCAGGCGCTGCATCTGAGCAAGTGGTTAGACACACCTTTGGAATCAGTTTTGTGACACAGAGGCTGGTCTGCGGTACTAAAGCGCGTGAGAGCAGATCGGAAGAAGCTGAAGAGCAGGGGAGCGTCTTCCTGAAGAGCCGCAGCATCACCTCGAGGAAGTAAGCCTTACGAGGCTCCCGAGGAGTCGATGCTGACCTGATCCTCCGGTTCAGGACATGTTACAAACTGCTCTTTTATAACCTGCTTCCATACCTCACGTTTCTAATAAACATGATTTTACTTTATTAGATCCTCATGCCTGTGCTCTCACCAAATCCAAACCTGAAACTTGAAAACTACCTTGGATATTTGTGGGCAGCCACAGAAGGGTCCTCAGAAGCAGACGCATATTAAATATTAATTATAATGACGACTGCCACCTTTTATGGTGATGATGTCATTATTTAGGAATGCTAATTAAGACATTAAATGACTTGCTAATTGCAAACGCATTCTGAAGGAATCTCTTTGTCCTTGTACGTTGAATAGCAAATCCAGCGTGGGGACCAGACCATAACAGACCGCAGTTCTATTTTCTAAAATGCTGACATTTGAGCAAATGTTCCCATGGAATGTTTGCCTGCTTCGTGGACTGACATTTCCTCCTGGCAACTGGCTTAAGTGAGAAGGCGGGGTCCAGGCCAAGCCCCGCAGCCTGCAGGCAGCGGGCCATCACTCGCCGCCGCAACTGTGTCCGGTTTCTCTCTTGCTTCCCCCTTGCCCCTCCGCCCCCCGGCCCTCTGTCGCCTCTGGATTTTGACACGCATATTATCTTAGCTGATTTCTATCATCTTACGGGACTGGGTGACATACCTTCAAAGATTAAGCTTTCCCACCTGGGATTTGTCCAGAAATTCAGTGTATTACAGCTTCTCACAGCCTTCTTCATTCTCCTACACTCTTGTGTTATCAACAGTGGCTTTCTTTCCTATTTTATGTTTAACTACAGGACACAGGCGGCCACGCTGATAGAAGTCGGTTTACGCTGTCACTCACCTCTGTTCTAACTGCCAGGCTGACTTCCGCCGTCTGTAGCGCTCTGCTGCCATCTATACGTAGAAAAGGGTAGATGACAAGGGAAGCTTCAGGAGTAATTTGCTTCCCCACAAAAAAGCTTCCCTGGAAGCTTAGAAGGAATTTCTGTTTATTTATCTGTGAAGCAACTTTCGGAAGATTACTGAAGATGCGTTATTTAACACAGACCAAAACCAACTGTCCATTATTGCGGTGGATACATTTTAGTGAATATGGCCACTTCTAGAGTTATGACTGAAAAAGAAGAGGCAACAAGAAGTTAAAGTTTTAAGTCACTTAAATAATTACAATAAAAATAATTGTGCAAAACTGCAATCTAAATATCTTGCCAAATACGATCAAATGATCACTTTCATAATATTTAATATAAGGTAAATGTAAAGAAACAGGATTAAAAAAAGATCTACTCACATTATTTAAACTACCAAAAACTCAAATACTGTGGTTTGATAATCACCTAGTCTCTGTCAAATGCTCAAATGCTGCCTTTCTAAGGAAGACAGAGAAACGTGTCAGAACCCTAGAGCCCTCAGCCTTCCCTGTGGTGCAGATTACGCTGAACCGTGCAGACAAATGTCAGCGTCAAAAAAGCACACAAACAAGAAAAACACTCCGGGGTGGGCCATACAGGAACCTTAAGCAAAACAAACCAAAAACCACAGAAAACCCTTCCTGTTTCCTCTGCTAAAACCGCTGAAGAACAATTAATAATTAATCTACTTGGTAAAGGCAGAGATCGATATTTCCAATCTGGACTAATCAGGTGTGTCAACAGTCCTAGAGAACACTCCTTAAAGGTTTATTTTGTCAACACTACTAATTTCTAAAAGACTTTTTACTGTTAAAATAACTGGCACCAATGAGATGTACGGGGGTGGGAAGGGAAAGGACTCGGGAGAGGCTGTACCCTGATATAGCGAACAAAATGTAGAGCGCACCCTGGGTGTTCCCCTCCACCGACCTGCCATTCACAGAAAGTTCAGGACTGCTATCAGTGCAACGCTTGCCACCCAGCAAACACCCTATTTTAATCATCGACACTATGACTGTATACAAGTTGAGCTCATCACTGAAAATTCAACATTTTCTAAGGAACTGTCAGTCCAAGTGATTCTAATGACAAACTTAACATAGTTTAACAAGCCAAACCAAGCCTTTATGCACATTTATTCATAAATAGAGCAAATTTCAATTCATCATGAATGATTTTTTAATTAACATCCCTAAACAACATATACTTCATGTGAATATTACTAGAAGGCTATCATAATGAAACCTACTAATCTTTGATGCTAGACATTTTTCAAAACTGGAAATCTAAATTAAATAAATCTTCATACAATTTATTATTTGCTGGCACTGGTAAGGTATCCAATTAATGATTTACAGTAGAAATATATAAAAAAGATATTACACATTAAATTTCTTTGAAATAGAAAAGGTTCCACTTTATCTTACTATATATATGTACCAACTTCAAGGATCCAACTTTAACAAAGAGAATTCTACAAATTCCATTTGTACTAAAAGGATAAAGTAGAAATCTTGTTCGATACCAAGCTCTATGTGATGTTTCAAAGGAACAGTTAAGTTTAAATTCTTAGTTTTACATACTCTTCTTTTTGGGGGGAGGGGGACAGATCCATTATCTATGGTATTAAACTAGGTATTATTTATGTCTACATCTTAATTTATGCAAATTATGTATTCTAATCTAATTGGGAATCCAAAAACAGTTCTCCATTCATCAATAAAAGTCCAAAACAAAATGTTTCACTCAGTACCTTCACTGACTTACTACCGGTTTACTATTTGTGTTTATAGATATGTCTAGAAATTAATGTTAAGATAAACATGTACATTTAGCTATTTGCATTAATTTTGGTTTAATTGTGCAAAGCTAAAATAATACTTTGGATTTTATTTAGTAAACAAGTCACTATTGTAAGTGAATTAAGAGTACCAAACCCAACAAACATACCTTTGTGTGGTCCACTAATTATAAGAAAAATTCCAAACACTATTAGCTGTTACTAAAATCACAGTACCACCCAGAGCTAATAAAACAGAACAATCTGTTTGAACAGGAGAGGAGAGCTTTCATAGTGTTCTCTCTCATATAAATTCTTAATGGAGTAGGAAGGACTTTTAAGTGGCTTTAAATTTGAATTCGACTGCTCAAATCTGTAACAGGCTTCCAAGGAGAATCTGAGCGGATGACACACAGGGACCTGCCCGCAATGCGCCCGTCCGGCTCGACCCTCATGAATAGAAGATAAAGACGCTCAGTGTCTTCCTAAGAACCACAGGAACCCATCAGCCATATTCACGTTGGTGGGGTTCATGCACCGCCAGCACAAAAGTTAAATCGTAAAGTGAAAAAGGCTTTTTCTGTGTGCTGCAGCTCCACCTTGTAACAAACCAAAGAGGTTTGCAAATGTATTAAATATCACAGGGACGGAGCCGCACAGGTGACGGACAACAGGATCCATCAGAAAGAAATGAAGACTGGAGAACGAAGGCAGAAAAACACAACTTCACTGGAGCCCAGGGGTGCCCAGGCCACCGCTCTGTTCACCTGACCCTCCACCCGTCGAGGAGCTCATCACTTTCCCAGAAACAGACACCCGGCATGCAGTCCACATGGACGCCAGGCCTACCTGCAAACACACCGCAACCATCCTCGGGTTCTAACAGCCGCACTCACTGCTCTTTACCAAGTAAAGCCCTCCTGCCCGGGAAGTACCTTCACAACTTCAATGTTAACAAGTTGGTAACACACTAGAGTGATTTTACGTTGCTCTAAGCACATACGAGAATTATATACGAATATATAAAAATTAATTTTAGACCTCATAAAATACATAAGGCTGTATCAATTTACACATCTACCAAGCAAAATAAGTTATCTTCAGAGACCCAATATGGAGTTATATTTTGCCTATGCTAAAATGTGGACAAAAATGTATTTGCAGTACTAAAGCAGAAGCATTTATTTTTCAATCTTAGAAAATAGGTTAATTGACAGTTAACTGATTTGGCAATTTTTTGTTTGTTTGATTTAGTATACTAATAAGAACAAATGACTTTTTCTAGTTATCAAGCTATTGGTTCTTCCGATCCCATAGGAGCAAGTGTCGTTGGTCTCCCATAGCCTTTAGGGAAGCGCACACAGCGGCACAGCGCTCAATATAAGAGCCATGCATCGAATTGAACTACCGTGACCGAAAAGGCTGTGGTTATCCCTGAGGAGTCGGTCCTCTGGGTTTCGTTTTAGCATCGCTGACAGGCTACCATCACACCCTGCGGGGCTGGATTTGGGGGCCTTCCAGCTACGCAAACACTGGTCCTTTGGGTTCGTCCTAACCGGGTCCCTCCAGAAAGAAAACACAAAGCTCTTAACTCAGACCTCCTGCACTGTGGTCAGTGGCGGGAGTGACAAGGGAGGTGAGCCTGGGCCCACCAGGGCCCTGTGCTGCCTGCCCCGCTCCGCCCTGGTCTTCTCAGACCGGCCCTCTGACGGGCACAAGGCACCGTCCGACAAGGTCCCAAATGCAGGCTCCGGGCGGCACTTTGTGAAACAGGGGCTGGGCAGGCTCATCGACCTCTTCCACCTCAGAATTCTGTGGCCCATTTAGTAAGAAACAAGGGTCTGAAACATCATTTTTCTCTTCTTAGTATGCCATAACAGGTGAGCGTTTCAGCGGCAGGAACTGCGGACATCTGAGTGAGGAAGACATGCTTGCACAGAGTTCCCAGCAGCAGTGCGGCACAGGGCAGGCCCCCCACGGGCAGCAGCGCCGGTGCCCTGCAGCCACTCGCTGCCGCCTTGGCCTCACGTCAGCCTCAGCGAGGAGCAGAGAGCACCTGGATCAGAGGGCAGAGCAGCCCACGTGCGCCCCTGACCCCCGGCGGCACTGCCGCCCTGGGGCTGGACCGGCCCCCTTCCCAGGGGGGTGACTGCTGCGCACCGGACGGTAGGAGGGCCTTACTGAGGAGCTGACACCTGAGCACAGGCAGGGAGCAATTAGAGACCAAGACCATGAATACCAAGGACAGAGCGGCACCATGGAAGCAAGGGCAGAGGCCCACAGGGAAGCATGTCTTGGGACCCGCAAGACGAGGTGCCCACCCGTTTCACAGGTGACGAATGGGGCCTGCAGGTGACGCGAGCTGAAGCCAGCATGCAGGGCCTGGGTCTGCGTCCTGGGCATCCTGACGTGGGAGGCCCTGCCTGTGCTCCAGTGCCCACGGACACCTCCTTCCCTCTGGCCCCAGGACACAGGCTTCTGCTCTGAAGCTCTTCACACAGCAGTTTGCACACGTGAGCTGCCACATAGAGTGCAGGGGGCACGACGGGCTCCGGTGCAACCAGGCGGGAAGGGCTGGGCCTGGCCCAGCCTGAGGTCGCCCTGACAGCCCCTCCCCAACGGCGAGAAAGATGCCCCCGGCCCCTCCTCACTGCCCTGCTCTTCTCACACTCCCTGCCGGCTGGCCAGGCTCCGAAATAAATACGTGGGGGAGCAAGGCCCAGGAGAACAGTCCTCCATGCTGTCTGTGGGGCCCGACCCTCCTGCACCTGCACAGCAAAGGCCACACTGGTGCTTCTGTTCTGTTCCAGAACTGGGTGAGTCAGGCACGAAGCACACGTCCCCCCAGGCACCTGCCCTGCCCCGTAACGCAGTCGTCCCAGTGCACCCCGTCACCCCCTGGTTAGAGCAGCCCCAGGAGGTGTGGGCTTCCTCCCTATAAATAGGAGACAAATGGTGGGGGGGCTAGGAGCAGCCAGGAAAAAGCCACTGGAGAGGGCACTTCTGTCTCTCAGGAGATTACACCGCACGGTCCCCTCCCCAGGGCCCCATCTCTCCCCCAGCTTCACTCCCTGCACTGGCTTCTCTGACTCCCGGATGCTGAGGCGCTGCCTGGCCACCCCGCCAGCCACTTGGCTCACAATCAGCTCCGCTTCCTGCCCTGCCTCCTGGGCTGGAAGCCCCACCAGGAAGACAATTAGACTCGGCCCCTCTGCTCCCAATACTCAGATCCGCTAGCCGGTCCCGCACAGCTGGACAAGGAAATCCTGCCCCGCACGCCGCCTGCCCCAGGTACCTTCTGGGCACGTAGGCCTCCTGGCTGTCGTGAGACAAAATCAAACAAATGACCCACAGAGAGTCGAAAAGGAGATAATGAAGATAATTCAAGAGTTAGAAAACAAATGACACGGAGGGAGTTATTCAGTTTCAATGACAGAAAGTCAAAGAAAGACTTAATAACGGTCTTGAACACTGAGAAGGGATTTGAAAATCGTTCCCAAAACTAAAAAAAGAAGAGCAAATGACTTTCTGTCTCCACAAAAGACACAAGGAAAAGAAAAAAGCTTAAGAAGAAACTTAGGTATGTGGGGAAAGTTCTTAAGGTGAGGACTATTTTACATGAGAATTATTACCAATGGAGATCATCATTTTCTTCGATGGTCTTTAGAACAAGCTGCCGAATACGCGGGTCTGAGTTTTGATCCTGGATCGGCCGGTCACCCGGCGTGTGACTCAGAGCAGCAGGTGGCCCCGCTCATAAAATGAAAATCATATTAAATTACTTCTAAAGTTCCTTTTAGCTCTACATTTCATGATTGCATCATTTTCATTTTTAAAAAATAGTCAAGGCAATTCCAACACGACATTGTGAGACCAAAGGGTCATACTGGGCTAGATTTCCTGTAGGCAGTTCTCGTCCAACAGTATGACTTCAAGAATGAAGTATGATTATCAAAGAAGCTGTGAGGAATGGTGGAAAACTCCAAAGTCACGACAGTAATGAATGCTGAACAGATAAGAAATTTCGGACAGAAATTAATGAAAAATATTATTTACACAGTAAAAAGTTTAAAAGAACAATAAAGCAGGCTCCTAAAACATTTCCTCATCAAAATGGGCAGGACTATGTATATTGGATAATTTGTTCCTAGTTGGGTGATGTCACCACACTAGGTTTAACTACTTTCAATAACTAGTACATTTCAGTCGTCTCTCACTTTCTCCTACATAAGATCAAATCAGCCTCTCAATGACCTACACTTCATGAGTCATAATTTTTCTGTTTATGATTCAGAAAAATGTCTTCAGTCAGTATTTCCCAGACTGCTGTGGGTTTATTCCAAGAACCAATTTCATCTTCATTGGTTTCCTACAGGAAACCAGACCAACTTCCTATTATTTTATTTTCCTTACTTTTAGCATACCATAGCCCACATCAAATTAACTGGAAGTGAGAGTGATAGAAGGCTCTATTCTGCACAAAGAGAGGCCAACACAAACAATGCCTGGTCTAGAAGTCACGAATTCAAAATGAAATGCAACGTGTGCTAATATTAGAGCTTTCTTTCAAACGAGCTCCAAACCAAATAAGAAGAAACATATTTTAATTAACTTCTTACAAACATTCCACTGTCAGAAAGAACTTTTGTTTAAAAAGTACTGTCTATGAATACAATAAAAGCTACAAAGCTGATTAATACAGAGAAATTAATTATAAGGAACAAAATACGTGTTCTCCATCCTAACCCCCTCACGAGCTGCTGGGAGAACAGGTAGGCAGCTGAAGGCCAACACACAGAGCTGTGGAGGGGTGGGCAGGGGCACAGCCCCCCCCCCCGAGCCAGCCGCAGTCTGCTGTCACCAGCTGTCCTTCCCAGCCAGCCCCTCCCCACACCCACTCTTTCCACCGCTAAGAACCCATCTGACATCAGACCGCACAGGAAGAGGGGCATGGGACACGGGCTTTCCAAAGACACTCTGACGGTGGCTTGCACTCACACTTCTCCTCAAGAGCGCTAGGAGTACCTGGGAAGTACGCGTTCTCACTGACTACACGCTGCTCGGAAAAAGAGTTCTGAATGTGGAGAATTCTGGTATAAACATGTATCAGATTCTTCTTAGATTCTTTCCACTCTCAGCTTTACAAGCTCACATAGTCATTAGCTGGCAAGGAATTTATACCAAATTCAAAAGCTGATGCATTTAAGGAAGAATGCATTTAAGGCGCATATTACACACAGATAAACAAGAAACCAGAAACATTAGCACAGCGGTTCTCAAACTGAAGCCCCCACACCAGGGTCAGCATCTCCTGGACACATCCTGGGAAAGGAAGACCTCACGAATCAGACAGGCTGCTGGGCAAGGCAGGACTTTCCTAGGAAAGAATCCACTCAATTTACAACCCTTCATAACCCCTGACTTCTACGCCCCTCGCCTTCCGGATAATTCCTCTACCGCATCGCTGAAGTGCTCTCCCTAAAAGCCCCAAACCACCCCCACCCTCACCACAAAGGCCACGACACCCACCTGCTCGTCACTCCCGCACATGCCTCTGAAGCCCTAGCGCGGCAGACACTACCTCCTGCCTGAACCGCCTGGTCTCTTGGCTCCCTCACCCAATTCCACCCTCCTGCCTCTTTGACCCCACCTCCCTGTCACCCATGACGCCCCTCGCAAACGCTCCCAGGCCCCAAGGCTCCATCTTCATCCACTCCTCTGTTTTCATCTGCTGCCTTGGCTTCGGCCTCTCAAGAACTCCCAGGACTGAACTCCAAATCTCTCTCAAACCTCACAGCATACTTTCAATTGCCTTTGACCTGCATTACCTGAATGTCCTTCAAGTACCGCTGGTAGGACGAGTCCAAGAGGGAGCCTCTCACACACCCCCCAACTCAGCAGTCCCTCCTCGGACACCTGCTTCTAGCACCGGGACCATCAGTCATCTGGCCCCAGTGCCCTGGAGCAGCGCTTCCCTTCCTCCCCAGCCCCGTATCTTGTCGGCAGAGGGTCAGCCCTACAGGCCTCCTGTTCCATCCTCCTCATGCCCACTTCGACTGCCACCACCTTCACCCAACAACTTCTTACTCTTCTGAAGCCCCACCTGTAGACTCACCTCTGAATCTATTTGTCTCCTGTTCAAAAACAACACCAGGATGCCCACCCTCACCACTTTCATTCAACGTAAGTCCCATAAGCCACAGCAATCAAAGAAGAAAAAGAAATAAAAGGAATCCAAATTGGAAATGAACAAGTAAAACAATCACTGTCTGCAAATGTCATGGTGCTATACCTAGAAAATCCTAAAGATGCTACCAGAAAACTACCAGAGCTTGTCAATGAATTCAGTGAAGTTGCTGGATACAAAATTACTACACAGAAATCTGTTGCATTTCTGTACACGAACAATGAAAGATCAGAAAGAGAAATTGAGGAAACAACCCCATTTACTATCACACCAAAAAAATACCTAGGAATGAACCTACCTAAGGAGGCAAAAGACCTGTACTCTGAAAACTATATGATAGTGATGAAAGAAACTGAAGACGACACAAACAAATGGAAAGATATACCATGTTCTTGGATTGGAAGAATCAATATTGTCAAAATGGCTATACTACCCAAGGCAATCTACACATTCAATGCAATCCCTATCAAATTACCAATGGCATTTTTCAAAGAACTGAAAAAAATTTTTTTTAATTTGTATGGAAACACAAAAGACCCCGAATAGCCACAGCAATCTTGAGAAACAAGAACAGAACTGGAAGAATCTCATTGAGCAAAAGATGCTAAACATCACTAAATATTAGAGATGCAAACACCCGTCAGAATGACCATCATCAAAACGTCTACAAATATTAAACGCTGGAGAGGATGTGGAGAAAAAGGAACCCTCCTACACTGTCATGGGAATGTAAACTGGTGCAGCCACTATGCAGAACAGTATGGAGGTTCCTTAAAAAACTAAAAAGAGGGTTATCACATGATCCAGCAATCCCACTCCTGGACATATATCCGGAAGAGACAAAAACTCTAATTTGAAAAGATACATGCAACCCCAATGTTCGCTGCAGCACTATTTACAATAGTCAAGACATGGAATCAACCTTTATCGACAGATAAATGGATAACGAAGATGTGGTACATATATATAATGGAATATCACTTAGCCATAAAAGAGAGAAATAACGCCATCTGCAGCAACATGGATGGTCCTAGAGATTACCATATTAAGTGAAGATGCCCAGACAAAGACAAATATCATATGATATCACTTATATGTGGAATCTAAAAAAATGATACAAATAAACTTATTTACAAAAAAATAGACTCACAGACACAGAAAACAAATTTATGGCTACCAAAGGGGATAGCAGGGCGGCAGGGGGAAAGATAAATTAGGAGTTAGGGATTAACATACACACACTACTATATATAAAATAGATAAACAGGAAGAAACTGCTGTAGAGCACAGGGAACCACATGTCTTACAGTAACCTCTAATGGAAAAGAATCTGGAAAAGAATACATATACAATTGAATCACTTTGCTATACACCTGAAACTAACACAACATTGTAAATTAACTACTTCAATTAAAAAAATGGCTAATTAAAAAAGAAACACGTAGAGACTGCCCAAACACAGCCCACCTCCCTAGCTGCCCACCTCCCATTTCTCCCACCAGACTTCTTGCTTAGGACCTAGGCAAGACCTAAGCAACCTAGGACGCTCATCATGTTGCAAACACATCCCAAGTCTTCTCTCTTCTGACTCTCAGCCTTGTATTGTCAACTCAATTTCAACTACCCGTTCCCACTAACGACGTCTGTAAGCTTCCACCCCAAACCTACTCCCTGACACCATGCACGATCTCGTGGGAGTGAAGTTCTCTCACCCCATCTCTAAAAACCCAAAGACATCAGCGCCAGCCTCTGTCACCCGTGGGAAAGGAGTCCCTCCACGACGGAGGTGGGTTTCACGCATCCCTGGGTCCTCCACTCCACCATGCACGCAAATATCGTTGAAGGGATAAACTACCTTATGAGCCAAAATTCATCTTCGATTAAGCACCATTTCTGCCAATTAACAGGCCTTTAGGCAAAGCTGGCAAAACACAATAAAACCAGGTAAACTTCACATACAGAGCCACTCAGAAGGAATCGGCCCAACCTCCTCTGCTTTCTGTACTCACCACCCTAGGGTAATAACCAGACACGCTCAGCACCACTTCATGTACGGAAAGCATATCAGACTTTTTGAACCACAGAACGATTTGCAAAAAGGAGAAGACTGACTCACTTAACACTAACACGACAGGGCAAGGCCTTCTACACATAAATCTTTATAAAACTTCCTGCATCTTCCCACTATGCCAGTGTAGGACTTCTAGAGGCGATAAACTGTCTACCGTCACAAAGGAAACGTCTTAATCTAAAGGAAACTGAGTAACAGAGCACTCATTCCAAGGCATTCTGTTTTGCCTGGAGATACCAAGAAGCAGCTAGATAGATGAAAACGTGGGAGATGACTGACTGCCTCAGCCCAGGGTACAGTCTCCACGCCTGGAGTGACAGTCACTGCTTCTCTGCGTGAAAGGGGGGACGGCTGCTCAAGGCACGGCATGCAGGAAAGACCCTTTCAGACGGAAAATACATCTAGAATCACTTCGAAAAATAGCCCTATTTTTCTAACCTAAAGCCCCTGACACCTTCCACAGCCCAAAGCTTAAGCCTGGATACAGAACAGAATCTTCGGAGATTAAGAAAGGAAAAAATTACCTTCCAAGACAGCAGAGACAGATAAGAAGTATCATTATTGGCTGATCTGTCGCCATCCTCCAAAAGTTACCATCTTAGAGAAAAATGTACTGTGAGGGTTTACGCTCAAATTTTAAATTGGTATCAACTACAAGACTGAGCTTTCCACTTGCTTCTCTTACTATGTTCTACCTTTGGTTTCATTTGATCCAGTTTCTAATTTCTCCCTTAAACTAGCAGAGATATAAAACAGGCATATCGCTGCCATTCCACCCAAAGTTGGAGATGTGGAGAAACAGCCAATCACCTCAAATGCCTCCTGCAGGAAGAGCACTGAATTCACTCAGTGAACAGCAAAAACTGCTGCTAGATTTGCTGGTCCTTTTTTTGGGGGGGCAGGGGGCAGGTGCTGTTTTAACTTAGAGTCATTTGCTTTTATTTCTATGCTCCACTAACTATCCTGATTGAGTAAGTATCTAAATAGAACTCATATCATCCCTGGCTTCAGTTCACTCACTAAGTTAGCACTATAATACAGCAACAAAAACTTGAATTAAGCAGATTGCCAGAACCCTGGGGATTGGCTTCTCAGGTTTACTGCGATTTGTTCTAGAAAGAAAAACCAAGGAGAGGTAGATGGACCCCCAGAGAATCTGTCTGAATAAAGGGAGAGAAATCAACATGAGCTGGGTCACACTGAGGCAAGAGGCTAAGAAGAGTCTTTCTTCCAATAACTTTTACTGCTCACAAGAAAACGTTAATTCCATTAATTTTGACATGTTGGCACGCAAAAATACTATTTTCTCATCACTACCAAAAATTAATACTAAAATAGAAGTTTCATTGACTTAATTTTCCAACATTTGAACAAAACACTTCATTCACAATGTGAGTTGAAATGGCAGAAAATACATCCAAGTGAGGTTCGTGACTATAAGATCAACCCCAAATAAATAAATACTTTTACTCTAATGTCGGCAGTAAGATTTTACTACATTGTTCAATAACAGAAAATACACTTTAAAAAAATGTATTAGCATTTCTATAAGGACTCATTAATACCCAAACTAATACCAAGAATCAAACTCGAGGACCAGGATTAGTGGCTGCCGTACTGTGTGAAGAAGCAATGGACAAGGGTAAAATACAGAACTCAGGAACACAGCCAGAGGAACCACGATAAGGAAAACGGCTCACCTTGACGTGGCTCTGGGCTCCGAGGTTGTAGATCTCGGTCGGCTTCACTTCATTGATGATCTTTACGAGGCAGGTACTGTCGGTGAGGTCACCATAGTGCAGTTTCATGTCTTTAGGATTGAAACACATACCATTAGATAGAAGGAAACAACGTAGGCCCAATTTTTTAACACAGCAACACTGAAATGTATATCCTGAAAGTCTGAAAACCAGATTGGTTCTGGAGTAGCAGTCTGTAACTGTCATCTGTAAAGAAACTAAATAGTAGAAAGAGATTCCCATTTGTTGCTATGTCTATAAAGGATTTGTAAAAACTCAGATGAGCTTTTTAAAAAAACATAATATCATGACAGATGTTACACAATCAGCGTATCTTACGGCGCCCCGGTGGCTGTAAGACATGTCACATGAGATTCAGACAAAGAAAATCTGGAAATAATGCGTATACCCTCGAACGAAACATGTTAACACGTTGACAGTAGTGAAGACAGCTCTACTCAGATACTTGTACGTAGCGATTTTTCAGTCCTTCGTAAACATCAGTCCTTAAACCATCCATGACGTGCCTGACGTATACATAACTGATTAAAGGACAGCTAGCTTGTTCTGACCACAGATCTAAGCAGATCCTCACACTGACTTCACTAGTGTAAGAAGGTGACACAGGCAGACGGGCATCCTGCTAACTGGATACTTTCATTAACTTTACATAATACTGACCTACGTCTAGGTCCAATGGCAGTACCATTCTACACTTTGCACAAAATGATGATAATTTTCACAGAGGATTCACTGACTAACCTAAATATTAAGGTGGAAAGTGTACTAGTAGGTCATCTTCCTGATGACATCACTACCTGTACAACTAGCCCAAACCTTCCAATGTTCAGGGCCCTGAGGTGAATACAAGCCACCTGGATCACCCCTGCTGGCGGGAAACACCCTGTGTCCTCGTCCCAGCTCTGTCTTTCGCGTGTTATGGAAGCTTGATAAAGTCACACCCTCTCTCTGCTTCCATCTGTAATATGGTCTCATTCACAACCTCAGGAACTGCTGTCAAGGTCAAATGAGAAAACACGGCAACCGTGTGATGTACTCCCTGCAATTGTGTTACCAAAAATAACAAACGACTGCAAATACTGACAACCGCCTGTAAAGCAATTTAAATAGATTTTTGACTGCCATCTGCTTTTGGACCTGTCTTCACCAATTATTTCTAAAATTAAATAAATGTACAAAGACTGCTTGACTTGATTAAATGAGACCAAACGTGAAAAGCAGAGGAGGGCTCTGAGTGTGGAGCTGATCTGACTCGAGGGCACAGGGACACCTGGAGACGGGTGATCAAAGGCTTGTCTGCTCTGGCCTCTCGAGCAGCCTCACCTGATGGCACCCTCGTGACGGCCTAACCGCGGTGACACCATGGCCCAGGGCAGCAGGCAGTGAAGGGCTTTCAAAGCGTGCGGATAGCATTCAGTGCAGGTAACTCATGGGTAAATAACTGCGATTTGATGGGCTTTGAGAAAAATGACATTTGAAAACACCTTATCATAATATAGGAAGTTACACAGAAAGAGCGTTTAGAGAAAGAAAATGACTTACTTCCTTCAATATGAGCCTGGGGGTTCTTATACAGATGTTCAATTCGACCAGTATTGAATGAGCTGGATCGCCGCACAATTCCATGGACCTGCATTTTTATCGTGTGCAAGGATAAGAATAAGTTATAAATATGCAGTGAGGATTCGTAAGCAACGTTATTCTGCTAATGTTCAGCTTCGTGAAAAATCATATAACTGTCATTTAAAGACCTTATTTTAAATAAGCAGGAGTTCTGCGGCTCACTCTCCCCCCACCCCGCCCCCGCCCACTGGCAGCTCCCTCCATCCCTCTCCAGTGTTTCTACTGCCAATCCCGACGAAAGTAATTAGATAATGACGTGACTTCACAGTGAGTGCTTAGCTGTAGATACTCAAATGTCTCCTTTTCCAAACACACACACACTTACGGTCCTACTGCTGACAAAAATATCTCTTCAATTTGAAACCGAAGACAGACCAGGCGAGGCCGTATCGGTCACACAGCCTGGACCGCTCTTCAACCCAGAGCACGAGGAGAGGGCTCTGATGCCTCCAGCCCTGCCCAGTGCCCTCCGAGCTTTGCATCTGGCACCGATTCTTTAAATAAATACGTATCTGGGTCCACAAGAGAATCAGGGAGCCGTTGCTTTTACGCAGCTGTGTGGAAAAGCTAAGAAAGCTAAATAGCATAGGTCAGGGCCGAGACTTACGTCCTATGAGATTTAAGGCACGAAGGAAACTCAAATGAAGGGAGGATTTTTTTTTTAATTTTTATCTTTGACTTAACCATGACAAGTGTGAGGGGAAAAAGTCACTGGAACCAGAACACATACCTGTCCGATGCTGAAGAAAAGACTATTTGTGTGTGATACATTAGAGACATTGTTCAGGACCTGGTCTCACTCCCTTCTTTGTGCTGCCAGTGCTAATACCAGCTTATGTCACCGGCTGCCCACGTCCCCATGCTGCTGGTGGCAGTTTTAGTCCTGCTCTCATTTTAGAAGCGTTCCTCCTAAGGCTGGGTAGTTTCATTTGCAGCTGAATACACTTCTATATTTTAACTCAATCGTTTTCTGTCTATTTCGAACAAAAACTAATCCTTGGCATGACTCAAATATTCCAAGTGCAGGGGGGAAATTATAAGCACATAAGACTTTCTTTCAAATAGAAAGAAATGTCATCGTCACTTTACATGGCATACATGAGAAACTGACTTCTGCAAAGGATACAACACACCCACAATTAATAATTCTGTTGGGTAGATACTTTAGCCAAAGAGCTAAAACCACATTATGTTCCAAAAGAACTAAACCGAAGACAATTTTGTAAACATGAAAATATTTTAAGACAGGAACATCACAAACTTGGTTGACATTTCGGGAGGCAAACAGTAAAATCTAGGAAACATTAAATTGCAATTTGGGTTTACGTATCCATTACGTAATTTAAAAGTAGAGAGAATAATACTTACATTAAGCTTAGAATTAATTCAACTTCATGATCTCCAGTTTTTCAAGTTGTTAATTATAAAGTTCAACTACTCTGTAAACTTAATAAACTTTGTTTAATAAAAACCAAGTTCACATATACACCTATACATATCAAAACTGGTGTTTACCACCAAAGTTATTTCTGAAATACGGAGATCTCAGATGTAAGCTGAGCTTGATTTCATTGGATAGAGAGGAATTCATATGTTCTAAAAACAGATAATTTAGCTTTGACAATGAAAAAAATAATAATATGATTTAGTCTATTTTTTTTCTCTTGATTGCTGGCTTCTGGATAAGTCACATATCCCAACAGCCCAAAACAAAGCGAAATGCTATATACATATACATTTTATATCAACATAAAGGACTGATAAAAATATTCAATGACATTGATGGATGCAGTATGAAAATCAGACAATTACCCAAAGTCACAGCAAATAAATAACATAGGACTTTACTGTCACACTTATAACCAAACACATTAAGCACTAGTTTTGGGTCTTTTTTTTAATACAAAAAAAAAAAAAAAAAATCTGTGTTTTAATTTCCCCTCACTTCCAACTTTTGGTATGTGTATACAGGGAAAGAAAGACCTGCCAAATACTTAATCCATGACAGCAAGTATTATTCTAAGAACTAATGAAAGCTGAGTCTGTCTACTTCTGAGACAGGTGAAATACAAACTTTAAGACAAGCCAAAATGTGCGCAAACTGGATGATCTAGTTAAGAATGTGAGATTAGCAGCTTTTTCTTTACAGAAGGAAGGTAGGCAGGATTTTTTGTTTGTTTTTATAAGGATTTTTGGAGAAAAAGAAACGAGTTAGGAAACCAAAGTGAAAAGATAAATGAGCTAAATTTGATTCCTGATAAAATTAATTAAAATCGTTATTAAATTATAGCAGTTCAAAAACAAAATTTCTGAAAAACTAAGGTGTTAAACAGAAGTGAGCATTTTTGACAAAAAAATTTCAAGTTCCACTTAACTAAGTGATGAAAAGGAAAATTTCAAGTTCTCACGATGTCAGAACAAAGTTGGTTTGACTTCAAAACCCAGAGTCAAATTAGGCAGTATAAATGCACAGAAATGCTGACTGATGGATTGATTGATTACAGTCAAGAAAACAGAAAATTATTACCCCTGGATTTTAAATTCTTCAGTGTCTAGATTTCTCTTGGAGGCAAGGATGCCTCCCAGGGATGTTTAATGCAACCTGCTTCTGAAAAGTCTAGATGACGTCGGTCACGTCAGCACACACATGGCAGTGACCGTGCACAGACACTGTTCTCTGTGGACATTACATCACTGAACCTTCACAACCACCTTCGTACCGTGACTCCCATCTTACAGGTGAGGACGCTGCCTGAGACCACAACACCAGCACGTGGTTCTGTTAAAGGTGGACGTAGCCCATCGTGCCAACACTCAGTATGGTTTCAGAGCGAAAGCCACAAAAAGCTTTGACTTTTTTGCACCCAGGCTTCTATCAATAGGATTACCAACAACTCAGAAAAAAGGATCCACAGATCAAGAACGGAAGCACGGGAACTCCAGTTCTAACAAACAGTCTCCCAGGGATGACTGCACAGTCCGTACACCCCATTTCTTTTCTGCTCTCCTGAGGCCCCCTGGTTACAGTTCCTCTCCTGGAAGGGAAACCCACGATTTACCTATTCTCTAATTTTACATTCTGATTTGCTGTGTTGTCATTGTTACCAAGTTAATTAATATAGATTTCTCACATATTCCCAGATACATTCTAGCTTTTAAAGGGTTTGACTTTGTCTTTCATTTTTCTGGTTCCTCTTTGTATTTTGCACAAAATAAGTACAAAAGTATATTGTTGGCTTATCTGCTAGCAGTGATGCTAGGAAGGCACCTGAAACCAGAGGCACCTTCACAGGAAGCTTCACTCCTGTGGTTTTCCTCTGTCCCTGGCGATGGGAAGGAGCACGTACAGAGCCGGGACCCGGGCAACGTCACACGCCCGCCCTTTCCTGATGCCAAGTAACAGACTGGACCGAGGGCCTCCTACAAAATCTGTGTCCCTCGGCCGGTCAGCACCAAGCAGTGTGCCACCCGCCTGTCCTGTAAGACCAAGCTCCACAGGCCCACAGAGCTCCTCTGGACTGCTGTCCACGTGCGTCTCACCTGACCTCGATGGCGACCTTGGGGACACGTGCACTCATCATCTAAGTCTCCGAGAGGCCGTGGAGCCAGCAAGTGGCGGGAAAGGATAAGGACGCAGTCCAGCACCCAGCTCAGGGGCTGCCTCGCCACCGCGAGCTGGATGGCCTCGCTCACCTCCCTGCTCTGAGCGGCCTGACACGGTACAAAGGAGAATTACCCTCTGCATTTCAACAATGTGTAGAATTAAATCCATAAAGCCATAAAGATGGTTTTCTATAAACGCTGAGAATTCTTGGCTCTCCTCATTATGAGATGATACCTACAGACATTCTATAAATAATGAACACATGTTAGATCCATTCTCTTTATCTTTATGCCCCACCCCCATGTTTAATCTGGAGCAAAATTCAAGAACCAGCAGCGTTAAAGACTTTAAACCTGGAAAGGGTCTCCCTTCTCAGTGAGGAGTGGCCCGGGATGAAGCAATCCATCTTTTTCACGTTACACTGTTCATTCAGTACATGATCACACGGGACCTCCCTGACGGGCCAGTGGTTAAGGCTCTGTGCTCCCCATGCAGGGGGCAAGGGTCCGATCCCTGGTCAGGGAGCTAAGATCCCGCATGTTGCATGGCACGGCCAAAAAATGAAGTAGTCCTATGCCTTGACGTGGAATGACGTTCATAATATATCGTGAATTGAAAAAAAAAGAACATGATCAGATGCACGGATTTCAGAGGACACATTAGGTGACCAGGCCCCGCAGCTTCAGAAATCTAAGGTGTGTGGTCAGACGAGGTATTTAAGCATAACTAGTTAATCTATAACATATGAGACTCCCTTTCAAGGCATACACAAACATCTCCCTCTGCTTCAAGGTTAGTCAGGCTTTTCGTACCTTTACTTTGCTGCTTCGACTAATTGCACTACGTCACCTCCACGCACAGGCGTGTGTTCACCTTCGCTGCCCCATCGTCACTCCCCAGCCAACCTGGCTCTGCTCCTCAAGCTGCTTCCCTCCAGCTGACTGTCCACGGGGTCCACGCCCCCCACCCCACCCCGTGCTCATCACGAAGGCCAGGGAAGCCTGCCCCTTTCTTATGCAGGAAGATCTCAGCCTCAGGGTCAAGCCTGCCCTCAGAATCTGCAGCTCTTCCGCCTAGTGTTCATTTGTTCCCAGCGACACTTCGCTACCCCAAAGTATGTTGTTTTCAGTCACTTCTGGTCCACAAAGACTAGATCCAAAATAATCTGAGAGCTCAGGGAACCAAGGTACCCCAAATTAAGATACCTTAAGAAATGCTGTTCAGCTTCACTTTGGCATTAAAAGAGCTCATTTGAACCTCTAGTTGCAGCGGTTCTCACACCATAGGACCCAGGAAAGCAGCCACCGCGACAGCTGGGGGGCTGTTAGAAAGGCCGGTCTAAGGCCCCGGACTCAGCCGCCTCGTCTTCGGTGGGGCCCGGGCGGCTCTGAGGCTGAACGCTGGGAACCCCTGACTCAGAAGGAGGTGCTCGCCCAGAATTGCTGACGTTGGCCCTCTGGGTTCAGGTGTGGACAGGGGCGTCCCCTCTCATCTCACGGGAGGCAATTTTCTAACCCTGTTATTTATTTTGCTCGTGTTCTGGAGCAACCAGGGGCTGCTGGTGGTAATTCTGGAATTTGTGCAACGCAGCCTCTTCGAAAAATCACTCTCACATCTACTTTGACCTAAACACCAAAAGATAAAAGCCTGTGCTATCATCAGATCCCAGTTAATAAACTGACCCTCCAATTACATCAGTCTCTTAAAAGTGAAGACAGCAACCTAGGAAAACTGAAGACAGGACAGATGAACACCCTCTCACGGCCCCCATTCCTACAAAGCTCACACTCCCCTGTGCTCCAAGGAGGAATCACTTCCGGTCATGCCATGCAGCTCCGAACCTTCCACCTGCACTGCAGGGAGTATTTCCTTCTGCCCTCTCCTCTCTTGCCAATCACTGTTTCAATGACTCATCCCTCCCACGAACTGTGATTTGCCGAGTGGGCCTTCTATGGTCTTTATCAGAATCCAGCCTGCTCTTACAGTTTCAGATGCCAGCGGAAGAAAACACCCGGAGCGCACCTGGCTGGCCTAGATTCTGATTCATTCCTGAGTCTCTGGTCCACTCAGGAGCATGACGACCCGTCTTCAGGGGTCCAGCGATTCCTGAACAGGCCGTCTACGTGGAGCTCTGCCTCCTGGGCACGCCATCCTCCGGGCCCTTCCCAGGAACACTGACATCGCCATCCTGATGCCCGAGGAAGCTGACCGCCTACCGCGTCCCCAATCCTCCTGGGCGCCTCACACCTCCTCGCCGGCTCCCTCTCCCTTGGGGCCAGCCACATCCGCATCCGATGCCTCAGTGCCCCGCGTCCACTTCGGAAGTGCATCTCGGGACCCACCCAGCTTGAG
This sequence comes from Neophocaena asiaeorientalis asiaeorientalis, assembly GCF_003031525.2. Lineage (NCBI taxonomy): Eukaryota > Metazoa > Chordata > Mammalia > Artiodactyla > Phocoenidae > Neophocaena > Neophocaena asiaeorientalis. The sequence goes on from NW_020175395.1 coordinate 1,401,792, forward strand.
CACTCCTGCTGACACACTGCCTCTCTCTTCCCGAGCTGCGGGGACTGTGGGGGGCTCAGGACGCACCAGCCAGGGCATGGTGCCTGGGCACACTGCATATTTTAAGCTGAACGAGTCTGTGAAAATGACAGAAGCGCGAAGGTCACCCTGACTTTCCCCCCACCCTTCTCCCCTGAAGCAGCTAGGTGGGAGGTGCCCTCCCCACACCTGGAGGAAAGGAGCATCTTCACGTCCCAAGACAAGGGGATGCTGGGAAGAATCCCACCCAACAGACCTGGCTGAGCCACGCCCAGTCCTACACTTACTGCAGACCCCTGGACCTCATTTCTCCACCACTGTCCCTCCTCACCTAACCTAACACACAAGTACTCGGGCTTACCCACCTCTTCGGATCCTCATTTTCTCAGGAAGGCTCCCATGTCACAGAAAACTTACATTAAATACATGTGTACGCTTTCAGTTTAATTTTCAGACCCAGCCAGGGACCCTTAAGAGGGTCGAGGAAAATGTTCTCCTCCTCTACACTAAACTAACAAAGACAAATAAACAGGAGAAACTTCTGCTCTTTTTTCAAACTCCGTCAGCTTAAAATATTCACATGCCAAGGGGCCATGTTTGGGGGTAAGGTGTCCTGACCCGTCACCATTACTCAGGCAGCTCCTTCTCTTGGCTCAGTCGGTACACAGCCAAATCACTCACCCCGCTCCAGCCACCAAACGACTCTTAGCCTGTCCCAACATCTGAAACAAGATAAGTACGTCTCTCTCACAAACCTTTCCTTTTAGAATTATTAAAGCATCAAGTTAGTCCAGCCTGAATATCAGTCTTCACCTAAAACCAATACTTCTATTCTACACATAACTCTAAAATCCTCTGCTCTGCAGCATATGAACTGATTGCTCAATTATTATAGGAATCTATGTATATGGACATATGTGTTCATGCCTATTTCCATAGTTACATTTGCCTTTTTTTGATATCATTACAAGATGTAGAAGTAGCCATTATTAGATAAAGGCACAGAAGGTCTAATCATATCTGCTATTAATCAAAGTCTAAAAGTCAAAGTTCACAGAAAAGATTATGCATTACAGTAAGAAAACTAGGCTCCTTTCCTTCAAATCCTGTTGGTGCTTAAATGCCAAATTCCTTGCTACTGTTTTTGCATTTGTCCACGGTGCGCATGTTTTAAACAATGTACCTGCGACTGGAAAAAACATGGCGTCCAAAATTATTAAGGTAAACACCCCCCAAATCAGGCCAGAGAACATGTGCCACTGCGTAGGCTTCTGTCTTCTGAGGAGCACAGAGATTTCTAGAGATGTGCACATCCGAAAACAGTTCTTATAAAGTGTAAGATGTACATGCTAAGATACATCCAGTTAATATGTAAAACCCTTGTTTCTTTCAAGGAAAGCAGAAAACGTGTAAGGAGGAGGACGAGAAGGAGAAAAGGACGACAAGGGCAAGAGCAGCGAACGCAGAAGCTCCAGCTTCCACGAAGTACTGGCTGCCGACTGGAAAGCAAGCATCTCCAGGTGTCAACTTTGCACTCAGGCTTGCCAGGGATCAGCTTAGCTTTTACTGCTCTGTGCAATTTCCGAAATAAGTGACTTCGCCGTGAGTGGGACTTTTTTATGTAACGCATGACATCATCAATTAACCCTAAGGACGGTACAGCGTTCAGCCCACCTGGCTGCTGGTTTAGCTGAGAACGCGGGAAGCGTGCAAAGCAGGGAAACAGCAAGAATGGGGGGCGGGGGGCTGCCAGAGCGCCAGCAGATAAACAGCACAATGAGCTGGCGCTGTGACCAGCCAAGAGGCACATTCTTCCCCTGATTTGGACTCGTTATCAGAGCTTCCGTGGAAACACACACAGAAGGACAGCAGAGAGGAAGCGGGAGGCCACGGTGTCCGCGGTATCCCGTCGGCCTGTGCCTGCTCATAGGGGACTCACCTCGTAGCCCTTCTCCAGCAGGAACTCGGCCAAGTAGGAGCCGTCCTGGAAGACAAGGAACATCAACAACGGTCAGACCCATCGTGGCCAAGACCAAGGGTTTTGAAAACAGCATTCAGAGGCTCTAGGAACTTAAATAAGGCTCATGGCAACCGACATGAAAATAATACAGACAACATCCGACATACACACGGAGTGGTGCTGTGCTGTCCACTAAGCCTCCCATAGACGGGCGTTCGTCTGTGCCCACGGGAGCGTGGGAAGGCGTTGGCATCACCACGTGCACAGGGAAAGAAACTGAAATCCAGGGACACATGGGGGCAACAGGGAGAACAGGAAGCTTCAAAAGCTGATGGATCTGCTTTAGGTTTTGCCGCTTACTAGCCCTGTGAAACACGCAACACGTGTGCGGCCAAGCAGAAGGGCTTGGTGCTCCTGGGACATAAAACAGGAATCTATTTCTGGGGGTGCTGTACAGAAGGAGACGCTGGAGCAGGGATGAGACAGGAGCTGCGGGGCCTGGGGAGAGGGCAGGGCGAGTGCGGGGAGGAGGCTGAGAGCACAGCGGTGTTGACACCACTGGAAAGAGCTACCACGGGGAGAGGAGGAGGTGTGGGCCCTCAGGGGAGGCCCTCCCGGCACTGGTGGCCTTGGCTTCGAGCCCAAGGGTCTGGGGTTTGAAGGTGGGGTGGGGGCGGGCCGTAGACACGATGGCGCTGGTGTTAGCCCTGAATACACGTGCAGGCGCACGCACACGCGGAGTTCGGTAAAAGCGAGGTGCTTACTTTTTATGAAATGATGGGAACTTCATTTGTGCGCATCTTAAATCATGCAGTTAATCTCTACGTTAAGATGACCGTGTCTGACTAAACACAGAGATTCGCAGCTCATTTTTTAAAATTCTTTAAAAATGTCTAGGTGAGGGTGGAGGTTCTAGGTAAAATACCTCATGCGTCACTTTTAGGGAAAGAAAGTATGAGAGCCATCTAATTAAACTGTTAAGAGGCCACAAGGCACAAAATCAGGGTTCTAGAGATACGGTAGAACATCACCAGCCCTGCTCAGAAAATGAGCTGGGTGGATACTTCACAATCAATCCTGTAACTGCCCTTCTGCTTTCAGCCTGGGCAAGTCCCCTCTATCCCATCCAGACTTAACATAAAAATGAGAGGCTCCAACTACTGGAAACTTGTGTGCTCAAAACTGGTTGGGAATATTTGGATTTTCTTTGGTTTCCTCAGTTTGTAAAAGCTTAAAATATCCCTTTGAGCTTCAAAAGTTCCTACCACATATTCCAGGAAAAAGAAAAATAAAGCAGGTTTTATTCCTATCATTGCTTGACTTAGAGCTGGAACTGGAGACACCCTACGGGTCCTGAAAATGAGAGGGCTGCCGCGAGGGCGCTTGCTGCGTTAACGCAGAAGTCACGCGTGAATTCAGGCAGGATGACAAGGCGAGGGCGACGAGGGATACATTTTGTGGTTCATTAAAACCCCCGTCAAATTTTCTTCTGACTTGTTGACATAAATATTCTGGTTTACAGACTCATGTGGAGAAGAAGAGAAATGGTCTGGCACATTCCTTTTCCTCTCAATCTTAGGATATATGCACAATCGTGTGGTTTTACACACCCAACACGCAAAGTGAGCCAGATAAGAGAGCTGAACAATTCACACCCCGACAAGCCGGGTCTACAGGACCGCCAGAAACTTGAGGATAATCAATAGTCTTATACTCTGAGAACAGCTTAAGAGAAAAAGCATTTACAACAATAAGAATTTTACAGTAGGTCGGACAGCCCTAGAAAGTACATTTTGTTTTACTCTTGGTGGTGGTGGTGTCATTTTGAAGCAGGCAACACTGCACTTTTCACAGTTTTACTTTTTCTCTTGGAATAAAAAGTTAAAATGCTCTGTGCTCCACCACGGTTGCCGAGAATGTTTAAAAACAAAAAGGCAGAGGTGAGACCGTGGGGAGGGGCTGTGACTATTCAGAGGCTGATGTGAAACAGGCCTGCCCAGGGCTGAGCCCTGTCAATAGGTCTTGCTCTTCTCACCCAGGCCCTCCTCAAACTTTCCAGCCAGGCTGGAACATTCTGCCCCAGCAGTGGCACCTGCTTCCTCCTCACTTCCTTGCCAGGTCTCCCAAGTGATAGGGCCGGCCGCACAATGTGGGAACCGCCGCAGCGCGAGGCCCCTGGCCCCCCCGCC